>NW_025316689.1:306500-613000 GCF_910594005.1 Cervus elaphus | reverse complement strand
GAGAAGCCTCCTCTTGAGGTGCTTGTGGTAAGGTGGTATTCCTCTGGAGTCGAAGCCAGGGACTAACCTCTCTTTTCGAGTTGATTTTTGGTCCACAGAGTTCTTTCGTGTTGCTACAGTGACCTCAGGATCCCTCTATCCTTGAAACAGTGTTCTTGGGGTTTCTCTGGAGGGCCATCAAGGAAATCAAGGCTCCTTTCATGTGTGATGTGCAAGACGGAATTGCTCTGCACGCAGTACAGGGGAATCGGGCCTCATCTCGCATCGAGGGGGAAGTCTCATGGTTTTTCTCGAGTTGCGGCGGGAACCTGGGGTATATTCTCGAGTTACGACGGGGATGGCCCTTCCACCCACGTTTTTGTTCAGCCACGTCAGGACTCCTGCTTAGTTGCGAGGGACAACTCGGGATTCTCCTCGAGGCTTGGAAGGGCAATTGGGACGCCTCTCCAGGTGAGGCGGGAGACCAAGTCTCCCTTTCCACGTGCCACAAGAATCCTGGGACTCCTATCAAGTTTCACGAGGAGGCAGGCATCGTCTCCTTTGGAGGCACTGATCTCCGCGTACCTCTGGAATTTTCAAAGGATTTGAGGCCTCCTGTCGCGATGAGGTGGGGTACTAGGTCTTTCTCTGTGGTCTCCACAGGGGATTCAGACACCCTTTCGTCTTGGGAGATGCAAGACGAGCCTGCATTCCTGTCACTGCAGGGATATCCGGCATTATTTCGAGTAAGGGCATCGCGGTGTCCATTCCACTTGAGGCCGCAAACTCAGGGTCCCTCTCACATACCTAGAGCTGAGAGAAGCCTCCTCTTGAGGTGCTTGTGGTAAGGTGGTATTCCTCAGGAGTCGAAGCCAGGGACTAACCTCTCATCTCGTGTTGATTCTTGATCCCCGGAGCTCTTTCGTGTTGCTACAGTGACCTCAGGATCCCTCTAGCCTTGAAACAGTGTTCTTGGGGTTTCTCTGGAGTGCCATCAAGGAAATCAAGGCTCCTTTCATGTGTGATGTGCAACACGGAATTGCTCTGCACGCAGTGCAGGGGAATCGGGCCTCATCTCGCGGCGAGGGGGAAGTCTCATGGTTTTTCTCGAGTTGCGGCGGGAACCTGGGGTATATTCTCGAGTTACGACGGGGATGGCCCTTCCACCCACGTGTTTCTTCAGCGACGTCAGGACTCCTGCCTAGTTGCGAGGGACAACTCGGGATTCTCCTCGAGGCTTTGCAGGGCAATTGGGACGCCTCTCCAGCTGAGATGGGAGACCAAGGGTCCCTTTCCACGTGCCACAGGAATCTTGGGTCTCCTATCAAGTTTCACGAGGAGTCAGGCATCGTCTCCTTTGGAGGCACTGATCTCCGCATACCTCTGGAGTTTTCAAAGGATTTGAGGCCTCCTGTCGCGATGAGGTGGGGAACTAGGTCTTTCTCTGTGGTCTTCACAGGGGATTCAGACACCCTTTCGTCTTGGGAGATGCAAGACAAGCCTTCATTCCAGTCACTGCAGGGATATCCGGCCTTATTTCGAGTCAGGGCATCGCGGTGTCCATTCCACTTGAGGCCACAAACTCAGGGTCCCTCTCACATACCTAGAGCTGAGAGAAGCCTCCTCTTGAGGTGCTTGTGGTAAGGTGGTATTCCTCTGGAGTCGAAGCCAGGGACTAACCTCTCATCTCGAGTTGATTTTTGGTCCACGGAGCTCTGTCGTGTTGCTACAGTGACCTCAGGATCCCTCTAGCCTTGAAACAGTGTTCTTGGTGTTTCTCTGGAGTGCCATGAAGGAAATCAAGGCTCCTTTCATGTGTGATGTGCAACACAGAATTGCTCTGCACGCAGTGCAGGGGAATCGGGCCTCATCTCGCGGCGAGGGGGAAGTCTCATGGTTTTTCTCGAGTTGCGGCGGGAACCTGGGGTATATTCTCGAGTTACGACGGGGATGGCCCTTTCACACACGTGTTTGTTCAGCCACGTCAGGACTCTTGCCTATTTGGGAGACACAACTCGGCATTCTCCTCGAGGCTTGGCAAGGCAATTGGGACGCCTCTTCAGCTGAGGCGGGAGACCAAGGGTCCCTTTCCACGTGCCACAGGAATCCTGGGACTCCTATCAAGTTTCACGAGGAGTCAGGCATCGTCTCCTTTGGAGGCACTGATCTCCGCGTACCTCTGGAATTTTCAAAGGATGTGAGGCCTCCGGTCGCGATGAGGTGGGGAACTAGGTCTTTCTCTGTGGTCTCCACAGGGGATTCAGACATCCTTTCATCTTGGGAGATGCAAGACGAGCCTGCATTCAAGTCACTGCAGGGATATCCAGCCTTATTTCGCGTCAGGGCATCGCGGTGTCCATTCCACTTGAGGCCGCAAACTCAGGGTCCCTCTCACATACCTAGAGCTGAGAGAAGCCTCCTCTTGAGGTGCTTGTGGTAAGGTGGTATTCCTCAGGAGTCGAAGCCAGGGACTAACCTCTCATCTCGTGTTGATTCTTGGTCCACGGAGCTCTTTCGTGTTTCTACAGTGACCTCAGGATCCCTCTATCCTTGAAACAGTGTTCTTGGGGTTTCTCTGGAGTGCCATCAAGGAAATCAAGGCTCCTTTCATGTGTGATGTGCAACACGGAATTGCTCTGCACGCAGTGCAGGGAAATCGGGCCTCATCTCGCGGCGAGGGGGAAGTCTCATGGTTTTTCTCGAGTTGCGGCGGGAACCTGGGGTATATTCTCGAGTTACGACGGGGATGGCCCTTCCACCCACGTGTTTCTTCAGCGACGCCAGGACTCCTGCCTAGTAGCGAGGGACAACTCGGGATTCTCCTCGAGGCTTGGCAGGGCAATTGGGACGCCTCTCCAGCTGAGACGGGAGACCAGGGGTCCCTTTCCACGTGCCACAGGAAAACTGGGACTCCTATCAAGTTTCACGAGGAGTCAGGCATCGTCTCCTTTGGAGGCACTGATCTCCGCGTACCTCTGGAGTTTTCAAAGGATGTGAGGCTATCGGTTGCGATGAGGTGGGGAACTAAGTCTTTCTCTGTGCTTTCCACAGGGGATTCAGACATCCTTTCGTCTTGGGAGATGCAAGACGAGCCTGCATTGAAGTCACTGCAGGGATATCCGGCCTTATTTCGAGTCAGGGCATCGCGGTGTCCATTCCACTTGAGGCCGCAAACTCAGGGTCCCTCTCACATACCTAGAGCTGAGAGAAGCCTCCTCTTGAGGTGCTTGTGGTAAGGTGGTATTCCTCTGGAGACGAATCCAGGGACTAACCTCTCTTTTCAAGTTGATTTGTGGTCCACAGAGTTCTTTCGTGTTGCTACAGTGACCTCAGGATCCCTCTATCCTTGAAACAGTGTTCTTGGGGTTTCTCTGGAGTGCCATCAAGGAAATCAAGGCTCCTTTCATGTGTGATGTGCAAGACGGAATTGCTCTGCACGGAGTACAGGGGAATCGGGCCTCATCTCGCATCGAGGGGGAAGTCTCATGGTTTTTCTCGAGTTGCGGCGGGAACCTGGGGTATATTCTCGAGTTACGACGGGGATGGCCCTTCCACCCACGTGTTTGTTCAGCCACGTCAGGACTCCTGCCTAGTTGCGAGGGACAACTCGGGATTCTCCTCGAGGCTTGGCAGGGCAATTGGAACGCCTCTCCAGCTGAGGCGGGAGACCAAGGGTCCCTTTCCACGTGCCACAAGAATCCTGGGACTCCTATCAAGTTTCACGAGGAGTCAGGCATCGTCTCCTTTGGAGGCACTGATCTCCGCGTACCTCTGGAGTTTTCAAAGGATGTGAGGCCTCCGGTCGCGATGAGGTGGGGAACTAGGTGTTTCTCTGTGGTCTCCACAGGGGATTCAGACATCCTTTCGTCTTGGGAGATGCAAGACGAGCCTGCATTCAAGTCACTGCAGGGATATCAGGCCTTATTTCGAGTCAGGGCATCGGGGTGTCCATTCCACTTGAGGCCGCAAACTCAGGGTCCCTCTCACATACCTAGAGCTGAGAGAAGCCTCCTCTTGAGGTGCTTGTGGTAAGGTGGTATTCCTCAGGAGTCGAAGCCAGGGACTAACCTCTCATCTCGTGTTGATTCTTGGTCCACGGAGCTCTTTCGTGTTGCTACAGTGACCTCAGGATCCCTCTATCCTTGAAACAGTGTTCTTGGGGTTTCTCTGGAGTGCCATCAAGGAAATCAAGGCTCCTTTCATGTGTGATGTGCAAGACGGAATTGCTCTGCACGCAGTGCAGTGGAATCGGGCCTCATCTCGCATCGAGGGGGAAGTCTCATGGATTTTCTCGAGTTGTGGCGGGAACCTGGGGTCTATTCTCGAGTTACGACGGGGATGGCCCTTCCACACACGTGTTTGTTCAGCCACGTCAGGACTCTTGCCTCGTTGCGAGACACAACTCGGGATTCTCCTCGAGGCTTGGCAAGGCAATTGGGACGCCTCTCCAGCTGAGGCGGGAGACCAAGGGTCCCTTTCCACGTGCCACAGGAAGCCTGGGACTCCTATCAAGTTTCACGAGGAGTCAGGCATCGTCTCCTTTGGAGGCACTGATCTCCGCGTACCTCTGGAGTTTTCAAAGTATGTGAGGCCTCCGGTCGCGATGAGGTGGGGAACTAGGTCTTTCTCTGTGGTCTCCACAGGGGATTCAGACATCCTTTCATCTTGGGAGATGCAAGACGAGCCTGCATTCAAGTCACTGCAGGGATATCCAGCCTTATTTCGCGACAGGGCATCGCGGTGTCCATTCCACTTGAGGCCGCAAACTCAGGGTCCCTCTCACATACCTAAAGCTGAGAGAAGCCTCCTCTTGAGGTGCTTGTGGTAAGGTGGTATTCCTCTGGAGTCGAAGCCAGGGACTAACCTCTCTTTTCGAGTTGATTTTTGGCCCAGGGAGCTCTTTCGTGTTGCTACAGTGACCTCAGGATCCCTCTAGCCTTGAAACAGTGTTCTTGGGGTTTCTCTGGAGTGCCATCAAGGAAATCAAGGCTCCTTTCATGTGTGATGTGCAACACGGAATTGCTCTGCACGCAGTGCAGGGGAATCGGGCCTCATCTCGCGCGAGGGGGAAGTCTCATGGTTTTTCTCGAGTTGCGGCGGGAACCTGGGGTATATTCTCGAGTTACGACGGGGATGGCCCTTCCACCCACGTGTTTCTTCAGCGACGTCAGGACTCCTGCCTAGTTGCGAGGGACAACTCTGGATTCTCCTCGAGGCTTGTCAGGGCAATTGGGACGCCTCTCCAGCTGAGGCGGGAGACCAAGTGTCCCTTTCCAAGTGCCACAGGAATCCTGGGACTCCTATCAAGTTTCACGAGGAGTCAGGCATCGTCTCCTTTGGAGGCACTGATCTCCGCGTACCTCTGGAGTTTTCAAAGGATGTGAGGCTATCGGTCGCGATGAGGTGGGGAACTAAGTCTTTCTCTGTGCTTTCCACAGGGGATTCAGACATCCTTTCGTCCTGGGAGATGCAAGACGAGCCTGCATTGAAGTCACTGCAGGGATATCCGGCATTATTTCGAGTCAGGGCATCGCGGTGTCCATTCCACTTGAGGCCGCAAACTCAGGGTCCCTCTCACATACCTAGAGCTGAGAGAAGCCTCCTCTTGAGGTGCTTGTGGTAAGGTGGTATTCCGCTGGAGACGAATCCAGGGACTAACCTCTCTTTTCGAGTTGATTTTTGGTCCACAGAGTTCTTTCGTGTTGCTACAGTGACCTCAGGATCCCTCTATCCTTGAAACAGTGTTCTTGGGGTTTCTCTGGAGGGCCATCAAGGAAATCAAGGCTCCTTTCATGTGTGATGTGCAAGACGGAATTGCTCTGCACGCAGTACAGGGGAATCGGGCCTCATCTCGCATCGAGGGGGAAGTCTCATGGTTTTTCTCGAGTTGCGGCGGGAACCTGGGGTATATTCTCGAGTTACGACGGGGATGGCCCTTCCACCCACGTTTTTGTTCAGCCACGTCAGGACTCCTGCTTAGTTGCGAGGGACAACTCGGGATTCTCCTCGAGGCTTGGAAGGGCAATTGGGACGCCTCTCCAGCTGAGGCGGGAGACCAAGGGTCCCTTTCCACGTGCCACAGGAATCCTGGGACTCCTATCAAGTTTCACGAGGAGTCAGGCATCGTCTCCTTTAGAGGCACTGATCTCCGCGTACCTCTGGAGTTTTCAAAGGATGTGAGGCCTCCGGTCGCGATGAGGTGGGGAACTAGGTCTTTCTCTGTGGTCTCCACAGGGGATTCAGACACCCTTTCGTCTTGGGAGATGCAAGACGAGCCTGCATTCCAGTCACTGCAGGGATATCCGGCATTATTTCGAGTAAGGGCATCGCGGTGTCCATTCCACTTGAGGCCGCAAACTCAGGGTCCCTCTCACATACCTAGAGCTGAGAGAAGCCTCCTCTTGAGGTGCTTGTGGTAAGGTGGTATTCCTCAGGAGTCGAAGCCAGGGACTAACCTCTCATCTCGTGTTGATTCTTGATCCCCGGAGCTCTTTCGTGTTGCTACAGTGACCTCAGGATCCCTCTAGCCTTGAAACAGTGTTCTTGGGGTTTCTCTGGAGTGCCATCAAGGAAATCAAGGCTCCTTTCATGTGTGATGTGCAACACGGAATTGCTCTGCACGCAGTGCAGGGGAATCGGGCCTCATCTCGCGGCGAGGGGGAAGTCTCATGGTTTTTCTCGAGTTGCGGCGGGAACCTGGGGTATATTCTCGAGATACGACGGGGATGGCCCTTCCACCCACGTGTTTCTTCAGCGACGTCAGGACTCCTGCCTAGTAGTGACGGACAACTCGGGATTCTCCTCGAGGCTTGGCAGGGCAATTGGGACGACTCTCCAGCTGAGACGGGAGACCAAGGGTCCCTTTCCACGTGCCACAGGAATCCTGGGACTCCTATCAAGTTTCACGAGGAGTCAGGCATCGTCTCCTTTGGAGGCACTGATCTCCGCGTACCTCTGGAGTTTTCAAAGGATGTGAGGCCTCCGGTCGCGATGAGGTGGGGAACTAGGTGTTTCTCTGTGGTCTCCACAGGGGATTCAGACATCCTTTCGTCTTGGGAGATGCAAGACGAGCCTGCATTCAAGTCACTGCAGGGATATCAGGCCTTATTTCGAGTCAGGGCATCGGGGTGTCCATTCCACTTGAGGCCGCAAACTCAGGGTCCCTCTCACATACCTAGAGCTGAGAGAAGCCTCCTCTTGAGGTGCTTGTGGTAAGGTGGTATTCCTCAGGAGTCGAAGCCAGGGACTAACCTCTCATCTCGTGTTGATTCTTGGTCCACGGAGCTCTTTCGTGTTGCTACAGTGACCTCAGGATCCCTCTATCCTTGAAACAGTGTTCTTGGGGTTTCTCTGGAGTGCCATCAAGGAAATCAAGGCTCCTTTCATGTGTGATGTGCAAGACGGAATTGCTCTGCACGCAGTGCAGTGGAATCGGGCCTCATCTCGCATCGAGGGGGAAGTCTCTTGGATTTTCTCGAGTTGTGGCGGGAACCTGGGGTCTATTCTCGAGTTACGACGGGGATGGCCCTTCCACACACGTGTTTGTTCAGCCACGTCAGGACTCTTGCCTCGTTGCGAGACACAACTCGGGATTCTCCTCGAGGCTTGGCAAGGCAATTGGGACGCCTCTCCAGCTGAGGCGGGAGACCAAGGGTCCCTTTCCACGTGCCACAGGAAGCCTGGGACTCCTATCAAGTTTCACGAGGAGTCAGGCATCGTCTCCTTTGGAGGCACTGATCTCCGCGTACCTCTGGAGTTTTCAAAGTATGTGAGGCCTCCGGTCGCGATGAGGTGGGGAACTAGGTCTTTCTCTGTGGTCTCCACAGGGGATTCAGACATCCTTTCATCTTGGGAGATGCAAGACGAGCCTGCATTCAAGTCACTGCAGGGATATCCAGCCTTATTTCGCGACAGGGCATCGCGGTGTCCATTCCACTTGAGGCCGCAAACTCAGGGTCCCTCTCACATACCTAGAGCTGAGAGAAGCCTCCTCTTGAGGTGCTTGTGGTAAGGTGGTATTCCTCTGGAGTCGAAGCCAGGGACTAACCTCTCTTTTCGAGTTGATTTTTGGCCCAGGGAGCTCTTTCTTGTTGCTACAGTGACCTCAGGATCCCTCTAGCCTTGAAACAGTGTTCTTGGGGTTTCTCTGGAGTGCCATCAAGGAAATCAAGGCTCCTTTCATGTGTGATGTGCAACACGGAATTGCTCTGCACGCAGTGCAGGGGAATCGGGCCTCATCTCGCGGCGAGGGGGAAGTCTCATGGTTTTTCTCGAGTTGCGGCGGGAACCTGGGGTATATTCTCGAGTTACGACGGGGATGGCCCTTCCACCCACGTGTTTCTTCAGCGACGTCAGGACTCCTGCCTAGTTGCGAGGGACAACTCTGGATTCTCCTCGAGGCTTGGCAGGGCAATTGGGACGCCTCTCCAGCTGAGGCGGGAGACCAAGTGTCCCTTTCCAAGTGCCACAGGAATCCTGGGACTCCTATCAAGTTTCACGAGGAGTCAGGCATCGTCTCCTTTGGAGGCACTGATCTCCGCGTACCTCTGGAGTTTTCAAAGGATGTGAGGCTATCGGTCGCGATGAGGTGGGGAACTAAGTCTTTCTCTGTGCTTTCCACAGGGGATTCAGACATCCTTTCGTCCTGGGAGATGCAAGACGAGCCTGCATTGAAGTCACTGCAGGGATATCCGGCATTATTTCGAGTCAGGGCATCGCGGTGTCCATTCCACTTGAGGCCGCAAACTCAGGGTCCCTCTCACATACCTAGAGCTGAGAGAAGCCTCCTCTTGAGGTGCTTGTGGTAAGGTGGTATTCCGCTGGAGACGAATCCAGGGACTAACCTCTCTTTTCGAGTTGATTTTTGGTCCACAGAGTTCTTTCGTGTTGCTACAGTGACCTCAGGATCCCTCTATCCTTGAAACAGTGTTCTTGGGGTTTCTCTGGAGGGCCATCAAGGAAATCAAGGCTCCTTTCATGTGTGATGTGCAAGACGGAATTGCTCTGCACGCAGTACAGGGGAATCGGGCCTCATCTCGCATCGAGGGGGAAGTCTCATGGTTTTTCTCGAGTTGCGGCGGGAACCTGGGGTATATTCTCGAGTTACGACGGGGATGGCCCTTCCACCCACGTTTTTGTTCAGCCACGTCAGGACTCCTGCTTAGTTGCGAGGGACAACTCGGGATTCTCCTCGAGGCTTGGAAGGGCAATTGGGACGCCTCTCCAGCTGAGGCGGGAGACCAAGTCTCCCTTTCCACGTGCCACAAGAATCCTGGGACTCCTATCAAGTTTCACGAGGAGGCAGGCATCGTCTCCTTTGGAGGCACTGATCTCCGCGTACCTCTGGAATTTTCAAAGGATTTGAGGCCTCCTGTCGCGATGAGGTGGGGAACTAGGTCTTTCTCTGTGGTCTCCACAGGGGATTCAGACACCCTTTCGTCTTGGGAGATGCAAGACGAGCCTGCATTCCAGTCACTGCAGGGATATCCGGCATTATTTCGAGTAAGGGCATCGCGGTGTCCATTCCACTTGAGGCCGCAAACTCAGGGTCCCTCTCACATACCTAGAGCTGAGAGAAGCCTCCTCTTGAGGTGCTTGTGGTAAGGTGGTATTCCTCAGGAGTCGAAGCCAGGGACTAACCTCTCATCTCGTGTTGATTCTTGATCCCCGGAGCTCTTTCGTGTTGCTACAGTGACCTCAGGATCCCTCTAGCCTTGAAACAGTGTTCTTGGGGTTTCTCTGGAGTGCCATCAAGGAAATCAAGGCTCCTTTCATGTGTGATGTGCAACACGGAATTGCTCTGCACGCAGTGCAGGGGAATCGGGCCTCATCTCGCGGCGAGGGGGAAGTCTCATGGTTTTTCTCGAGTTGCGGCGGGAACCTGGGGTATATTCTCGAGTTACGACGGGGATGGCCCTTCCACCCACGTGTTTCTTCAGCGACGTCAGGACTCCTGCCTAGTAGCGACGGACAACTCGGGATTCTCCTCGAGGCTTGGCAGGGCAATTGGGACGCCTCTCCAGCTGAGACGGGAGACCAAGGGTCCCTTTCCACGTGCCACGGGAATCCTGGGTCTCCTATCAAGTTTCACGAGGAGTCAGGCATCGTCTCCTTTGGAGGCACTGATCTCCGCATACCTCTGGAGTTTTCAAAGGATTTGAGGCCTCCTGTCGCGATGAGGTGGGGAACTAGGTCTTTCTCTGTGGTCTCCACAGGTGATTCAGACATCCTTTCGTCTTGGGAGACGCAAGACGAGCCAGCATTCCAGTCACTGCAGGGATATCCGGCCTTATTTCGAGTCAGGGCATCGCGGTGTCCATTCCACTTGAGGCCGCAAACTCAGGGTCCCTCTCACATACCTAGAGCTGAGAGAAGCCTCCTCTTGAGGTGCTTGTGGTAAGGTGGTATTCCTCTGGAGTCGAAGCCAGGGACTAACCTCTCATCTCGAGTTGATTTTTGGTCCACGGAGTCCTTTCGTGTTGCTACAGTGACCTCAGGATCCCTCTAGCCTTGAAACAGTGTTCTTGGGGTCTCTCTGGAGTGCCATCAAGGAAATCAAGGCTCCTTTCATGTGTGATGTGCAACACAGAATTGCTCTGCACGCAGTGCAGGGGAATCGGGCCTCATCTCGCGGCGAGGGGGAAGTCTCATGGTTTTTCTCGAGTTGCGGCGGGAACCTGGGGTATATTCTCGAGTTACGACGGGGATGGCCCTTCCACACACGTGTTTGTTCAGCCAAGTCAGGACTCTTGCCTAGTTGCGAGACACAACTCGGGATTCTCCTCGAGGCTTGGTAAGGCAATTGGGACGCCTCTCCAGCTGAGGCGGGAGACCAAGGGTCCCTTTCCACGTGCCACAGGAATCCTGGGACTCCTATCAAGTTTCACGAGGAGTCAGGCATCGTCTCCTTTGGAGGCACTGATCTCCGCGTACCTCTGGAGTTTTCAAAGGATGTGAGGCCTCCGGTCGCGATGAGGTGGGGAACTAGGTCTTTCTCTGTGGTCTCCACAGGGGATTCAGACATCCTTTCATCTTGGGAGATGCAAGACGAGCCTGCATTCAAGTCACTGCAGGGATATCCAGCCTTATTTCGCGTCAGGGCATCGCGGTGTCCATTCCACTTGAGGCCGCAAACTCAGGGTCCCTCTCACATACCTAGAGCTGAGAGAAGCCTCCTCTTGAGGTGCTTGTAGTAAGGTGGTATTCCTCAGGAGTCGAAGCCAGGGACTAACCTCTCATCTCGAGTTGATTTTTGGCCCACGGAGCTCTTTCGTGTTGCTACAGTGACCTCAGGATCCCTCTAGCCTTGAAACAGTGTTCTTGGGGTTTCTCTGGAGTGCCATCAAGGAAATCAAGGCTCCTTTCATGTGTGATGTGCAACACAGAATTGCTCTGCACGCAGTGCAGGGGAATCGGGCCTCATCTCGCGGCGAGGGGGAAGTCTCATGGTTTTTCTCGAGTTGCGGCGGGAACCTGGGGTATATTCTCCAGTTACGACGGGGATGGCCCTTCCACCCACGTGTTTCTTCACCGACGTCAGGACTCCTGCCTAGTTGCGAGGGACAACTCGGGATTCTTCTCGAGGCTTGGCAGGGCAATTGGAACGCCTCTCCAGCTGAGGCGGGGGACCAAGTGTCCCTTTCCAAGTGCCACAGGAATCCTGGGACTCCTATCAAGTTTCACGAGAAGTCAGGCATCGTCTCCTTTGGAGGCACTGATCTCCGCGTACCTCTGGAGTTTTCAAAGGATGTGAGGCTATCGGTCGCGATGAGGTAGGGAACTAAGTCTTTCTCTGTGCTTTCCACAGGGGATTCAGACATCCTTTCGTCCTGGGAGATGCAAGACGAGCCTGCATTGAAGTCACTGCAGGGATATCCGGCCTTATTTCGAGTCAGGGCATCAAGGTGTCCATTCCACTTGAGGCCGCAAACTCAGGATCCCTCTCACATACCTAGATCTGAGAGAAGCCTCCTCTTGAGGTGCTTGTGGTAAGGTGGTATTCCTCTGGAGACGAATCCAGGGACTAACCTCTCTTTTCGAGTTGATTTTTGGTCCACAGAGTTCTTTCGTGTTGCTACAGTGACCTCAGGATCCCTCTAGCCTTGAAACAGTGTTCTTGGGGTTTCTCTGGAGTGCCATCAAGGAAATCAAGGCTCCTTTCATGTGTGATGTGCAAGACGGAATTGCTCTGCACGCAGTACAGGGGAATCGGGCCTCATCTCCCGGCGAGGGGGAAGTCTCATGGTTTTTCTCGAGTTGCGGCGGGAACCTGGGGTATATTCTCGAGTTACGACGGGGATGGCCCTTCCACCCACGTGTTTGTTCAGCCACGTCAGGACTCCTGCCTAGTTGCGAGGAACAACTCGGGATTCTCCTCGAGGCTTGGCAGGGCAATTGGAACGCCTCTCCAGCTGAGGCGGGAGACCAAGGGTCCCTTTCCACGTGCCACAAGAATCCTGGGACTCCTATCAAGTTTCACGAGGAGTCAGGCATCGTCTCCATTGGAGGCACTGATCTCCGCGTACCTCTGGAGTTTTCAAAGGATGTGAGGCCTCCGGTCGCGATGAGGTGGGGAACTAGGTGTTTCTCTGTGGTCTCCACAGGGGATTCAGACATCCTTTCTTCTTGGGAGATGCAAGACGAGCCTGCATTCAAGTCACTGCAGGGATATCCGGCCTTATTTCGAGTCAGGGCATCGCGGTGTCCATTCCACTTGAGGCCGCAAACTCAGGATCCCTCTCACATACCTAGAGCTGAGAGAAGCGTCCTCTTGAGGTGCTTGTGGTAAGGTGGTATTCCTCAGGAGTCGAAGCCAGGGACTAACCTCTCATCTCGTGTTGATTCTTGGTCCACGGAGCTCTTTCGTGTTGCTACAGTGACCTCAGGATCCCTCTAGCCTTGAAACAGTGTTCTTGGGGTTTCTCTGGAGTGCCATCAAGGAAATCAAGGCTCCTTTCATGTGTGATGTGCAACACGGAATTGCTCTGCACGCAGTGCAGGGGAATCGGGCCTCATCTCGCGGCGAGGGGGAAGTCTCATGGTTTTTCTCGAGTTGCGGCGGGAACCTGGGGTATGTTCTCGAGTTACGACGGGGATGGCCCTTCCACCCACGTGTTTGTTCAGCCACGTCAGGACTCTTGCCTAGTTGCGAGACACAACTCGGGATTCTCTTCGAGGCTTGGCAAGGCAATTGGGACGCCTCTCCAGCTGAGGCGGGAGACCAAGGGTCCCTTTCCACGTGCCACAGGAATCCTGGGACTCCTATCAAGTTTCACGAGGAGTCAGGCATCGTCTCCTTTGGAGGCACTGATCTCCACGTACATCCGGAGTTTTCAAAGGATGTGAGGCCTCCGGTCGCGATGAGGTGGGGAACTAGGTGTTTCTCTGTGGTCTCCACAGGGGATTCAGACATCCTTTCATCTTGGGAGATGCAAGACGAGCCTGCATTCAAGTCACTGCAGGGATATCCAGCCTTATTTCGAGTCAGGGCATCGCGGTGTCCATTCCACTTGAGGCCGCAAACTCAGGGTCCCTCTCACATACCTAGAGCTGAGAGAAGCCTCCTCTTGAGGTGCTTGTGGTAAGGTGGTATTCCTCAGGAGTCGAAGCCAGGGACTAACCTCTCATCTCGTGTTGATTCTTGGTCCACGGAGCCCTTTCGTGTTGCTACAGTGACCTCAGGATCCCTCTAGCCTTGAAACAGTGTTCTTGGGATTTCTCTGGAGTGCCATGAAGGAAATCAAGGCTCCTTTCATGTGTGATGTGCAACACGGAATTGCTCTGCACGCAGTGCAGGGGAATCGGGCCTTATCTCGCGGCGAGGGGGAAGTCTCATGGTTTTTCTCGAGTTGCGGCGGGAACCTGGGGTATATTCTCGAGTTACGACGGGGATGGCCCTTCCACCCACGTGTTTGTTCAGCCACGTCAGGACTCCTGCCTAGTTGCGAGGGACAACTCGGGATTCTCCTCGAGGCTTTGCAGGGCAATTGGGACGCCTCTCCAGCTGAGACGGGAGACCAAGGGTCCCTTTCCACGTGCCACAGGAATCCTGGGTCTCCTATCAAGTTTCACGAGGAGTCAGGCCTCGTCTCCTTTGGAGGCACTGATCTCCGCATACCTCTGGAGTTTTCAAAGGATTTGAGGCCTCCTGTCGCGATGAGGTGGGGAACTAGGTCTTTCTCTGTGGTCTCCACAGGGGATTCAGACACCCTTTCGTCTTGGGAGATGCAAGACGAGCCTGCATTCCAGTCACTGCAGGGATATCCGGCCTTATTTCGAGTCAGGGCATCGCGGTGTCCATTCCACTTGAGGCCACAAACTCAGGGTCCCTCTCACATACCTAGAGCTGAGAGAAGCCTCCTCTTGAGGTGCTTGTGGTAAGGTGGTATTCCTCTGGAGTCGACGCCAGGGACTAACCTCTCATCTCGAGTTGATTTTTGGTCCACGGAGCTCTTTCGTGTTGCTACAGTGACCTCAGGATCCCTCTAGCCTTGAAACAGTGTTCTTGGGGTTTCTCTGGAGTGCCATCAAGGAAATTAAGGCTCCTTTCATGTGTGATGTGCAACACGGAATTGCTCTGCACGCAGTGCAGGGGAATCGGGCCTCATCTCGCGGCGAGGGGGAAGTCTCATGGTTTTTCTCGAGTTGCGGCGGGAACCTGGGGTATATTCTCCAGTTACGACGGGGATGGCCCTTCCACCCACGTGTTTCTTCACCGACGTCAGGACTCCTGCCTAGTTGCGAGGGACAACTCGGGATTCTTCTCGAGGCTTGGCAGGGCAATTGGGACGCCTCTCCAGCTGAGGCGGGGGACCAAGTGTCCCTTTCCAAGTGCCACAGGAATCCTGGGACTCCTATCAAGTTTCACGAGAAGTCAGGCATCGTCTCCTTTGGAGGCACTGATCTCCGCGTACCTCTGGAGTTTTCAAAGGATGTGAGGCTATCGGTCGCGATGAGGTAGGGAACTAAGTCTTTCTCTGTGCTTTCCACAGGGGATTCAGACATCCTTTCGTCCTGGGAGATGCAAGACGAGCCTGCATTGAAGTCACTGCAGGGATATCCGGCCTTATTTCGAGTCAGGGCATCAAGGTGTCCATTCCACTTGAGGCCGCAAACTCAGGATCCCTCTCACATACCTAGATCTGAGAGAAGCCTCCTCTTGAGGTGCTTGTGGTAAGGTGGTATTCCTCTGGAGACGAATCCAGGGACTAACCTCTCTTTTCGAGTTGATTTTTGGTCCACAGAGTTCTTTCGTGTTGCTACAGTGACCTCAGGATCCCTCTAGCCTTGAAACAGTGTTCTTGGGGTTTCTCTGGAGTGCCATCAAGGAAATCAAGGCTCCTTTCATGTGTGATGTGCAAGACGGAATTGCTCTGCACGCAGTACAGGGGAATCGGGCCTCATCTCCCGGCGAGGGGGAAGTCTCATGGTTTTTCTCGAGTTGCGGCGGGAACCTGGGGTATATTCTCGAGTTACGTCGGGGATGGCCCTTCCACACACGTGTTTGTTCAGCCACGTCAGGACTCCTGCCTAGTTGCGAGGAACAACTCGGGATTCTCCTCGAGGCTTGGCAGGGCAATTGGAACGCCTCTCCAGCTGAGGCGGGAGACCAAGGGTCCCTTTCCACGTGCCACAGGAATCCTGGGACTCCTATCAAGTTTCACGAGGAGTCAGGCATCGTCTCCTTTGGAGGCACTGATCTCCGCGTACCTCTGGAATTTTCAAAGGATGTGAGGCCTCCGGTCGCGATGAGGTGGGGAACTAGGTCTTTCTCTGTGGTCTCCACAGGGGATTCAGACATCCTTTCATCTTGGGAGATGCAAGACGAGCCTGCATTCAAGTCACTGCAGGGATATCCAGCCTTATTTCGCGTCAGGGCATCGCGGTGTCCATTCCACTTGAGGGCGCAAACTCAGGGTCCCTCTCACATACCTAGATCTGAGAGAAGCCTCCTCTTGAGGTGCTTGTGGTAAGGAGGTATTCCTCTGGAGACGAATCCAGGGACTAACCTCTCTTTTCGAGTAGATTTTTGGTTCACAGAGTTCTTTCGTGTTGCTACAGTGACCTCAGGATCCCTCTATCCTTGAAACAGTGTTCTTGGAGTTTCTCTGGAGTGCCATCAAGGAAATCAAGGCTCCTTTCATGTGTGATGTGCAAGACGGAATTGCTCTGCACGCAGTACAGGGGAATCGGGACTCATCTCGCATCGAGGGGGAAGTCTCATGGTTTTTCTCGAGTTGCGGCGGGAACCTGGGGTATATTCTCGAGTTACGACGGGGATGGCCCTTCCACCCACGTGTTTCTTCAGCGACGTCAGGACTCCTGCCTAGTTGCGAGGGACAACTCGGGATTCTCCTCGAGGCTTGGCAGGGCAATTGGGACGCCTCTCCAGCTGAGGCGGGAGACCAAGTGTTCCTTTCCACGTGCCACAGGAATCCTGGGACTCCTATCAAGTTTCACGAGGAGTCAGGCATCGTCTCCTTTGGAGGCACTGATCTCCGCATACCTCTGGAGTTTTCAAAGGATTTGAGGCCTCCTGTCGCGATGAGGTGGGGAACTAGGTCTTTCTCTGTGGTCTCCACAGGGGATTCAGACACCCTTTCGTCTTGGGAGATGCAAGACGAGCCTGCATTCCAGTCACTGCAGGGATATCCGGCCTTATTTCGAGTCAGGGCTTCGCGGTGTCCATTCCACTTGAGGCCGCAAACTCAGGGTCCCTCTCACATACCTAGAGCTGAGAGAAGCCTCCTCTTGAGGTGCTTGTGGTAAGGTGGTATTCCTCAGGAGTCGAAGCCAGGGACTAACCTCTCATCTCGTGTTGATTCTTGGTCCCCGGAGCTCTTTCGTGTTGCTACAGTGACCTCAGGATCCCTCTAGCCTTGAAACAGTGTTCTTGGGGTTTCTCTAGAGTGCCATCAAGGAAATCAAGGCTCCTTTCATGTGTGATGTGCAACACGGAATTGCTCTGCACGCAGTGCAGGGGAATCGGGCCTCATCTCGCGGCGAGGGGGAAGTCTCATGGTTTTTCTCGAGTTGCGGCGGGAACCTGGGGTATATTCTCGAGTTACGACGGGGATGGCCCTTCCACACACGTGTTTCTTCAGCGACGCCAGGACTCCTGCCTAGTAGCGACGGACAACTCGGGATTCTCCTCGAGGCTTTGCAGGGCAATTGGGACGCCTCTCCAGCTGAGACGGGAGACCAAGGGTCCCTTTCCACGTGCCACGGGAATCCTGGGTCTCCTATCAAGTTTCACGAGGAGTCAGGCATCGTCTCCTTTGGAGGCACTGATCTCCGCATACCTCTGGAGTTTTCAAAGGATTTGAGGCCTCCTGTCGCGATGAGGTGGGGAACTAGGTGTTTCTCTGTGGTCTCCACAGGGGATTCAGACACCCTTTCGTCTTGGGAGATGCAAGACGAGCCTGCATTCCAGTCACTGCAGGGATATCCGGCCTTATTTCGAGTCAGGGCATCGCGGTGTCCATTCCACTTGAGGCCACAAACTCAGGGTCCCTCTCACATACCTAGAGCTGAGAGAAGCCTCCTCTTGAGGTGCTTGTGGTAAGGTGGTATTCCTCTGGAGTCGAAGCCAGGGACTAACCTCTCATCTCGAGTTGATTTTTGGTCCACGGAGCCCTTTCCTGTTGCTACAGTGACCTCAGGATCCCTCTAGCCTTGAAACAGTGTTCTTGGGGTTTCTCTGGAGTGCCATCAAGGAAATCAAGGCTCCTTTCATGTGTGATGTGCAACACAGAATTGCTCTGCACGCAGTGCAGGGGAATCGGGCCTCATCTCGCGGCGAGGGGGAAGTCTCATGGTTTTTCTCGAGTTGCGGCGGGAACCTGGGGTATATTCTCGAGTTACGACGGGGATGGCCCTTCCACACACGTGTTTGTTCAGCCACGTCAGGACTCTTGCCTATTTGCGAGACACAACTCGGGATTCTCCTCGAGGCTTGGTAAGGCAATTGGACGCCTCTCCAGCTGAGGCGGGAGACCAAGGGTCCCTTTCCACGTGCCACAAGAATCCTGGGACTCCTATCAAGTTTCACGAGGAGTCAGGCATCGTCTCCTTTGGAGGCACTGATCTCCGCGTACCTCTGGAGTTTTCAAAGGATGTGAGGCCTCCGGTCGCGATGAGGTGGGGAACTAGGTCTTTCTCTGTGGTCTCCACAGGGGATTCAGACATCCTTTCATCTTGGGAGATGCAAGACGAGCCTGCATTCAAGTCACTGCAGGGATATCCAGCCTTATTTCGCGTCAGGGCATCGCGGTGTCCATTCCACTTGAGGCCGCAAACTCAGGGTCCCTCTCACATACCTAGAGCTGAGAGAAGCCTCCTCTTGAGGTGCTTGTAGTAAGGTGGTATTCCTCAGGAGTCGAAGCCAGGGACTAACCTCTCATCTCGAGTTGATTTTTGCCCCACGGAGCTCTTTCGTGTTGCTACAGTGACCTCAGGATCCCTCTAGCCTTGAAACAGTGTTCTTGGGGTTTCTCTGGAGTGCCATCAAGGAAATCAAGGCTCCTTTCATGTGTGATGTGCAACACGGAATTGCTCTGCACGCAGTGCAGGGGAATCGGGCCTCATCTCGCAGCGAGGGGGAAGTCTCATGGTTTTTCTCGAGTTGCGGCGGGAACCTGGGGTATATTCTCCAGTTACGACGGAGATGGCCCTTCCACCCACGTGTTTCTTCACCGACGTCAGGACTCCTGCCTAGTTGCGAGGGACAACTCGGGATTCTCCTCGAGGCTTGTCAGGGCAATTGGGACGCCTCTCCAGCTGAGGCGGGAGACCAAGTGTCCCTTTCCAAGTGCCACAGGAATCCTGGGACTCCTATCAAGTTTCACGAGGAGTCAGGCATCGTCTCCTTTGGAGGCACTGATCTCCGCGTACCTCTGGAGTTTTCAAAGGATGTGAGGCTATCGGTCGCGATGAGGTGGGGAACTAAGTCTTTCTCTGTGCTTTCCACAGGGGATTCAGACATCCTTTCGTCCTGGGAGATGCAAGACGAGCCTGCATTGAAGTCACTGCAGGGATATCCGGCCTTATTTCGAGTCAGGGCATCACGATGTCCATTCCACTTGAGGCCGCAAACTCAGGATCCCTCTCACATACCTAGAGCTGAGAGAAGCCTCCTCTTGAGGTGCTTGTGGTAAGGTGGTATTCCTCTGGAGTCGAAGCCAGGGACTAACCTCTCATCTCGAGTTGATTTTTGGTCCACGGAGCCCTTTCCTGTTGCTACAGTGACCTCAGGATCCCTCTAGCCTTGAAACAGTGTTCTTGGGGTTTCTCTGGAGTGCCATCAAGGAAATCAAGGCTCCTTTCATGTGTGATGTGCAACACAGAATTGCTCTGCACGCAGTGCAGGGGAATCGGGCCTCATCTCGCGGCGAGGGGGAAGTCTCATGGTTTTTCTCGAGTTGCGGCGGGAACCTGGGGTATATTCTCGAGTTACGACGGGGATGGCCCTTCCACACACGTGTTTGTTCAGCCACGTCAGGACTCTTGCCTATTTGCGAGACACAACTCGGGATTCTCCTCGAGGCTTGGTAAGGCAATTGGACGCCTCTCCAGCTGAGGCGGGAGACCAAGTGTCCCTTTCCACGTGCCACAAGAATCCTGGGACTCCTATCAAGTTTCACGAGGAGTCAGGCATCGTCTCCTTTGGAGGCACTGATCTCCGCGTACCTCTGGAGTTTTCAAAGGATGTGAGGCCTCCGGTCGCGATGAGGTGGGGAACTAGGTCTTTCTCTGTGGTCTCCACAGGGGATTCAGACATCCTTTCATCTTGGGAGATGCAAGACGAGCCTGCATTCAAGTCACTGCAGGGATATCAAGCCTTATTTCGCGTCAGGGCATCGCGGTGTCCATTCCACTTGAGGCCGCAAACTCAGGGTCCCTCTCACATACCTAGAGCTGAGAGAAGCCTCCTCTTGAGGTGCTTGTGGTAAGGTGGTATTCCTCAGGAGTCGAAGCCAGGGACTAACCTCTCATCTCGAGTTGATTTTTGGCCCACGGAGCTCTTTCGTGTTGCTACAGTGACCTCAGGATCCCTCTAGCCTTGAAACAGTGTTCTTGGGGTTTCTCTGGAGTGCCATCAAGGAAATCAAGGCTCCTTTCATGTGTGATGTGCAACACGGAATTGCTCTGCACGCAGTGCAGGGGAATCGGGCCTCATCTCGCAGCGAGGGGGAAGTCTCATGGTTTTTCTCGAGTTGCGGCGGGAACCTGGGGTATATTCTCCAGTTACGACGGAGATGGCCCTTCCACCCACGTGTTTCTTCACCGACGTCAGGACTCATGCCTAGTTGCGAGGGACAACTCTGGATTCTCCTCGAGGCTTGTCAGGGCAATTGGGACGCCTCTCCAGCTGAGGCGGGAGACCAAGTGTCCCTTTCCAAGTGCCACAGGAATCCTGGGACTCCTATCAAGTTTCACGAGGAGTCAGGCATCGTCTCCTTTGGAGGCACTGATCTCCGCGTACCTCTGGAGTTTTCAAAGGATGTGAGGCCTCCGGTCGCGATGAGGTGGGGAACTAGGTGTTTCTCTGTGGTCTCCACAGGGGATTCAGACATCCTTTCTTCTTGGGAGATGCAAGACGAGCCTGCATTCAAGTCACTGCAGGGATATCCGGCCTTATTTCGAGTCAGGACATCGCGGTGTCCATTCCACTTGAGGCCGCAAACTCAGGATCCCTCTCACATACCTAGAGCTGAGAGAAGCGTCCTCTTGAGGTGCTTGTGGTAAGGTGGTATTCCTCAGGAGTCGAAGCCAGGGACTAACCTCTCATCTCGTGTTGATTCTTGGTCCACGGAGCTCTTTCGTGTTGCTACAGTGACCTCAGGATCCCTCTAGCCTTGAAACAGTGTTCTTGGGGTTTCTCTGGAGTGCCATCAAGGAAATCAAGGCTCCTTTCATGTGTGATGTGCAACACGGAATTGCTCTGCACGCAGTGCAGGGGAATCGGGCCTCATCTCGCGGCGACGGGGAAGTCTCCTGGTTTTTCTCGAGTTGCGGCGGGAACCTGGGGTATGTTCTCGAGTTACGACGGGGATGGCCCTTCCACCCACGTGTTTCTTCAGCGACGTCAGGACTCCTGCCTAGTTGCGAGGGACAACTCGGGATTCTCCTCGAGGCTTTGCAGGGCAATTGGTACGCCTCTCCAGCTGAGACGGGAGACCAAGTGTCCCTTTCCACGTGCCACAGGAATCCTGGGTCTCCTATCAAGTTTCACGAGGAGTCAGGCATCGTCTCCTTTGGAGGCACTGATCTCCGCATACCTCTGGAGTTTTCAAAGGATTTGAGGCCTCCTGTCGCGATGAGGTGGGGAACTAGGTCTTTCTCTGTGGTCTCCACAGGGGATTCAGACACCCTTTCGTCTTGGGAGATGCAAGACGAGCCTGCATTCCAGTCACTGCAGGGATATCCGGCCTTATTTCGAGTCAGGGCATCGCGGTGTCCATTCCACTTGAGGCCACAAACTCAGGGTCCCTCTCACATACCTAGAGCTGAGAGAAGCCTCCTCTTGAGGTGCTTGTGGTAAGGTGGTATTCCTCTGGAGACGAATTCAGGGACTAACCTTTCTTTTCGAGTTGATTTTTGGTCCACAGAGTTCTTTCGTGTTGCTACAGTGACCTCAGGATCCCTCTAGCCTTGAAACAGTGTTCTTGGGGTTTCTCTGGAGTGCCATCATGGAAATCAAGGCTCCTTTCATGTGTGATGTGCAACACGGAATTGCTCTGCACGCAGTGCAGGGGAATCGGGCCTCATCTCGCGGCGAGGGGGAAGTCTCATGGTTTTTCTCGAGTTGCGGCGGGAACCTGGGGTATATTCTCGAGTTACGACGGGGATGGCCCTTCCACCCACGTGTTTCTTCAGCGACGTCAGGACTCCTGCCTAGTTGCGAGGGACAACTCTGGATTCTCCTCGAGGCTTGGCAGGGCAATTGGGACGCCTCTCCAGCTGAGGCGGGAGACCAAGTGTCCCTTTCCAAGTGCCACAGGAATCCTGGGACTCCTATCAAGTTTCACGAGGAGTCAGGCATCGTCTCCTTTGGAGGCACTGATCTCCGCGTACCTCTGGAGTTTTCAAAGGATGTGAGGCTATCGGTCGCGATGAGGTGGGGAACTAAGTCTTTCTCTGTGCTTTCCACAGGGGATTCAGACATCCTTTCGTCCTGGGAGATGCAAGACGAGCCTGCATTGAAGTCACTGCAGGGATATCCGGCCTTATTTCGAGTCAGGGCATCGCGGTGTCCATTCCACTTGAGGCCGCAAACTCAGGGTCCCTCTCACATACCTAGAGCTGAGAGAAGCCTCCTCTTGAGGTACTTGTGGTAAGGTGGTATTCCGCTGGAGACGAATTCAGGGACTAACCTCTCTTTTCGAGTTGATTTTTGGTCCACAGAGTTCTTTCGTGTTGCTACAGTGACCTCAGGATCCCTCTATCCTTGAAACAGTGTTCTTGGGGTTTCTCTGGAGTGCCATCAAGGAAATCAAGGCTCCTTTCATGTGTGATGTGCAACACGGAATTGCTCTGCACGCAGTGCAGGGGAATCGGGCCTCATCTCGCGGCGAGGGGGAAGTCTCATGGTTTTTCTCGAGTTGCGGCGGGAACCTGGGGTATATTCTCGAGTTACGACGGGGATGGCCCTTCCACCCACGTGTTTCTTCAGCGACGCCAGGACTCCTGCCTAGTAGCGACGGACAACTCGGGATTCTCCTCGAGGCTTTGCAGGGCAATTGGGACGCCTCTCCAGCTGAGACGGGAGACCAAGGGTCCCTTTCCACGTGCCACGCGAATCCTGGGTCTCCTATCAAGTTTCACGAGGAGTCAGGCATCGTCTCCTTTGGAGGCACTGATCTCCGCATACCTCTGGAGTTTTCAAAGGATTTGAGGCCTCCTGTCGCGATGAGGTGGGGAACTAGGTGTTTCTCTGTGGTCTCCACAGGGGATTCAGACACCCTTTCGTCTTGGGAGATGCAAGACGAGCCTGCATTCCAGTCACTGCAGGGATATCCGGCCTTATTTCGAGTCAGGGCATCGCGGTGTCCATTCCACTTGAGGCCACAAACTCAGGGTCCCTCTCACATACCTAGAGCTGAGAGAAGCCTCCTCTTGAGGTGCTTGTGGTAAGGTGGTATTCCTCTGGAGTCGAAGCCAGGGACTAACCTCTCATCTCGAGTTGATTTTTGGTCCACGGAGCCCTTTCCTGTTGCTACAGTGACCTCAGGATCCCTCTAGCCTTGAAACAGTGTTCTTGGGGTTTCTCTGGAGTGCCATCAAGGAAATCAAGGCTCCTTTCATGTGTGATGTGCAACACAGAATTGCCCTGCACGCAGTGCAGGGGAATCGGGCCTCATCTCGCGGCGAGGGGGAAGTCTCATGGTTTTTCTCGAGTTGCGGCGGGAACCTGGGGTATATTCTCGAGTTACGACGGGGATGGCCCTTCCACACACGTGTTTGTTCAGCCACGTCAGGACTCTTGCCTATTTGCGAGACACAACTCGGGATTCTCCTCGAGGCTTGGTAAGGCAATTGGACGCCTCTCCAGCTGAGGCGGGAGACCAAGGGTCCCTTTCCACGTGCCACAAGAATCCTGGGACTCCTATCAAGTTTCACGAGGAGTCAGGCATCGTCTCCTTTGGAGGCACTGATCTCCGCGTACCTCTGGAGTTTTCAAAGGATGTGAGGCCTCCGGTCGCGATGAGGTGGGGAACTAGGTCTTTCTCTGTGGTCTCCACAGGGGATTCAGACATCCTTTCATCTTGGGAGATGCAAGACGAGCCTGCATTCAAGTCACTGCAGGGATATCCAGCCTTATTTCGCGTCAGGGCATCGCGGTGTCCATTCCACTTGAGGCCGCAAACTCAGGGTCCCTCTCACATACCTAGAGCTGAGAGAAGCCTCCTCTTGAGGTGCTTGTAGTAAGGTGGTATTCCTCAGGAGTCGAAGCCAGGGACTAACCTCTCATCTCGAGTTGATTTTTGGCCCACGGAGCTCTTTCGTGTTGCTACAGTGACCTCAGGATCCCTCTAGCCTTGAAACAGTGTTCTTGGGGTTTCTCTGGAGTGCCATCAAGGAAATCAAGGCTCCTTTCATGTGTGATGTGCAACACGGAATTGCTCTGCACGCAGTGCAGGGGAATCGGGCCTCATCTCGCAGCGAGGGGGAAGTCTCATGGTTTTTCTCGAGTTGCGGCGGGAACCTGGGGTATATTCTCCAGTTACGACGGAGATGGCCCTTCCACCCACGTGTTTCTTCACCGACGTCAGGACTCCTGCCTAGTTGCGAGGGACAACTCGGGATTCTCCTCGAGGCTTGTCAGGGCAATTGGGACGCCTCTCCAGCTGAGGCGGGAGACCAAGTGTCCCTTTCCAAGTGCCACAGGAATCCTGGGACTCCTATCAAGTTTCACGAGGAGTCAGGCATCGTCTCCTTTGGAGGCACTGATCTCCGCGTACCTCTGGAGTTTTCAAAGGATGTGAGGCTATCGGTCGCGATGAGGTGGGGAACTAAGTCTTTCTCTGTGCTTTCCACAGGGGATTCAGACATCCTTTCGTCCTGGGAGATGCAAGACGAGCCTGCATTGAAGTCACTGCAGGGATATCCGGCCTTATTTCGAGTCAGGGCATCACGGTGTCCATTCCACTTGAGGCCGCAAACTCAGGATCCCTCTCACATACCTAGAGCTGAGAGAAGCCTCCTCTTGAGGTGCTTGTGGTAAGGTGGTATTCCTCTGGAGTCGAAGCCAGGGACTAACCTCTCATCTCGAGTTGATTTTTGGTCCACGGAGCCCTTTCCTGTTGCTACAGTGACCTCAGGATCCCTCTAGCCTTGAAACAGTGTTCTTGGGGTTTCTCTGGAGTGCCATCAAGGAAATCAAGGCTCCTTTCATGTGTGATGTGCAACACAGAATTGCTCTGCACGCAGTGCAGGGGAATCGGGCCTCATCTCGCGGCGAGGGGGAAGTCTCATGGTTTTTCTCGAGTTGCGGCGGGAACCTGGGGTATATTCTCGAGTTACGACGGGGATGGCCCTTCCACACACGTGTTTGTTCAGCCACGTCAGGACTCTTGCCTATTTGCGAGACACAACTCGGGATTCTCCTCGAGGCTTGGTAAGGCAATTGGACGCCTCTCCAGCTGAGGCGGGAGACCAAGGGTCCCTTTCCACGTGCCACAAGAATCCTGGGACTCCTATCAAGTTTCACGAGGAGTCAGGCATCGTCTCCTTTGGAGGCACTGATCTCCGCGTACCTCTGGAGTTTTCAAAGGATGTGAGGCCTCCGGTCGCGATGAGGTGGGGAACTAGGTCTTTCTCTGTGGTCTCCACAGGGGATTCAGACATCCTTTCATCTTGGGAGATGCAAGACGAGCCTGCATTCAAGTCACTGCAGGGATATCCAGCCTTATTTCGCGTCAGGGCATCGCGGTGTCCATTCCACTTGAGGCCGCAAACTCAGGGTCCCTCTCACATACCTAGAGCTGAGAGAAGCCTCCTCTTGAGGTGCTTGTGGTAAGGTGGTATTCCTCAGGAGTCGAAGCCAGGGACTAACCTCTCATCTCGAGTTGATTTTTGGCCCACGGAGCTCTTTCGTGTTGCTACAGTGACCTCAGGATCCCTCTAGCCTTGAAACAGTGTTCTTGGGGTTTCTCTGGAGTGCCATCCAGGAAATCAAGGCTCCTTTCATGTGTGATGTGCAACACGGAATTGCTCTGCACGCAGTGCAGGGGAATCGGGCCTCATCTCGCAGCGAGGGGGAAGTCTCATGGTTTTTCTCGAGTTGCGGCGGGAACCTGGGGTATATTCTCCAGTTACGACGGAGATGGCCCTTCCACCCACGTGTTTCTTCACCGACGTCAGGACTCATGCCTAGTTGCGAGGGACAACTCTGGATTCTCCTCGAGGCTTGTCAGGGCAATTGGGACGCCTCTCCAGCTGAGGCGGGAGACCAAGTGTCCCTTTCCAAGTGCCACAGGAATCCTGGGACTCCTATCAAGTTTCACGAGGAGTCAGGCATCGTCTCCTTTGGAGGCACTGATCTCCGCGTACCTCTGGAGTTTTCAAAGGATGTGAGGCTATCGGTCGCGATGAGGTGGGGAACTAAGTCTTTCTCTGTGCTTTCCACAGGGGATTCAGACATCCTTTCGTCCTGGGAGATGCAAGACGAGCCTGCATTGAAGTCACTGCAGGGATATCCGGCCTTATTTCGAGTCAGGGCATCGCGGTGTCCATTCCACTTGAGGCCGCAAACTCAGGAACCCTCTCACATACCTAGAGCTGAGAGAAGCCTCCTCTTGAGGTGCTTGTGGTAAGGTGGTATTCCTCTGGAGACGAATCCAGGGACTAACCTCTCTTTTCGAGTTGATTTTTGGTCCACAGAGTTCTTTCGTGTTGCTACAGTGAACTCAGGATCCCTCTAGCCTTGAAACAGTGTTCTTGGGGTTTCTCTGGAGTGCCATCAAGGAAATCAAGGCTCCTTTCATGTGTGATGTGCAAGACGGAATTGCTCTGCACGCAGTACAGGGGAATCGGGCCTCATCTCGCGGCGAGGGGGAAGTCTCATGGTTTTTCTCGAGTTGCGGCGGGAACCTGGGGTATATTCTCGAGTTACGACGGGGATGGCCCTTCCACCCACGTGTTTGTTCAGCCACGTCAGGACTCCTGCCTAGTTGCGAGGAACAACTCGGGATTCTCCTCGAGGCTTGGCAGAGCAATTAGGACGCCTCTCCAGCTGAGTCGGGAGACCAAGGGTCCCTTTCCACGTGCCACAAGAATCCTGGGACTCCTATCAAGTTTCACGAGGAGTCAGACATCGTCTCCATTGGAGGCACTGATCTCCGCGTACCTCTGGAGTTTTCAAAGGATGTGAGGCCTCCGGTCGCGATGAGGTGGGGAACTAGGTGTTTCTCTGTGGTCTCCACAGGGGATTCAGACATCCTTTCTTCTTGGGAGATGCAAGACGAGCCTGCATTCAAGTCACTGCAGGGATATCCGGCCTTATTTCGAGTCAGGGCATCGCGGTGTCCATTCCACTTGAGGCCGCAAACTCAGGATCCCTCTCACATACCTAGAGCTGAGAGAAGCGTCCTCTTGAGGTGCTTGTGGTAAGGTGGTATTCCTCAGGAGTCGAAGCCAGGGACTAACCTCTCATCTCGTGTTGATTCTTGGTCCACGGAGCTCTTTCGTGTTGCTACAGTGACCTCAGGATCCCTCTAGCCTTGAAACAGTGTTCTTGGGGTTTCTCTGGAGTGCCATCAAGGAAATCAAGGCTCCTTTCATGTGTGATGTGCAACACGGAATTGCTCTGCACGCAGTGCAGGGGAATCGGGCCTCATCTCGCGGCGACGGGGAAGTCTCATGGTTTTTCTCGAGTTGCGGCGGAAACCTGGGGTATGTTCTCGAGTTACGACGGGGATGGCCCTTCCACCCACGTGTTTCTTCAGCGACGTCAGGACTCCTGCCTAGTTGCGAGGGACAACTCGGGATTCTCCTCGAGGCTTGGCAGGGCAATTGGGACGCCTCTCCAGCTGAGGCGGGAGACCAAGTGTCCCTTTCCAAGTGCCACAGGAATCCTGGGACTCCTATCAAGTTTCACGAGGAGTCAGGCATCGTCTCCTTTGGAGGCACTGATCTCCGCGTACCTCTGGAGTTTTCAAAGGATGTGAGGCTATCGGTCGCGATGAGTTGGGGAACTAGGTCTTTCTCTGTGCTTTTCACAGGGGATTCAGACATCCTTTCGTCCTGGGAGATGCAAGACGAGCCTGCATTGAAGTCACTGCAGGGATATCCGGCCTTATTTCGAGTCAGGGCATCGCGGTGTCCATTCCACTTGAGGCCGCAAACTCAGGGTCCCTCTCACATACCTAGAGCTGAGAGAAGCCTCCTCTTGAGGTACTTGTGGTAAGGTGGTATTCCGCTGGAGACGAATTCAGGGACTAACCTCTCTTTTCGAGTTGATTTTTGGTCCACAGAGTTCTTTCGTGTTGCTACAGTGACCTCAGGATCCCTCTATCCTTGAAACAGTGTTCTTGGGGTTTCTCTGGAGTGCCATCAAGGAAATCAAGGCTCCTTTCATGTGTGATGTGCAAGACGGAATTGCTCTGCACGCAGTACAGGCGAATCGGGCCTCATCTCGCATCGAGGGGGAAGTCTCATGGTTTTTCTCGAGTTACGGCGGGAACCTGGGGTATATTCTCGAGTTACGACGGGGATGGCCCTTCCACACACGTGTTTGTTCAGCCACGTCAGGACTCTTGCCTATTTGCGAGACACAACTCGGGATTCTCCTCGAGGCTTGGTAAGGCAATTGGACGCCTCTCCAGCTGAGGCGGGAGACCAAGGGTCCCTTTCCACGTGCCACAAGAATCCTGGGACTCCTATCAAGTTTCACGAGGAGTCAGGCATCGTCTCCTTTGGAGGCACTGATCTCCGCGTACCTCTGGAGTTTTCAAAGGATGTGAGGCCTCCGGTCGCGATGAGGTGGGGAACTAGGTCTTTCTCTGTGGTCTCCACAGGGGATTCAGACATCCTTTCATCTTGGGAGATGCAAGACGAGCCTGCATTCAAGTCACTGCAGGGATATCCAGCCTTATTTCGCGTCAGGGCATCGCGGTGTCCATTCCACTTGAGGAAGCAAACTCAGGGTCCCTCTCACATACCTAGAGCTGAGAGAAGCCTCCTCTTGAGGTGCTTGTGGTAAGGTGGTATTCCTCAGGAGTCGAAGCCAGGGACTAACCTCTCATCTCGAGTTGATTTTTGGCCCACGGAGCTCTTTCGTGTTGCTACAGTGACCTCAGGATCCCTCTAGCCTTGAAACAGTGTTCTTGGGGTTTCTCTGGAGTGCCATCAAGGAAATCAAGGCTCCTTTCATGTGTGATGTGCAACACGGAATTGCTCTGCACGCAGTGCAGGGGAATCGGGCCTCATCTCGCAGCGAGGGGGAAGTCTCATGGTTTTTCTCGAGTTGCGGCGGGAACCTGGGGTATATTCTCCAGTTACGACGGAGATGGCCCTTCCACCCACGTGTTTCTTCACCGACGTCAGGACTCATGCCTAGTTGCGAGGGACAACTCTGGATTCTCCTCGAGGCTTGTCAGGGCAATTGGGAGGCCTCTCCAGCTGAGGCGGGAGACCAAGTGTCCCTTTCCAAGTGCCACAGGAATCCTGGGACTCCTATCAAGTTTCACGAGGAGTCAGGCATCGTCTCCTTTGGAGGCACTGATCTCCGCGTACCTCTGGAGTTTTCAAAGGATGTGAGGCTATCGGTCGCGATGAGGTGGGGAACTAAGTCTTTCTCTGTGCTTTCGACAGGGGATTCAGACATCCTTTCGTCCTGGGAGATGCAAGACGAGCCTGCATTGAAGTCACTGCAGGGATATCCGGCCTTATTTCGAGTCAGGGCATCGCGGTGTCCATTCCACTTGAGGCCGCAAACTCAGGATCCCTCTCACATACCTAGAGCTGAGAGAAGCCTCCTCTTGAAGTGCTTGTGGTAAGGTGGTATTCCTCTGGAGACGAATCCAGGGACTAACCTCTCTTTTCGAGTTGATTTTTGGTCCACAGAGTTCTTTCGTGTTGCTACAGTGAACTCAGGATCCCTCTAGCCTTGAAACAGTGTTCTTGGGGTTTCTCTGGAGTGCCATCAAGGAAATCAAGGCTCCTTTCATGTGTGATGTGCAAGACGGAATTGCTCTGCACGCAGTACAGGGGAATCGGGCCTCATCTCGCGGCGAGGGGGAAGTCTCATGGTTTTTCTCGAGTTGCGGCGGGAACCTGGGGTATATTCTCGAGTTACGACGGGGATGGCCCTTCCACCCACGTGTTTGTTCAGCCACGTCAGGACTCCTGCCTAGTTGCGAGGAACAACTCGGGATTCTCCTCGAGGCTTGGCAGAGCAATTAGGACGCCTCTCCAGCTGAGTCGGGAGACCAAGGGTCCCTTTCCACGTGCCACAAGAATCCTGGGACTCCTATCAAGTTTCACGAGGAGTCAGACATCGTCTCCATTGGAGGCACTGATCTCCGCGTACCTCTGGAGTTTTCAAAGGATGTGAGGCCTCCGGTCGCGATGAGGTGGGGAACTAGGTGTTTCTCTGTGGTCTCCACAGGGGATTCAGACATCCTTTCTTCTTGGGAGATGCAAGACGAGCCTGCATTCAAGTCACTGCAGGGATATCCGGCCTTATTTCGAGTCAGGACATCGCGGTGTCCATTCCACTTGAGGCCGCAAACTCAGGATCCCTCTCACATACCTAGAGCTGAGAGAAGCGTCCTCTTGAGGTGCTTGTGGTAAGGTGGTATTCCTCAGGAGTCGAAGCCAGGGACTAACCTCTCATCTCGTGTTGATTCTTGGTCCACGGAGCTCTTTCGTGTTGCTACAGTGACCTCAGGATCCCTCTAGCCTTGAAACAGTGTTCTTGGGGTTTCTCTGGAGTGCCATCAAGGAAATCAAGGCTCCTTTCATGTGTGATGTGCAACACGGAATTGCTCTGCACGCAGTGCAGGGGAATCGGGCCTCATCTCGCGGCGAGGGGGAAGTCTCATGGTTTTTCTCGAGTTGCGGCGGGAACCTGGGGTATGTTCTCGAGTTACGACGGGGATGGCCCTTCCACCCACGTGTTTCTTCAGCGACGTCAGGACTCCTGCCTAGTTGCGAGGGACAACTCGGGATTCTCCTCGAGGCTTTGCAGGGCAATTGGTACGCCTCTCCAGCTGAGACGGGAGACCAAGTGTCCCTTTCCACGTGCCACAGGAATCCTGGGTCTCCTATCAAGTTTCACGAGGAGTCAGGCATCGTCTCCTTTGGAGGCACTGATCTCCGCATACCTCTGGAGTTTTCAAAGGATTTGAGGCCTCCTGTCGCGATGAGGTGGGGAACTAGGTCTTTCTCTGTGGTCTCCACAGGGGATTCAGACACCCTTTCGTCTTGGGAGATGCAAGACGAGCCTGCATTCCAGTCACTGCAGGGATATCCGGCCTTATTTCGAGTCAGGGCATCGCGGTGTCCATTCCACTTGAGGCCACAAACTCAGGGTCCCTCTCACATACCTAGAGCTGAGAGAAGCCTCCTCTTGAGGTGCTTGTGGTAAGGTGGTATTCCTCTGGAGACGAATTCAGGGACTAACCTTTCTTTTCGAGTTGATTTTTGGTCCACAGAGTTCTTTCGTGTTGCTACAGTGACCTCAGGATCCCTCTAGCCTTGAAACAGTGTTCTTGGGGTTTCTCTGGAGTGCCATCATGGAAATCAAGGCTCCTTTCATGTGTGATGTGCAACACGGAATTGCTCTGCACGCAGTGCAGGGGAATCGGGCCTCATCTCGCGGCGAGGGGGAAGTCTCATGGTTTTTCTCGAGTTGCGGCGGGAACCTGGGGTATATTCTCGAGTTACGACGGGGATGGCCCTTCCACCCACGTGTTTCTTCAGCGACGTCAGGACTCCTGCCTAGTTGCGAGGGACAACTCTGGATTCTCCTCGAGGCTTGGCAGGGCAATTGGGACGCCTCTCCAGCTGAGGCGGGAGACCAAGTGTCCCTTTCCAAGTGCCACAGGAATCCTGGGACTCCTATCAAGTTTCACGAGGAGTCAGGCATCGTCTCCTTTGGAGGCACTGATCTCCGCGTACCTCTGGAGTTTTCAAAGGATGTGAGGCTATCGGTCGCGATGACTTGGGGAACTAGGTCTTTCTCTGTGCTTTTCACAGGGGATTCAGACATCCTTTCGTCCTGGGAGATGCAAGACGAGCCTGCATTGAAGTCACTGCAGGGATATCCGGCCTTATTTCGAGTCAGGGCATCGCGGTGTCCATTCCACTTGAGGCCGCAAACTCAGGATCCCTCTCACATACCTAGAGCTGAGAGAAGCGTCCTCTTGAGGTGCTTGTGGTAAGGTGGTATTCCTCAGGAGTCGAAGCCAGGGACTAACCTCTCATCTCGTGTTGATTCTTGGTCCACGGAGCTCTTTCGTGTTGCTACAGTGACCTCAGGATCCCTCTAGCCTTGAAACAGTGTTCTTGGGGTTTCTCTGGAGTGCCATCAAGGAAATCAAGGCTCCTTTCATGTGTGATGTGCAACACGGAATTGCTCTGCACGCAGTGCAGGGGAATCGGGCCTCATCTCGCGGCGAGGGGGAAGTCTCATGGTTTTTCTCGAGTTGCGGCGGGAACATGGGGTATGTTCTCGAGTTACGACGGGGATGGCCCTTCCACCCACGTGTTTCTTCAGCGACGTCAGGACTCCTGCCTAGTTGCGAGGGACCACTCGGGATTCTCCTCGAGGCTTTGCAGGGCAATTGGTACGCCTCTCCAGCTGAGACGGGAGACCAAGTGTCCCTTTCCACGTGCCACAGGAATCCTGGGTCTCCTATCAAGTTTCACGAGGAGTCAGGCATCGTCTCCTTTGGAGGCACTGATCTCCGCATACCTCTGGAGTTTTCAAAGGATTTGAGGCCTCCTGTCGCGATGAGGTGGGGAACTAGGTCTTTCTCTGTGGTCTCCACAGGGGATTCAGACACCCTTTCGTCTTGGGAGATGCAAGACGAGCCTGCATTCCAGTCACTGCAGGGATATCCGGCCTTATTTCGAGTCAGGGCATCGCGGTGTCCATTCCACTTGAGGCCACAAACTCAGGGTTCCTCTCACATACCTAGAGCTGAGAGAAGCCTCCTCTTGAGGTGCTTGTGGTAAGGTGGTATTCCTCTGGAGACGAATTCAGGGACTAACCTTTCTTTTCGAGTTGATTTTTGGTCCACAGAGTTCTTTCGTGTTGCTACAGTGACCTCAGGATCCCTCGAGCCTTGAAACAGTGTTCTTGGGGTTTCTCTGGAGTGCCATCAAGGAAATCAAGGCTCCTTTCATGTGTGATGTGCAACACGGAATTGCTCTGCACGCAGTGCAGGGGAATCGGGCCTCATCTCGCGGCGAGGGGGAAGTCTCATGGTTTTTCTCGAGTTGCGGCGGGAACCTGGGGTATATTCTCGAGTTACGACGGGGATGGCCCTTCCACCCACGTGTTTCTTCAGCGACGTCAGGACTCCTGCCTAGTTGCGAGGGACCACTCGGGATTCTCCTCGAGGCTTTGCAGGGCAATTGGTACGCCTCTCCAGCTGAGACGGGAGACCAAGTGTCCCTTTCCACGTGCCACAGGAATCCTGGGTCTCCTATCAAGTTTCACGAGGAGTCAGGCATCGTCTCCTTTGGAGGCACTGATCTCCGCATACCTCTGGAGTTTTCAAAGGATTTGAGGCCTCCTGTCGCGATGAGGTGGGGAACTAGGTCTTTCTCTGTGGTCTCCACAGGGGATTCAGACACCCTTTCGTCTTGGGAGATGCAAGACGAGCCTGCATTCCAGTCACTGCAGGGATATCCGGCCTTATTTCGAGTCAGGGCATCGCGGTGTCCATTCCACTTGAGGCCACAAACTCAGGGTTCCTCTCACATACCTAGAGCTGAGAGAAGCCTCCTCTTGAGGTGCTTGTGGTAAGGTGGTATTCCTCTGGAGACGAATTCAGGGACTAACCTTTCTTTTCGAGTTGATTTTTGGTCCACAGAGTTCTTTCGTGTTGCTACAGTGACCTCAGGATCCCTCGAGCCTTGAAACAGTGTTCTTGGGGTTTCTCTGGAGTGCCATCAAGGAAATCAAGGCTCCTTTCATGTGTGATGTGCAACACGGAATTGCTCTGCACGCAGTGCAGGGGAATCGGGCCTCATCTCGCGGCGAGGGGGAAGTCTCATGGTTTTTCTCGAGTTGCGGCGGGAACCTGGGGTATATTCTCGAGTTACGACGGGGATGGCCCTTCCACCCACGTGTTTCTTCAGCGACGTCAGGACTCCTGCCTAGTTGCGAGGGACAACTCTGGATTCTCCTCGAGGCTTGGCAGGGCAATTGGGACGCCTCTCCAGCTGAGGCGGGAGACCAAGTGTCCCTTTCCAAGTGCCACAGTAATCCTGGGACTCCTATCAAGTTTCACGAGGAGTCAGGCATCGTCTCCTTTGGAGGCACTGATCTCCGCGTACCTCTGGAGTTTTCAAAGGATGTGAGGCTATCGGTCGCGATGAGTTGGGGAACTAGGTCTTTCTCTGTGCTTTTCACAGGGGATTCAGACATCCTTTCGTCCTGGGAGATGCAAGACGAGCCTGCATTGAAGTCACTGCAGGGATATCCGGCCTTATTTCGAGTCAGGGCATCGCGGTGTCCATTCCACTTGAGGCCGCAAACTCAGGGTCCCTCTCACATACCTAGAGCTGAGAGAAGCCTCCTCTTGAGGTACTTGTGGTAAGGTGGTATTCCGCTGGAGACGAATTCAGGGACTAACCTCTCTTTTCGAGTTGATTTTTGGTCCACAGAGTTCTTTCGTGTTGCTACAGTGACCTCAGGATCCCTCTATCCTTGAAACAGTGTTCTTGGGGTTTCTCTGGAGTGCCATCAAGGAAATCAAGGCTCCTTTCATGTGTGATGTGCAAGACGGAATTGCTCTGCACGCAGTACAGGGGAATCGGGCCTCATCTCGCATCGAGGGGGAAGTCTCATGGTTTTTCTCGAGTTACGGCGGGAACCTGGGGTATATTCTCGAGTTACGACGGGGATGGCCCTTCCACCCACGTTTTTCTTCAGCCACGTCAGGACTCCTGCTTAGTTGCGAGGGACAACTCGGGATTCTCCTCGAGGCTTGGCAGGGCAATTGGGACGCCTCTCCAGCTGAGGCGGGAGACCAAGGCTCCCTTTCCACGTGCCACAAGAATCCTGGGACTCCTATCAAGTTTCACGAGGAGGCAGGCATCGTCTCCTTTGGAAGCACTGATCTCCGCGTACCTCTGGAATTTTCAAAGGATTTGAGGCCTCCTGTCGCGATGAGGTGGGAACTAGGTCTTTCTCTGTGGTCTCCACAGGGGATTCAGACACCCTTTCGTCTTGGGAGATGCAAGACGAGCCTGCATTCCAGTCACTGCAGGGATATCCGGCCTTATTTCGAGTCAGGGCATCGCGGTGTCCATTCCACTTGAGGCCGCAAACTCAGGGTCCCTCTCAAATACCTAGAGCTGAGAGAAGCCTCCTCTTGAGGTGCTTGTGGTAAGGTGATATTCCTCTGGAGTCGAAGCCAGGGACTAACCTCTCATCTCGAGTTGATTTTTGGTCCACGGAGCTCTTTCGTGTTGCTACAGTGACCTCAGGATCCCTCTAGCCATGAAACAGTGCTCTTGGGGTTTCTCTGGAGTGCCATGAAGGGAATCAAGGCTCCTTTCATGTGTGATGTGCAACACAGAATTGGTCTGCACGCAGTGCAGGAGAATCGGGCCTCATCTCGCGGCGAGGGGAAATCTCATGGTTTTTCTCGAGTTGCGGTGGGAACCTGGGGTATATTCTCGAGTTACGATGGGGATGGCCCTTCCACACACGTGTTTGTTCAGCCACGTCAGGACTCTTGCCTAGTTGCGAGACACAACTCGGGATTCTCCTCGAGGCTTGGCAAGGCAATTGGGACGCCTCTCCAGCTGAGGCGGGAGACCAAGGGTCCCTTTCCACGTGCCACAGGAATCCTGGGACTCCTATCAAGTTTCACGAGGAGTCAGGCATCGTCTCCTTTGGAGGCACTGATCTCCGCGTACATCCGGAGTTTTCAAAGGATGTGAGGCCTCCGGTCGCGATGAGGTGGGGAACTAGGTCTTTCTCTGTGGTCTCCACAGGGGATTCAGACATCCTTTCATCTTGGGAGATGCAAGACGAGCCTGCATTCAAGTCACTGCAGGGATATCCAGCCTTCTTTCGCGTCAGGGCATCGCGGTGTCCATTCCACTTGAGGCCGCAAACTCAGGGTCCCTCTCACATACCTAGAGCTGAGAGAAGCCTCCTCTTGAGGTGCTTGTGGTAAGGTGGTATTCCTCAGGAGTCGAAGCCAGGGACTAACCTCTCATCTCGTGTTGATTCTTGGTCCCCGGAGCTCTTTCGTGTTGCTACAGTGACCTCAGGATCCCTCTAGCCTTGAAACAGTGTTCTTGGGGTTTCTCTGGAGTGCCATCAAGGAAATCAAGGCTCCTTTCATGTGTGATGTGCAACACGGAATTGCTCTGCACGCAGTGCAGGGGAATCGGGCCTCATCTCGCATCGAGGGGGAAGTCTCATGGTTTTTCTCGAGTTGCGGCGGGAACCTGGGGTATATTCTCGAGTTACGACGGGGATGGCCCTTCCACCCACGTGTTTCTTCAGCGACGCCAGGACTCCTGCCTAGTAGTGACGGACAACTCGGGATTCTCCTCGAGGCTTTGCAGGGCAATTGGGACGCCTCTCCAGCTGAGACGGGAGACCAAGGGTCCCTTTCCTCGTGCCACAGGAATCCTGGGTCTCCTATCAAGTTTCACGAGGAGTCAGGCATCGTCTCCTTTGGAGGCACTGATCTCCGCATACCTCTGGAGTTTTCAAAGGATTTGAGGCCTCCTGTCGCGATGAGGTGGGGAACTAGGTGTTTCTCTGTGGTCTCCACAGGGGATTCAGACACCCTTTCGTCTTGGGAGATGCAAGACGAGCCTGCATTCCAGTCACTGCAGGGATATCCGGCCTTATTTCGAGTCAGGGCATCGCGGTGTCCATTCCACTTGAGGCCACAAACTCAGGGTCCCTCTCACATACCTAGAGCTGAGAGAAGCCTCCTCTTGAGGTGCTTGTGGTAAGGTGGTATTCCTCTGGAGTCGAAGCCAGGGACTAACCTCTGATCTCGAGTTGATTTTTGGTCCACGGAGCCCTTTCGTGTTGCTACAGTGACCTCAGGATCCCTCTAGCCTTGAAACAGTGTTCTTGGGGTTTCTCTGGAGTGCCATCAAGGAAATCAAGGCTCCTTTCATGTGTGATGTGCAACACAGAATTGCTCTGCACGCAGTGCAGGGGAATCGGGCCTCATCTCGCGGCGAGGGGGAAGTCTCATGGTTTTTCTCGAGTTGCGGCGGGAACCTGGGGTATATTCTCGAGTTACGACGGGGATGGCCCTTCCACACACGTGTTTGTTCAGCCACGTCAGGACTCTTGCCTAGTTGCGAGACACAACTCGGGATTCTCCTCGAGGCTTGGTGAGGCAATTGGGACGCCTCTCCAGCTGAGGCGGGAGACCAAGGGTCCCTTTCCACGTGCCACAGGAATCCTGGGACTCCTATCAAGTTTCACGAGGAGTCAGGCATCGTCTCCTTTGGAGGCACTGATCTCCGCGTACCTCTGGAGTTTTCAAAGGATGTGAGGCCTCCGGTCGCGATGAGGTGGGGAACTAGGTCTTTCTCTGTGGTCTCCACAGGGGATTCAGACATCCTTTCATCTTGGGAGATGCAAGACGAGCCTGCATTCAAGTCACTGCAGGGATATCCAGCCTTATTTCGCGTCAGGGCATCGCGGTGTCCATTCCACTTGAGGCCGCAAACTCAGGGTCCCTCTCACATACCTAGAGCTGAGAGAAGCCTCCTCTTGAGGTGCTTGTGTTAAGGTGGTATTCCTCTGGAGTCGAAGCCAGGGACTAACCTCTCATCTCGAGTTGATTTTTGGCCCACGGAGCTCTTTCGTGTTGCTACAGTGACCTCAGGATCCCTCTAGCCTTGAAACAGTGTTCTTGGCGTTTCTCTGGAGTGCCATCAAGGAAATCAAGGCTCCTTTCATGTGTGATGTGCAACACGGAATTGCTCTGCTCGCAGTGCAGGGGAATCGGGCCTCATCTCGCGACGAGGGGGAAGTCTCATGGTTTTTCTCGAGTTGCGGCGGGAACCTGGGGTATATTCTCGAGTTACGACGGGGATGGCCCTTCCACCCACGTGTTTCTTCAGCGACGTCAGGACTCCTGCCTAGTTGCGAGGGACAACTCTGGATTCTCCTCGAGGCTTGGCAGGGCAATTGGGACGCCTCTCCAGCTGAGGCGGGAGACCAAGTGTCCCTTTCCAAGTGCCACAGGAATCCTGGGACTCCTATCAAGTTTCACGAGGAGTCAGGCATCGTCTCCTTTGGAGGCACTGATCTCCGCGTACCTCTGAAGTTTTCAAAGGATGTGAGGCCTCCGGTCGCGATGAGGTGGGGCACTAGGTCTTTCTCTGTGGTCTCCACAGGGGATTCAGACATCCTTTCGTTCTGTGAGATGCAAGACGAGCCTGCATTGAAGTCACTGCAGGGATATCCGGCCTTATTTCGAGTCAGGGCATCGCGGTGTCCATTCCACTTGAGGCCGCAAACTCAGGGTCCCTCTCACATACCTAGAGCTGAGAGAAGCCTCCTCTTGAGGTGCTTGTGGTAAGGTGGTATTCCTCAGGAGTCGAAGCCAGGGACTAACCTCTCATCTCGTGTTGATTCTTGGTCCACGGAGCTCTTTCGTGTTGCTACAGTGACCTCAGGATCCCTCTAGCCTTGAAACAGTGTTCTTGGGGTTTCTCTGGAGTGCCATCAAGGAAATCAAGGCTCCTTTCATGTGTGATGTGCAAGACGGAATTGCTCTGCACGCAGCGCAGGGGAATCGGGCCTCATTTTGCGGAGAGGGGGAAGTCTCATGGTTTTTCTCGAGTTGCGGCGGGAACCTGGGGTATATTCTCGAGTTCCGACCGGGATGGCCCTTCCACACACGTGTGTGTTCAGCCATGTCAGGACTCCTGCCTAGTTGCGAGGGACAACTCGGGATTCTCCTCGAGGCTTTGCAGGGCAATTGGGACGCCTCTCCAGCTGAGACGGGAGACCAAGGGTCCCTTTCCACGTGCCACAGTAATCCTGGGTCTCCTATCAAGTTTCACGAGGAGTCAGGCATCGTCTCCTTTGGAGGCACTGATCTCCGCATACCTCTGGAGTTTTCAAAGTATTTGAGGCCTCCTGTCGCGATGAGGTGGGGAACTAGGTCTTTCTCTGTGGTCTCCACAGGGGATTCAGACACCCTTTCGTCTTGGGAGATGCAAGACAAGCCTGCATTCCAGTCACTGCAGGGATATCCGGCCTTATTTCGAGTCAGGGCATCGCGGTGTCCATTCCACTTGAGGCCACAAACTCAGGGTCCCTCTCACATACCTAGAGCTGAGAGAAGCCTCCTCTTGAGGTGCTTGTGGTAAGGTGGTATTCCTCTGGAGTCGAAGCCAGGGACTAACCTCTCATCTCGAGTTGATTTTTGGTCCACGGAGCTCTTTCGTGTTGCTACAGTGACCTCAGGATCCCTCTAGCCTTGAAACAGTGTTCTTGGGGTTTCTCTGCAGTGCCATGAAGGAAATCAAGGCTCCTTTCATGTGTGATGTGCAACACAGAATTGCTCTGCACGCAGTGCAGGGGAATCGGGCCTCATCTCGCGGCGAGGGGGAAGTCTCATGGTTTTTCTCGAGTTGCGGCGGGAACCTGGGGTATATTCTCGAGTTACGACGGGGATGGCCCTTCCACACACGTGTTTGTTCAGCCACGTCAGGACTCTTGCCTAGTTGCGAGACACAACTCGGGATTCTCCTCGAGGCTTGGCAGGGCAATTGGGACGCCTCTCCAGCTGAGGCGGGAGACCAAGTGTCCCTTTCCACGTGCCACAGGAATCCTGGGACTCCTATCAAGTTTCACGAGGAGTCAGGCATCGTCTCCTTTGGAGGCACTGATCTCCGCGTACCTCTGGAATTTTCAAAGGATGTGAGGCCTCCGGTCGCGATGAGGTGGGGAACTAGGTCTTTCTCTGTGGTCTCCACAGGGGATTCAGACATCCTTTCATCTTGGGAGATGCAAGACGAGCCTGCATTCAAGTCACTGCAGGGATATCCAGCCTTATTTCGCGTCAGGGCATCGCGGTGTCCATTCCACTTGAGGCCGCAAACTCAGGGTCCCTCTCACATACCTAGAGCTGAGAGAAGCCTCCTCTTGAGGTGCTTGTGGTAAGGTGGTATTCCTCTGGAGTCGAAGCCAGGGACTAACCTCTCATCTCGAGTTGATTTTTGGCCCACGGAGCTCTTTCGTGTTGCTACAGTGACCTCAGGATCCCTCTAGCCTTGAAACAGTGTTCTTGGGGTTTCTCTGGAGTGCCATGAAGGAAATCAAGGCTCCTTTCATGTGTGATGTGCAACACGGAATTGCTCTGCACGCAGTGCAGGGGAATCGGGCCTCATCTCGCGGCGAGGGGGAAGTCTCATGGTTTTTCTCGAGTTGCGGCGGGAACCTGGGGTATATTCTCGAGTTACGACGGGGATGGCCCTTCCACCCACGTGTTTCTTCAGCGACGTCAGGACTCCTGCCTAGTTGCGAGGGACAACTCGGGATTCTCCTCGAGGCTTTGCAGGGCAATTGGGACGCCTCTCCAGCTGAGACGGGAGACCAAGTGTCCCTTTCCACGTGCCACAGGAATCCTGGGTCTCCTATCAAGTTTCACGAGGAGTCAGGCATCGTCTCCTTTGGAGGCACTGATCTCCACATACCTCTGGAGTTTTCAAAGGATTTGAGGCCTCCTGTCGCGATGAGGTGGGGAACTAGGTCTTTCTCTGTGGTCTCCACAGGGGATTCAGACACCCTTTCGTCTTGGGAGATGCAAGACAAGCCTTCATTTCAGTCACTGCAGGGATATCCGGCCTTATTTCGAGTCAGGGCATCGCGGTGCCCATTCCACTTGAGGCCACAAACTCAGGGTCCCTCTCACATACCTAGAGCTGAGAGAAGCCTCCTCTTGAGGTGCTTGTGGTAAGGTGGTATTCCTCTGGAGTCGAAGCCAGGGACTAACCTCTCATCTCGAGTTGATTTTTGGTCCACGGAGCTCTGTCGTGTTGCTACAGTGACCTCAGGATCCCTCTAGCCTTGAAACAGTGTTCTTGGGGTTTCTCTGGAGTGCCATGAAGGAAATCAAGGCTCCTTTCATGTTTGATGTGCAACACAGAATTGCTCTGCACGCAGTGCAGGGGAATCGGGCCTCATCTCGCGGCGAGGGGGAAGTCTCATGGTTTTTCTCGAGTTGCGGCGGAAACCTGGGGTATATTCTCGAGTTACGACGGGGATGGCCCTTCCACACACGTGTTTGTTCAGCCACGTCAGGACTCTTGCCTAGTTGCGAGACACAACTCGGGATTCTCCTCGAGGCTTGGCAAGGCAATTGGGACGCCTCTCCAGCTGAGGCGGGAGACCAAGGGTCCCTTTCCACGTGCCACAGGAATCCTGGGACTCCTATCAAATTTCACGAGGAGTAAGGCATTGTCTCCTTTGGAGGCACTGATCTCCGCGTACCTCTGGAATTTTCAAAGGATGTGAGGCCTCCGATCGCGATGAGGTGGGGAACTAGGTCTTTCTCTGTGGTCTCCACAGGGGATTCAGACATCCTTTCATCTTGGGAGATGCAAGACGAGCCTGCATTCAAGTCACTGCAAGGATATCCAGCCTTATTTCGCGTCAGGGCATCGCGGTGTCCATTCCACTTGAGGCCGCAAACTCAGGGTCCCTCTCACATACCTAGAGCTGAGAGAAGCCTCCTCTTGAGGTGCTTGTGTTAAGGTGGTATTCCTCTGGAGTCGAAGCCAGGGACTAACCTCTCATCTCGAGTTGATTTTTGGCCCACGGAGCTCTTTCGTGTTGCTACAGTGACCTCAGGATCCCTCTAGCCTAGAAACAGTGTTCTTGGGGTTTCTCTGGAGTGCCATCAAGGAAATCAAGGCTCCTTTCATGTCTGATGTGCAACACGGAATTGCTCTGCTCGCAGTGCAGGGGAATCGGGCCTCATCTCGCGGCTAGGGGGAAGTCTCATGGTTTTTCTCGAGTTGCGGCGGGAACCTGGGGTATATTCTCGAGTTACGACGGGGATGGCCCTTCCACCCACGTGTTTCTTCAGCGACGTCAGGACTCCTGCCTAGTTGCGAGGGACAACTCTGGATTCTCCTCGAGGCTTGGCAGGGCAATTGGGACGCCTCTCCAGCTGAGGTGGGAGACCAAGTGTCCCTTTCCAAGTGCCACAGGAATCCTGGGACTCCTATCAAGTTTCACGAGGAGTCAGGCATCGTCTCCTTTGGAGGCACTGATCTCCATGTACCTCTGGAGTTTTCAAAGGATGTGAGGCCTCCGGTCGTGATGAGGTGGGGCACTAGGTCTTTCTCTGTGGTCTCCACAGGGGATTCAGACATCCTTTCGTTCTGGGAGATGCAAGACGAGCCTGCATTCAAGTCACTGCAGGGATATCCGGCCTTATTTCGAGTCAGGGCATCGCGGTGTCCATTCCACTTGAGGCCGCAAACTCAGGGTCCCTCTCACATACCTAGAGCTGAGAGAAGCCTCCTCTTGAGGTGCTTGTGGTAAGGTGGTATTCCTCAGGAGTCGAAGCCAGGGACTAACCTCTCATCTCGTGTTGATTCTTGGTCCACGGAGCTCTTTCGTGTTGCTACAGTGACCTCAGGATCCCTCTAGCCTTGAAACAGTGTTCTTGGGGTTTCTCTGGAGTGCCATCAAGGAAATCAAGGCTCCTTTCATGTGTGATGTGCAAGACGGAATTGCTCTGCACGCAGCGCAGGGGAATCGGGCCTCATTTTGCGGAGAGGGGGAAGTCTCATGGTTTTTCTCGAGTTGCGGCGGGAACCTGGGGTATATTCTCGAGTTACGACGGGGATGGCCCTTCCACACACGTGTTTGTTCAGCCACGTCAGGACTCTTGCCTAGTTGCGAGACACAACTCGGCATTCTCCTCGAGGCTTGGCAAGGCAATTGGGACGCCTCTCCAGCTGAGGCGGGAGACCAAGTGTCCCTTTCCACGTGCCACAGGAATCCTGGGACTCCTATCAAGTTTCACGAGGAGTCAGGCATCGTCTCCTTTGGAGGCACTGATCTCCGCGTACCTCTGGAATTTTCAAAGGATGTGAGGCCTCCGGTCGCGATGAGGTGGGGAACTAGGTCTTTCTCTGTGGTCTCCACAGGGGATTCAGACATCCTTTCATCTTGGGAGATGCAAGACGAGCCTGCATTCAAGTCACTGCAGGGATATCCAGCCTTATTTCGCGTCAGGGCATCGCGGTGTCCATTCCACTTGAGGCCGCAAACTCAGGGTCCCTCTCACATACCTAGAGCTGAGAGAAGCCTACTCTTGAGGTGCTTGTGGTAAGGTGGTATTCCTCTGGAGTCGAAGCCAGGGACTAACCTCTCATCTCGAGTTGATTTTTGGCCCACGGAGCTCTTTCGTGTTGCTACAGTGACCTCAGGATCCCTCTAGCCTTGAAACAGTGTTCTTGGGGTTTCTCTGGAGTGCCATGAAGGAAATCAAGGCTCCTTTCATGTGTGATGTGCAACACGGAATTGCTCTGCACGCAGTGCAGGGGAATCGGGCCTCATCTCTCGGCGAGGGGGAAGTCTCATGGTTTTTCTCGAGTTGCGGCGGGAACCTGGGGTATATTCTCGAGTTACGACGGGGATGGCCCTTCCACCCACGTGTTTCTTCAGCGACGTCAGGACTCCTGCCTAGTTGCGAGGGACAACTCGGGATTCTCCTCGAGGCTTTGCAGGGCAATTGGGACGCCTCTCCAGCTGAGACGGGAGACCAAGTGTCCCTTTCCACGTGCCACAGGAATCCTGGGTCTCCTATCAAGTTTCACGAGGAGTCAGGCATCGTCTCCTTTGGAGGCACTGATCTCCACATACCTCTGGAGTTTTCAAAGGATTTGAGGCCTCCTGTCGCGATGAGGTGGGGAACTAGGTCTTTCTCTGTGGTCTCCACAGGGGATTCAGACACCCTTTCGTCTTGGGAGATGCAAGACAAGCCTTCATTCCAGTCACTGCAGGGATATCCGGCCTTATTTCGAGTCAGGGCATCGCGGTGCCCATTCCACTTGAGGCCAGAAACTCAGGGTCCCTCTCACATACCTAGAGCTGAGAGAAGCCTCCTCTTGAGGTGCTTGTGGTAAGGTGGTATTCCTCTGGAGTCGAAGCCAGGGACTAACCTCTCATCTCGAGTTGATTTTTGGTCCACGGAGCTCTGTCGTGTTGCTACAGTGACCTCAGGATCCCTCTAGCCTTGAAACAGTGTTCTTGGGGTTTCTCTGGAGTGCCATCAAGGAAATCAAGGCTCCTTTCATGTTTGATGTGCAACACAGAATTGCTCTGCACGCAGTGCAGGGGAATCGGGCCTCATCTCGCGGCGAGGGGGAAGTCTCATGGTTTTTCTCGAGTTGCGGCGGGAACCTGGGGTATATTCTCGAGTTACGACGGGGATGGCCCTTCCACACACGTGTTTGTTCAGCCACGTCAGGACTCCTGCCTAGTTGCGAGGGACAACTCTGGATTCTCCTTGAGGCTTGGCAGGGCAATTGGGACGCCTCTCCAGCTGAGGCGGGAGACCAAGTGTCCCTTTCCAAGTGCCACAGGAATCCTGGGACTCCTATCAAGTTTCACGAGGAGTCAGGCATCGTCTCCTTTGGAGGCACTGATCTCCGCATACCTCTGGAGTTTTCAAAGGATGTGAGGCTATCGGTCGCGATGAGGTGGGGAACTAAGTCTTTCTCTGTGCTTTCCACAGGGGATTCAGACATCCTTTCGTCCTGGGAGATGCAAGACGAGCCTGCATTGAAGTCACTGCAGGGATATCCGGCCTTATTTTGAGTCAGGGCATCGCGGTGTCCATTCCACTTGAGGCCGCAAACTCAGGGTCCCTCTCACATACCTAGAGCTGAGAGAAGCCTCCTCTTGAGGTGCTTATGGTAAGGTGGTATTCCTCTGGAGATGAATCCAGGGACTAACCTCTCTTTTCGAGTTTATTTTTGGTCCACAGAGTTCTTTCGTGTTGCTACAGTGACCTCAGGATCCCTCTATCCTTGAAACAGTGTTCTTGGGGTTTCTCTGGAGTGCCATCAAGGAAATCAAGGCTCCTTTCATGTGTGATGTGCAAGACGGAATTGCTCTGCACGCAGTACAGGGGAATCGGGCCTCATCTCGCATCGAGGGGGAAGTCTCATGGTTTTTCTCGAGTTGCGGCGGGAACCTGGGGTATATTCTCGAGTTACGACGGGGATGGCCCTTCCACACACGTGTGTGTTCAGCCATGTCAGGACTCCTGCCTAGTTGCGAGGGAGAACTCGGGATTCTCCTCGAGGCTTTGCAGGGCAATTGGGACGCCTCTCCAGCTGAGACGGGAGACCAAGGGTCCCTTTCCATGTGCCACAGGAATCCTGGGTCTCCTATCAAGTTTCAGGAGGAGTCAGGCATCGTCTCCTTTGGAGGCACTGATCTCCGCATACCTCTGGAGTTTTCAAAGGATTTGAGGCCTCCTGTCGCGATGAGGTGGGGAACTAGGTCTTTCTCTGTGGTCTCCACAGGGTATTCAGACACCCTTTCGTCTTGGGAGATGCAAGACGAGCCTGCATTCCAGTCACTGCAGGGATATCCGGCCTTATTTCGAGTCAGGGCATCGCGGTGTCCATTCCACTTGAGGCCACAAACTCAGGATCCCTCTCACATACCCAGAGCTGAGAGAAGCCTCCTCTTGAGGTGCTTGTGGTAAGGTGGTATTCCTCAGGAGTCGAAGCCAGGGACTAACCTCTCATCTCGTGTTGATTCTTGGTCCACGGAGCTCTTTCGTGTTGCTACAGTGACCACAGGATCCCTCTAGCCTTGAAACAGTGTTCTTGGGGTTTCTCTGGAGTGCCATGAAGGAAATCAAGGCTCCTTTCATGTGTGATGTGCAACACGGAATTGCTCTGCACGCAGTGCAGGGGAATCGGGCCTCATCTCGCGGCGAGGGGGACGTCTCATGGTTTTTCTCGAGTTGCGGCGGGAACCTGAGGTATATTCTCGAGTTACGACGGGGATGGCCCTTCCACCCACGTGTTTGTTCAGCCACGTCAGGACTCTTGCCTAGTTGCGAGACACAACTCGGGATTCTCCTCGAGGCTTGGCAAGGCAATTGGGACGCCTCTCCAGCTGAGGCGGGAGACCAAGGGTCCCTTTCCACGTGCCACAGGAATCCTGGGACTCCTATCAAGTTTCACGAGGAGTCAGGCATCGTCTCCTTTGGAGGCACTGATCTCCGCATACCTCTGGAGTTTTCAAAGGATGTGAGGCCTCCGGTCGCGATGAGCTGGGGAACTAGGTCTTTCTCTGTGGTCTCCACAGGGGATTCAGACATCCTTTCATCTTGGGAGATGCAAGACGAGCCTGCATTCAAGTCACTGCAGGGATATCCAGCCTTATTTCGCGTCAGGGCATCGCGGTGTCCATTCCACTTGAGGCCGCAAACTCAGGGTCCCTCTCACATACCTAGAGCTGAGAGAAGCCTCCTCTTGAGGTGCTTGTGGTAAGGTGGTATTCCTCTGGAGTCGAAGCCAGGGACTAACCTCTCATCTCAAGTTGATTTTTGGCCCATGGAGCTCTTTTGCGTTGCTACAGTGACCTCAGGATCCCTCTCGCCTTGAAACAGTGTTCTTGGGGTTTCTCTGGAGTGCCATCAAGGAAATCAAGGCTCCTTTCATGTGTGATGTGCAACACGGAATTGCTCTGCACGCAGTACAGGGGAATCGGGCCTCATCTCGCATCGAGGGGGAAGTCTCATGGTTTTTCTCGAGTTGCGGCGGGAACCTGGGGTATATTCTCGAGTTACGACGGGGATGGCCCTTCCACCCACGTGTTTCTTCAGCGACGTCAGGACTCCTGCCTAGTTGCGAGGGACAACTCGGGATTCTCCTCGAGGCTTTGCAGGGCAATTGGGACGCCTCTCCAGCTGAGACGGGAGACCAAGGGTCCCTTTCCACGTGCCACAGGAATCCTGGGACTCCTATCAAGTTTCACGAGGAGTCAGGCATTGTCTCCTTTGGAGGCACTGATCTCCGCGTACCTCTGGAGTTTTCAAAGGATGTGAGGCCTCCGGTCGCGATGAGGTGGGGAACTAGGTGTTTCTCTGTGGTCTCCACAGGGGATTCAGACATCCTTTCGTCCTGGGAGATGCAAGACGAGCCTGCATTCAAGTCACTGCAGGGATATCCGGCCTTATTTCGAGTCAGGACATCGCAGTGTCCATTCCACTTGAGGCCGCAAACTCAGGGTCCCTCTCACATACCTAGAGCTGAGAGAAGCCTCCTCTTGAGGTGCTTGTGGTAAGGTGGTATTCCTCTGGAGTCGAAGCCAGGGACTAACCTCTCATCTCGAGTTGATTTTTGGTCCACGGAGCTCTTTCGTGTTGCTACAGTGACCTCAGGATCCCTCTAGCCTTGAAACAGTGTTCTTGGGGTTTCTCTGGAGTGCCATGAAGGAAATCAAGGCTCCTTTCATGTGTGATGTGCAACACAGAATTGCTCTGCACGCAGTGCAGGGGAATCGGGCCTCATCTCGCGGCGAGGGGGAAGTCTCATGGTTTTTCTCGAGTTGCGGCGGGAACCTGGGGTATATTCTCGAGTTACGACGGGGATGGCCCTTCCACACACGTGTTTGTTCAGCCACGTCAGGACTCCTGCCTAGTTGCGAGACACAACTCGGGATTCTCCTCGAGGCTTGGCAAGGCAATTGGGACGCCTCTCCAGCTGAGGCGGGAGACCAAGGGTCCCTTTCCACGTGCCACAGGAATCCTGGGACTCCTATCAAGTTTCACGAGGAGTCAGGCATCGTCTCCTTTGGAGGCACTGATCTCCGCGTACCTCTGGAGTTTTCAAAGGATGTGAGGCCTCCGGTCGCGATGAGGTGGGGAACTAGGTCTTTCTCTGTGGTCTCCACAGGGGATTCAGACATCCTTTCATCTTGGGAGATGCAAGACGAGCCTGCATTCAAGTCACTGCAGGGATATCCAGCCTTATTTCGCGTCAGGGCATCGCGGTGTCCATTCCACTTGAGGCCGCAAACTCAGGGTCCCTCTCACATACCTAGAGCTGAGAGAAGCCTCCTCTTGAGGTGCTTGTGGTTAGGTGGTATTCCTCTGGAGTCGAAGCCAGGGACTAACCTCTCATCTCGAGTTGATTTTTGGCCCACGGAGCTCTTTCGTGTTGCTACAGTGACCTCAGGATCCCTCTAGCCTTGATACAGTGTTCTTGGGGTTTCTCTGGAGTGCCATCAAGGAAATCAAGGCTCCTTTCATGTGTGATGTGCAACACGGAATTGCTCTGCACGCAGTGCAGGGGAATCGGGCCTCATCTCGTGGCGAGGGGGAAGTCTCTTGGTTTATCTCGAGTTTCGGCGGGAACCTGGGGTATATTCTCGAGTTACGTCGGGGATGGCCCTTCCACACACGTGTTTGTTCAGCCACGTCAGGACTCTTGCCTAGTTGCGAGACACAACTCGGGATTCTCCTCGAGGCTTGGCAAGGCAATTGGGACGCCTCTCCAGCTGAGGCGGGAGACCAAGGGTCCCTTTCCACGTGCCACAGGAATCCTGGGACTCCTATCAAGTTTCACGAGGAGTCAGGCATCGTCCCCTTTGGAGGCACTGATCTCCGCGTACCTCTGGAGTTTTCAAAGGATGTGAGGCCTCCGGTCGCGATGAGGTGGGGAACTAGGTCTTTCTCTGTGGTCTCCACAGGGGATTCAGACATCCTTTCATCTTGGGAGATGCAAGACGAGCCTGCATTCAAGTCACTGCAGGGATATCCAGCCTTATTTCGCGTCAGGGCATCGCGGTGTCCATTCCACTTGAGGCCGCAAACTCAGGGTCCCTCTCACATACCTAGAGCTGAGAGAAGCCTCCTCTTGAGGTGCTTGTGGTTAGGTGGTATTCCTCTGGAGTCGAAGCCAGGGACTAACCTCTCATCTCTAGTTGATTTTTGGCCCAAGGAGCTCTTTCGTGTTGCTACAGTCACCTCAGGATCCCTCTAGCCTTGATACAGTGTTCTTGGGGTTTCTCTGGAGTGCCATCAAGGAAATCAAGGCTCCTTTCATGTGTGATGTGCAACACGGAATTGCTCTGCACGCAGTGCAGGGGAATCGGGCCTCATCTCGCGGCGAGGGGGAAGTCTCATGGTTTATCTCGAGTTGCGGCGGGAACCTGGGGTATATTCTCGAGTTACGTCGGGGATTGCCCTTCCACACACGTGTTTGTTCAGCCACGTCAGGACTCTTGCCTAGTTGCGAGACACAACTCGGGATTCTCCTCGAGGCTTGGCAAGGCAATTAGGACGCCTCTCCAGCTGAGGCGGGAGACCAAGGGTCCCTTTCCACGTGCCACAGGAATCCTGGGACTCCTATCAAGTTTCACGAGGAGTCAGGCATCGTCTCCTTCGGAGGCACTGATCTCCGTGTTCCTCTGGAGTTTTCAAAGGATGTGAGGCCTCCGGTCGCGATGAGGTGGGGAACTAGGTCTTTCTCTGTGGTCTCCACAGGGGATTCAGACATCCTTTCATCTTGGGAAATGCAAGACGAGCCTGCATTCAAGTCACTGCAGGGATATCCAGCCTTATTTCGCGTCAGGGCATCGCGGTGTCCATTCCACTTGAGGCCGCAATCTCAGGGTCCCTCTCACATACCTAGAGCTGAGAGAAGCCTCCTCTTGAGGTGCTTGTGGTAAGGTGGTATTCCTCTGGAGTCGAAGCCAGGGACTAACCTCTCATCTCCAGTTGATTTTTGGCCCACGGAGCTCTTTCGTGTTGCTACAGTGACCTCAGGATCCCTCTAGCCTTGAAACAGTGTTCTTGGGGTTTCTCTGGAGTGCCATCAAGGAAATCAAGGCTCCTTTCATGTGTGATGTGCAACACGGAATTGCTCTGCACGCAGTGCAGGGGAATCGGGCCTCATCTCCCGGCGAGGGGGAAGTCTCATGGTTTTTCTCGAGTTGCGGCGGGAACCTGGGGTATATTCTCGAGTTACGACGGGGATGGCCCTTCCACCCCCGTGTTTCTTCAGCGACGTCAGGACTCCTGCCTAGTTGCGAGGGACAACTCTGGATTCTCCTCGAGGCTTGGCAGGGCAATTGGAACGCCTCTCCAGCTGAGGCGGGAGACCAAGTGTCCCTTTCCAAGTGCCACAGGAATCCTGGGACTCCTATCAAGTTTCACGAGGAGTCAGGCATTGTCTCCTTTGGAGGCACTGATCTCCGCGTACCTCTGGAGTTTTCAAAGGATGTGAGGCTATCGGTCGCGATGAGGTGGGGAACTAAGTCTTTCTCTGTGCTTTCCACAGGGGATTCAGACATCCTTTCGTCCTGGGAGATGCAAGACGAGCCTGCATTGAAGTCACTGCAGGGATATCCGGCCTTATTTCGAGTCAGGGCATCGCGGTGTCCATTCCACTTGAGGCCGCAAACTCAGGGTCCCTCTCACATACCTAGAGCTGAGAGAAGCCTCCTCTTGAGGTGCTTGTGGTAAGGTGGTATTCCTCTGGAGACGAATCCAGGGACTAACCTCTCTTTTCGAGTTGATTTTTGGTCCACAGTGTTCTTTCGTGTTGCTACAGTGACCTCAGGATCCCTCTATCCTTGAAACAGTATTCTTGGGGTTTCTCTGGAGTGCCATGAAGGAAATCAAGGCTCCTTTCATGTGTGATGTGCAAGACGGAATTGCTCTGCACGCAGTGCAGGGGAATCGGGCCTCATCTCTAGGCGAGGGGGAAGTCTCATGGTTTTTCTCGAGTTGCGGCGGGAACCTGGGGTATATTCTCCAGTTACGACGGGTATGGCCCTTCCACCCACGTGTTTGTTCAGCCACGTCAGGACTCCTGCCTAGTTGCAAAGGACAACTCGGGATTCTCCTCGAGGCTTGGCAGGGCAATTGGAACGCCTCTCCAGCTGAGGCGGGAGACCAAGGGTCCCTTTCCACGTGCCACAAGAATCCTGGGACTCCTATCAAGTTTCACGAGGAGTCAGGCATCGTCTCCTTTGGAGGCACTGATCTCCGCATACCTCTGGAGTTTTCAAAGGATGTGAGGCCTCCGGTCGCGATGAGGTGGGGAACTAGGTGTTTCTCTGTGGTCTCCACAGGGGATTCAGACATCCTTTCTTCTTGGGAGATGCAAGACGAGCCTGCATTCAAGTCACTGCAGGGATATCCGGCCTTATTTCGAGTCAGGGCATCGCGGTGTCCATTCCACTTGAGGCCGCAAACTCAGGATCCCTCTCACATACCTAGAGCTGAGAGAAGCCTCCTCTTGAGGTGCCTGTGGTAAGGTGGTATTCCTCAGGAGTCGAAGCCAGGGACTAACCTCTCATCTCGTGTTGATTCTTGGTCCACGGAGCTCTTTCGTGTTGCTACAGTGACCTCAGGATCCCTCTAGCCTTGAAACAGTGTTCTTGGGGTTTCTCTGGAGTGCCATCAAGGAAATCAAGGCTCCTGTCATGTGTGATATGCAACACGGAATTGCTCTGCACGCAGTACAGGGGAATCGGGCCTCATCTCGCGGCGAGGGGGAAGTCTCATGATTTTTCTCGAGTTGCGGCGGGAACCTGGGGTATATTCTCGAGTTACGTCGGGGATTGCCCTTCCACACACGTGTTTCTTCAGCGACGTCAGGACTCCTGCCTAGTTGCGAGGGACAACTCGGGATTCTCCTCGAGGCTTGGCAGGGCAATTGGGACGCCTCTCCAGCTGAGACGGGAGACCAAGGGTCCCTTTCCACGTGCCACAGGAATCCTGGGTCTCCTATCAAGTTTCACGAGGAGTCAGGCATCGTCTCCTTTGGAGTCACTGATCTCCGCATACCTCTGGAGTTTTCAAAGGATGTGAGGCTATCGGTCGCGATAAGGTGGGGAACTAGGTCTTTCTCTGTGGTCTCCACAGGGGATTCAGACATCCTTTCATCTTGGGAGATGCAAGACGAGCCTGCATTCAAGTCACTGCAGGTATATCCAGCCTTATTTCACGTCAGAGCATCGCGGTGTCCATTCCACTTGAGGGCGCAAACTCAGGGTCCCTCTCACATACCTAGAGCTGAGAGAAGCCTCCTCTTGAGGTGCTTGTGGTAAGGTGGTATTCCTCTGGAGTCGAAGCCAGGGACTAACCTCTCATCTCGAGTTGATTTTTGGCCCACGGAGCTGTTTCTTGTTGCTACAGTGACCTCAGGATCCCTCTAGCCTTGAAACAGTGTTCTTGGGGTTTCTCTGGAGTGCCATCAAGGAAATCAAGGCTCCTTTCATGTGTGATGTGCAACACGGAATTGCTCTGCACGCAGTGCAGGGGAATCGGGCCTCATCTCGCGGCGAGGGGGAAGTCTCATGGTTTTTCTCGAGTTGCGGCGGGAACCTGGGGTATATTCTCGAGTTACGACGGGGATGGCCCTTCCACCCACGTGTTTCTTCAGCGACGTCAGGACTCCTGCCTAGTTGCTAGGGACAACTCTGGATTCTCCTCGAGGCTTGGCAGGGCAATTGGGACGCCTCTCCAGCTGAGGCGGGAGACCAAGTGTCCCTTTCCAAGTGCCACAGGAATCCTGGGACTCCTATCAAGTTTCACGAGGAGTCGGCATCGTCTCCTTTGGAGGCACTGATCTCCGCATACCTCTGGAGTTTTCAAAGGATGTGAGGCTATCGGTCGCGATGAGGTGGGGAAGTAAGTCTTTCTCTGTGCTTTCCACAGGGGATTCAGACATCCTTTCGTCCTGGGAGATGCAAGACGAGACTGCATTGAAGTCACTGCAGGGATATCCGGCCTTATTTTGAGTCAGGGCATCGCGGTGTCCATTCCACTTGAGGCCGCAAACTCAGGGTCCCTCTCACATACCTAGAGCTGAGAGAAGCCTCCTCTTGAGGTGCTTGTGGTAAGGTGGTATTCCTCTGGAGATGAATCCAGGGACTAACCTCTCTTTTCGAGTTTATTTTTGGTCCACAGAGTACTTTCGTGTTGCTACAGTAACCTCAGGATCCCTCTATCCTTGAAACAGTGTTCTTGGGGTTTCTCTGGAGTGCCATCAAGGAAATCAAGGCTCCTTTCATGTGTGATGTGCAAGACGGAATTGCTCTGCACGCAGTACAGGGGAATCGGGCCTCATCTCGCATCGAGGGGGAAGTCTCATGGTTTTTCTCGAGTTGCGGCGGGAACCTGGGGTATATTCTCGAGTTACGACGGGGATGGCCCTTCCACACACGTGTGTGTTCAGCCACGTCAGGACTCCTGCCTAGTTGCGAGGGACAACTCGGGATTCTCCTCGAGGCTTTGCAGGGCAATTGGGACGCCTCTCCAGCTGAGACGGGAGACCAAGGGTCCCTTTCCATGTGCCACAGGAATCCTGGGTCTTCTATCAAGTTTCAGGAGGAGTCAGGCATCGTCTCCTTTGGAGGCACTGATCTCCGCATACCTCTGGAGTTTTCAAAGGATTTGAGGCCTCCTGTCGCGATGAGGTGGGGAACTAGGTCTTTCTCTGTGGTCTCCACAGGGTATTCAGACACCCTTTCGTCTTGGGAGATGCAAGACGAGCCTGCATTCCAGTCACTGCAGGGATATCCGGCCTTATTTCGACTCAGGGCATCGCGGTGTCCATTCCACTTGAGGCCACAAACTCAGGATCCCTCTCACATACCTAGAGCTGAGAGAAGCCTCCTCTTGAGGTGCTTGTGGTAAGGTGGTATTCCTCAGGAGTCGAAGCCAGGGACTAACCTCTCATCTCGTGTTGATTCTTGGTCCACGGAGCTCTTTCGTGTTGCTACAGTGACCTCAGGATCCCTCTAGCCTTGAAACAGTGTTCTTGGGGTTTCTCTGGAGTGCCATGAAGGAAATCAAGGCTCCTTTCATGTGTGATGTGCAACACGGAATTGCTCTGCACGCAGTGCAGGGGAATCGGGCCTCATCTCGCGGCGAGGGGGACGTCTCATGGTTTTTCTCGAGTTGCGGCGGGAACCTGAGGTATATTCTCGAGTTACGACGGGGATGGCCCTTCCACCCACGTGTTTGTTCAGCCACGTCAGGACTCTTGCCTAGTTGGGAGACACAACTCGGGATTCTCCTCGAGGCTTGGCAAGGCAATTGGGACGCCTCTCCAGCTGAGACGGGAGACCAAGTGTCCCTTTCCACGTGCCACAGGAATCCTGGGACTCCTATCAAGTTTCACGAGGAGTCAGGCATCGTCTCCTTTGGAGGCACTGATCTCCGCGTACCTCTGGAGTTTTCAAAGGATGTGAGGCCTCCGGTCGCGATGAGGTGGGGAACTAGGTCTTTCTCTGTGGTCTCCACAGGGGATTCAGACATCCTTTCATCTTGGGAGATGCAAGACGAGCCTGCATTCAAGTCACTGCAGGGATATCCAGCCTTATTTCGCGTCAGGGCATCGCGGTGTCCATTCCACTTGAGGCCGCAAACTCAGGGTCCCTCTCACATACCTAGAGCTGAGAGAAGCCTCCTCTTGAGGTGCTTGTGGTAAGGTGGTATTCCTCTGGAGTCGAAGCCAGGGACTAACCTCTCATCTCAAGTTGATTTTTGGCCCATGGAGCTCTTTTGCGTTGCTACAGTGACCTCAGGATCCCTCTCGCCTTGAAACAGTGTTCTTGGGGTTTCTCTGGAGTGCCATCAAGGAAATCAAGGCTCCTTTCATGTGTGATGTGCAACACGGAATTGCTCTGCACGCAGTACAGGGGAATCGGGCCTCATCTCGCATCGAGGGGGAAGTCTCATGGTTTTTCTCGAGTTGCGGCGGGAACCTGGGGTATATTCTCGAGTTACGACGGGGATGGCCCTTCCACCCACGTGTTTCTTCAGCGACGTCAGGACTCCTGCCTAGTTGCGAGGGACAACTCGGGATTCTCCTGGAGGCTTTGCAGGGCAATTGGGACGCCTCTCCAGCTGAGACGGGAGACCAAGTGTCCCTTTCCACGTGCCACAGGAATCCTGGGACTCCTATCAAGTTTCACGAGGAGTCAGGCATCGTCTCCTTTGGAGGCACTGATCTCCGCGTACCTCTGGAGTTTTCAAAGGATGTGAGGCCTCCGGTCGCGATGAGGTGGGGAACTAGGTGTTTCTCTGTGGTCTCCACAGGGGATTCAGACATCCTTTCGTCCTGGGAGATGCAAGACGAGCCTGCATTCAAGTCACTGCAGGGATATCCGGCCTTATTTCGAGTCAGGGCATCGCAGTGTCCATTCCACTTGAGGCCGCAAACTCAGGGTCCCTCTCACATACCTAGAGCTGAGAGAAGCCTCCTCTTGAGGTGCTTGTGGTAAGGTGGTATTCCTCAGGAGTCGAAGCCAGGGACTAACCTCTCATCTCGTGTTGATTCTTGGTCCACGGAGCTCTTTCGTGTTGCTACAGTGACCTCAGGATCCCTCTAGCCTTGAAACAGTGTTCTTGGGGTTTCTCTGGAGTGCCATCAAGGAAATCAAGGCTCCTTTCATGTGTGATGTGCAACACGGAATTGCTCTGCACGCAGTGCAGGGGAATCGGGCCTCATCTCGTGGCGAGGGGGAAGTCTCATGGTTTATCTCGAGTTGCGGCGGGAACCTGGGGTATATTCTCGAGTTACGTCGGGGATGGCCCTTCCACACACGTGTTTGTTCAGCCACGTCAGGACTCTTGCCTAGTTGCGAGACACAACTCGGGATTCTCCTCGAGGCTTGGCAAGGCAATTGGGACGCCTCTCCAGCTGAGGCGGGAGACCAAGGGTCCCTTTCCACGTGCCACAGGAATCCTGGGACTCCTATCAAGTTTCACGAGGAGTCAGGCATCGTCTCCTTTGGAGGCACTGATCTCCGCGTACCTCTGGAGTTTTCAAAGGATGTGAGGCCTCCGGTCGCGATGAGGTGGGGAACTAGGTCTTTCTCTGTGGTCTCCACAGGGGATTCAGATATCCTTTCATCTTGGGAGATGCAAGGCGAGCCTGCATTCAAGTCACTGCAGGGATATCCAGCCTTATTTCGCGTCAGGGCATCGCGGTGTTCATTCCACTTGAGGCCGCAAACTCAGGGTCCCTCTCACATACCTAGAGCTGAGAGAAGCCTCCTCTTGAGGTGCTTGTGGTTAGGTGGTATTCCTCTGGAGTCGAAGCCAGGGACTAACCTCTCATCTCGAGTTGATTTGTGGCCCACGGAGCTCTTTCGTGTTGCTACAGAGACCTCAGGATCCCTCTAGCCTTGATACAGTGTTCTTGGGGTTTCTCTGGAGTGCCATCAAGGAAATCAAGGCTCCTTTCATGTGTGATGTGCAACACGGAATTGCTCTGCATGCAGTGCAGGGGAATCGGGCCTCATCTCGCGGCGAGGGGGAAGTCTCATGGTTTATCTCGAGTTGCGGCGGGAACCTGGGGTATATTCTCGAGTTACGTCCGGGATGGCCCTTCCACACACGTGTTTGTTCAGCCACGTCAGGACTCTTGCCTAGTTGCGAGACACAACTCGGGATTCTCCTCGAGGCTTGGCAGGGAAATTAGGACGCCTCTCCAGCTGAGGCGGGAGACCAAGGGTCCCTTTCCACGTGCCACAGGAATCCTGGGACTCCTATCAAGTTTCACGAGGAGTCAGGCATCGTCTCCTTCGGAGGCACTGATTTCCGCGTACCTCTGGAGTTTTCAAAGGATGTGAGGCCTCCGGTCGCGATGAGGTGGGGAACTAGGTCTTTCTCTGTGGTCTCCACAGGGGATTCAGACATCCTTTCATCTTGGGAAATGCAAGACGAGCCTGCATTCAAGTCACTGCAGGGATATCCAGCCTTATTTCGCGTCAGGGCATCGCGGTGTCCATTCCACTTGAGGCCGCAATCTCAGGGTCCCTCTCACATACCTAGAGCTGAGAGAAGCCTCCTCTTGAGGTGCTTGTGGTAAGGTGGTATTCCTCTGGAGTCGAAGCCAGGGACTAACCTCTCATCTCGAGTTGATTTTTGGCCCACGGAGCTCTTTCGTGTTGCTACAGTGACCTCAGGATCCCTCTAGCCTAGAAACAGTGTTCTTGGGATTTCTCTGGAGTGCCATCAAGGAAATCAAGGCTCCTTTCATGTGTGATGTGCAACACGGAATTGCTCTGCACGCAGTGCAGGGGAATCAGGCCTCATCTCGCGGCGAGTGGGAAGTCTCATGGTTTTTCTCGAGTTGCGGCGGGAACCTGGGGTATATTCTCGAGTTACGACGGGGATGGCCCTTCCACCCACGTGTTTCTTCAGCGACATCAGGACTCCTGCCTAGTTGCGAGGGACAACTCTGGATTCTCCTGGAGGCTTGGCAGGGCAATTGGGACGCCTCTCCAGCTGAGGCGGGAGACCAAGTGTCCCTTTCCAAGTGCCACAGGAATCCTGGGACTCCTATCAAGTTTCACGAGGAGTCAGGCATCGTCTCCTTTGGAGGCACTGATCTCCGCGTACCTCTGGAGTTTTCAAAGGATGTGAGGCTATCGGTCGCGATGAGGTGGGGAATAAGTCTTTCTCTGTGCTTTCCACAGGGGATTCAGACATCCTTTCGTCCTGGGAGATGCAAGACGAGCCTGCATTGAAGTCACTGCAGGGATATCCGGCCTTATTTCGAGTCAGGGCATCGCGGTGTCCATTCCACTTGAGGCCGCAAACTCAGGGTCCCTCTCACATACCTAGAGCTGAGAGAAGCCTCCTCTTGAGGTGCTTGTGGTAAGCTGGTATTCCTCTGGAGACGAATCCAGGGACTAACCTCTTTTCGAGTTGATTTTTGGTCCACAGTGTTCTTTCGTGTTGCTACAGTGACCTCAGGATCGCTCTATCCTTGAAACAGTGTTCTTGGGGTTTCTCTGGAGTGCCATCAAGGAAATCAAGGCTCCTTTCATGTGTGATGTGCAAGACGGAATTGCTCTGCACGCAGTGCAGGGGAATCGGGCCTCATCTCGCGTCGAGGGGGAAGTCTCATGGTTTTTTTCGAGTTGCGGCGGGAACCTGGGGTATATTCTCGAGTTACGACGGGGATGGCCCTTCGACCCACGTGTTTGTTCAGCCACGTCAGGACTCCTGCCTAGTTGCGAAGGACAACTCGGGATTCTCCTCGAGGCTTGGCAGGGCAATTGGAACGCGTCTCCAGCTGAGACGGGAGACCAAGGGTCCCTTTCCACGTGCCGCAAGAATCCTGGGACTCCTATCAAGTTTCACGAGGAGTCAGGCATCGTTTCCTTTGGAGGCACTGATCTCCGCATACCTCTGGAGTTTTCAAAGGATGTGAGGCCTCCTGTCGCGATGAGGTGGGGAACTAGGTGTTTCTCTGTGGTCTCCACAGGGGATTCAGACATCCTTTCTTCTTGGGAGATGCAAGACGAGCCTGCATTCAAGTCACTGCAGGGATATCCGGCCTTATTTCGAGTCAGGGCATCGTGGTGTCCATTCCACTTGAGGCCGCAAACTCAGGATCCCTCTCACATACCTAGAGCTGAGAGAAGCCTCCTCTTGAGGTGCCTGTGGTAAGGTGGTGTTCCTCTGGAGTGGAAGCCAGGGACTAACCTCTCATCTCGTGTTGATTCTTGGTCCACGGAGCTGTTTCGTGTTGCTACAGTGACCTCAGGATCCCTCTAGCCTTGAAACAGTGTTCTTGGGGTTTCTCTGGAGTGCCATCAAGGAAATCAAGGCTCCTGTCATGTGTGATATGCAACACGGAATTGCTCTGCACGCAGTGCAGGGGAATCGGGCCTCATCTCGCGGCGAGGGGGAAGTCTCATGGTTTTTCTCGAGTTGCGGCGGGAACCTGGGGTATATTCTCGAGTTACGACGGGGATGGCCCTTGCACCCACGTGTTTCTTCAGCGACGTCAGGACTCCTGCCTAGTTGCAAGGGACAACTCGGGATTCTCCTCGAGGCTTGGCAGGGCAATTGGGACGCCTCTCCAGCTGAGACGGGAGACCAAGGGTCCCTTTCCACGTGCCACAGGAATCCTGGGTCTCCTATCAAGTTTCACGAGGAGTCAGGCATCGTCTCCTTTGGAGGCACTGATCTCCGCATACCTCTGGAGTTTTCAAAGGATTTGAGGCCTCCTGTCGCGATGAGGTGGGGAACTAGGTCTTTCTCTGTGGTCTCCACAGGGGATTCAGACACCCTTTCGTCTTGGGAGATGCAAGACGAGCCTGCATTCCAGTCACTGCAGGGATATCCGGCCTTATTTCGAGTCAGGGCATCGCGGTGTCCATTTCACTTGAGGCCGCAAAGTCAGGGTCCTTCTCACATACCTAGAGCTGAGAGAAGCCTCCTCTTGAGGTGCTTGTGGTAAGGTGGTATTCCTCTGGAGTCGAAGCCAGGGACTAACCTCTCATCTCCAGTTGATTTTTGGTCCACGGAGCTCTTTCGTGTTGCTACAGTGACCTCAGGATCCCTCTAGCCTTGAAACAGTGTTCTTGGGGTTTCTCTGGAGTGCCATCAAGGAAATCAAGGCTCCTTTCATGTGTGATGTGCAACACAGAATTGCTCTGCACGCAGTGCAGGGGAATCGGGCCTCATCTCGCGGCGAGGGGGAAGTCTCCTGGTTTTTCTCGAGTTGCGGCGGGAACCTGGGGTATATTCTCGAGTTACGACGGGGATGGCCCTTCCACACACGTGTTTGTTCAGCCAGGTCAGGACTCCTGCCTAGTTACGAGGGACAACTCGGGATTCTCCTCGAGGCTTGGCAGGGCAATTGGGACGCCTCTCCAGCTGAGACGGGAGACCAAGGGTCCCTTTCCACGTGCCACAGGAATCCTGGGTCTCCTATCAAGTTTCACGAGGAGTCAGGCATCGTCTCCTTTGGAGGCACTGATCTCCGCATACCTCTGGAGTTTTCAAAGGATTTGAGGCCTCCTGTCGCGATGAGGTGGGGAACAAGGTCTTTCTCTGTGTTCTCCACAGGGGATTCAGACACCCTTTCGTCTTGGGAGATGCAAGACGAGCCTGCATTCCAGTCACTGCAGGGATATCCGACCTTATTTCGAGTCAGGTCATCGCGGTGTCCATTCCACTTGAGGCCGCAAACTCAGGGTCCCTCTCACATACCTAGAGCTGAGAGAAGCCTCCTCTTGAGGTGCTTGTGGTTAGGTGGTATTCCTCTGGAGTCGAAGCCAGCGACTAACCTCTCATCTCGAGTTGATTTTTGGCCCACGGAGCTCTTTCGTGTTGCTACAGTGACCTCAGGATCCCTCTAGCCTTGATACAGTGTTCTTGGGGTTTCTCTGGAGTGCCATCAAGGAAATCAAGGCTCCTTTCATGTGTGATGTGCAACACGGAATTGCTCTGCACGCAGTGCAGGGGAATCGGGCCTCATCTCGCGGCGAGGGGGAAGTCTCATGGTTTATCTCGAGTTGCGGCGGGAACCTGGGGTATATTCTCGAGTTACGTCGGGGATGGCCCTTCCACCCACGTGTTTCTTCAGCGACGTCAGGACTCCTGCCTAGTTGCGAGGGACAACTCGGGATTCTCCTCGAGGCTTGGCAGGGCAATTGGGACGCCTCTCCAGCTGAGGCGGGAGACCAAGTGTCCCTTTCCACGTGCCACAAGAATCCTGGGACTCCTATCAAGTTTCACGAGGAGTCAGGCATCGTCTCCTTTGGAGGCACTGATCTCCGCGTACCTCTGGAGTTTTCAAAGGATGTGAGGCTATCGGTCGCGATGAGGTTGGGAACTAAGTCTTTCTCTGTGCTTTCCACAAGGGATTCAGACATCCTTTCGTCCTGGGAGATGCAAGACGAGCCTGCATTGAAGTCACTGCAGGGATATCCGGCCTTATTTCGAGTCAGGGCATCGCGGTGTCCATTCCACTTGAGGCCGCAAACTCAGGGTCCCTCTCACATACCTAGAGCTGAGAGAAGCCTCCTCTTGAGGTGCTTGTGGTAAGGTGGTATTCCTCTGGAGACGAATCCAGGGACTAACCTCCCTTTTCGATTTGATTTTTGGTCCACAGAGTTCTTTCGTGTTGCTACAGTGACCTAAGGATCCCTTTATCCTTGAAACAGTGTTCTTGGGGTTTCTCTGGAGTGCCATCAAGGAAATCAAGGCTCCTTTCATGTGTGATGTGCAAGACGGAATTGCTCTGCACGCAGTACAGGGGAATCGGGCCTCATCTCGCATCGAGGGGGAAGTCTCATGGTTTTTCTCGAGTTGCGGCGGGAACCTGGGGTATATTCTCGAGTTACGACGGGGATGGCCCTTCCACCCACGTGTTTGTTCAGCGACGTCAGGACTCCTGCCTAGTTGCGAGGGACAACTCGGGATTCTCCTCGAGGCTTGGCAGGGCAATTGGAACGCCTCTCCAGCTGAGGCGGGAGACCAAGGGTCACTTTCCACGTGCCACAAGAATCCTGGGACTCCTATCAAGTTTCACGAGGAGTCAGGCATCGTCTCCTTTGGAGGCACTGATCTCCGCGTACCTCTGTAGTTTTCAAAGTATGTGAGGCCTCCGGTCGCGATGAGGTGGGGAACTAGGTGTTTCTCTGTGGTCTCCACAGGGGATTCAGACATCCTTTCTTCTTGGGAGATGCAAGACGAGCCTGCATTCAAGTCACTGGAGGGATATCTGGCCTTATTTCGAGTCAGGGCATCGCGGTGTCCATTCCACTTGAGGCCGCAAACTCAGGATCCCTCTCACATACCTAGAGCTGAGAGAAGCCTCCTCTTGAGGTGCTTGTGGTTAGGTGGTGTTCCTCAGGAGTCGAAGCCAGGGACTAACCTCTCATCTCGTGTTGATTCTTGGTCCACGGAGCTCTTTCGTGTTGCTACAGTGACCTCAGGATCCCTCTATCCTTGAAACAGTGTTCTTGGGGTTTCTCTGGAGTGCCATCAAGGAAATCAAGGCTCCTTTCATGTGTGATGTGCAACACGGAATTGCTCTGCACGCAGTGCAGGGGAATCGGGCCTCATCTCGCGGCGCGGGGGAAGTCTCATGGTTTTTCTCGAGTTGCGGCGGGAACCTGGGGTATATTCTCGAGTTACGACGGGGATGGCCCTTCCACACACGTGTGTGTTCAGCCATGTCAGGACTCCTGCCTAGTTGCGAGGGACCACTCGGGATTCTCCTCGAGGCTTTGCAGGGCATTTGGGACGCCTCTCCAGCTGAGACGGGAGACCAAGGGTCCCTTTCCACGTGCCACAGGAATCCTGGGTCTCCTATCAAGTTTCAGGAGGAGTCAGGCATCTTCTCCTTTGGAGGCACTGATCTCCGCATACCTTTGGAGTTTTCAAAGGATTTGAGGCCTCCTGTCGCGATGAGGTGGGGAACTAGGTCTTTCTCTGTGGTCTCCACAGGGGATTCAGACACCCTTTCGTCTTGGGAGATGCAAGACGAGCCTGCATTCCAGTCACTGCAGGGATATCCGGCCTTATTTCGAGTCAGGGCATCGCGGTGTCCATTCCACTTGAGGCCGCAAACTCAGGGTCCCTCTCACATACCTAGAGCTGAGAGAAGCCTCCTCTTGAGGTGCTTGTGGTAAGGTGGTATTCCTCTGGAGTCGAAGCCAGGGACTAACCTCTCATCTCGAGTTGATTTTTGGTCCACGGAGCTCTTTCGTGTTGCTACAGTGACCTCAGGATCCCTCTAGCCTTGAAACAGTGTTCTTGGGGTTTCTCTGGAGTGCCATCAAGGAAATCAAGGCTCCTTTCATGTGTGATGTGCAACACGGAATTGCTCTGCACGCAGTGCAGGGGAATCGGGCCTCATCTCGCGGCGAGGGGGAAGTCTCACGGTTTTTCTCGAGTTGCGGCGGGAACCTGGGGTATATTCTCGAGTTACGACGGGGATGGCCCTTCCACACACGTGTTTGTTCAGCCACGTCAGGACTCTTGCCTAGTTGCGAGACACAACTCGGGATTCTCCTCGAGGCTTGGCAAGACAATTGGGACGCCTCTCCAGCTGAGGCGGGAGACCAAGAGTCCCTTTCCACGTGCCACAGGAATCCTGGGACTCCTATCAAGTTTCACGAGGAGTCAGGCATCGTCTCCTTTGGAGGCACTGATCTCCGCGTACCTCTGGAATTTTCAAAGGATGTGAGGCCTCCGGTCGCGATGAGGTGGGGAACTAGGTCTTTCTCTGTGGTCTCCACAGGGGATTCAGACATCCTTTCATCTTGGGAGATGCAAGACGAGCCTGCATTCAAGTCACTGCAGGGATATCCAGCCTTATTTCGCGTCAGGGCATCGCGGTGTCCATTCCACTTGAGGCCGCAAACTCAGGGTCCCTCTCACATACCTAGAGCTGAGAGAAGCCTCCTCTTGAGGTGCTTGTGGTAAGGTGGTATTCCTCTGGAGTCGAAGCCAGGGACTAACCTCTCATCTCGAGTTGATTTTTGGTCCACGGAGCTCTGTCGTGTTGCTACAGTGACCTCAGGATCCCTCTAGCCTTGAAACAGTGTTCTTGGGGTTTCTCTGGAGTGCCATGAAGGAAATCAAGGCTCCTTTCATGTGTGATGTGCAACACAGAATTGCTCTGCACGCAGTGCAGGGGAATCGGGCCTCATCTCGCGGCGAGGGGGAAGTCTCATGGTTTTTCTCGAGTTGCGGCGGGAACCTGGGGTATATTCTCCAGTTACGACGGGGATGGCCCTTCCACTCACGTGTTTGTTCAGCCACGTCAGGACTCCTGCCTAGTTGCGAGGGACAACTCGGGATTCTCCTCGAGGCTTGGCAGGGCAATTGGGACGCCTCTCCAGCTGAGGCGGGAGACCAAGGGTCCCTTTCCACGTGCCACAGGAATCCTGGGACTCCTATCAAATTTCACGAGGAGTCAGGCATCGTCTCCTTTGGAGGCACTGATCTCCGCGTACCTCTGGAGTTTTCAAAGGATGTGAGGCCTCCGGTCGCGATGAGGTGGGGAACTAGGTGTTTCTCTGTGGTCTCCACAGGGGATTCAGACATCCTTTCTTCTTGGGAGATGCAAGACGAGCCTGCATTCAAGTCACTGGAGGGATATCCGGCCTTATTTCGAGTCAGGGCATCGCGGTGTCCATTCCACTTGAGGCCGCAAACTCAGGATCCCTCTCACATACCTAGAGCTGAGAGAAGCCTCCTCTTGAGGTGCTTGTGGTAAGGTGGTATTCCTCAGGAGTCGAAGCCAGGGACTAACCTCTCATCTCGTGTTGATTCTTGGTCCACGGAGCTCTTTCGTGTTGCTACAGTGACCTCAGGATCCCTCTAGCCTTGAAACAGTGTTCTTGGGGTTTCTCTGGAGTGCCATGAAGGAAATCAAGGCTCCTTTCATGTGTGATGTGCAACACGGAATTGCTCTGCACGCAGTGCAGGGGAATCGGGCCTCATCTCGCGGCGAGGGGGAAGTCTAATGGTTTTTCTCGAGTTGCGGCGGGAACCTGGGGTATATTCTCGAGTTACGACGGGGATGGCCCTTCCACACACGTGTGTGTTCAGCCATGTCAGGACTCCTGCCTAGTTGCGAGGGTCCACTCGGGATTCTCCTCGAGGCTTTGCAGGGCAATTGGGACGCCTCTCCAGCTGAGACGGGAGACCAAGGGTCCCTTTCCACGTGCCACAGGAATCCTGGGTCTCCTATCAAGTTTCAGGAGGAGTCAGGCATCGTCTCCTTTGGAGGCACTGATCTCCGCATACCTCTGGAGTTTTCAAAGGATGTGAGGCCTCCTGTCGCGATGAGGTGGGGAACTAGGTCTTTCTCTGTGGTCTCCACAGGGGATTCAGACATCCTTTCGTCCTGGGAGATGCAAGACGAGCCTGCATTGAAGTCACTGCAGGGATATCCGGCCTTATTTCGAGTCAGGGCATCGCGGTGTCCATTCCACTTGAGGCCGCAAACTCAGGGTCCCTCTCACATACCTAGAGCTGAGAGAAGCCTCCTCTTGAGGTGCTTGTGGTAAGGTGGTATTCCTCTGGAGACGAATCCAGGGACTAACCTCTCTTTTCGAGTTGATTTTTGGTCCACAGAGTTCTTTCGTGTTGCTACAGTGACCTCAGGATCCCTCTATCCTTGAAACAGTGTTCTTGGGGTTTCTCTGGAGTGCCATCAAGGAAATCAAGGCCCCTTTCATGTGTGATGTGCAAGACGGAATTGCTCTGCACGCAGTACAGGGGAATCGGGCCTCATCTCGCATCGAGGGGGAAGTCTCATGGTTTTTCTCGAGTTGCGGCGGGAACCTGGGGTATATTCTCGAGTTACAACGGGGATGGCCCTTCCACCCACGTGTTTGTTCAGCCACGTCAGGACTCCTGCCTAGTTGCGAGGGGCAACTCGGGATTCTCCTCGAGGCTTGGCAGGGAAATTGGAACGCCTCTCCAGCTGAGGCGGGAGACCAAGGGTCCCTTTCCACGTGCCACAAGAATCCTGGGACTCCTATCAAGTTTCACGAGGAGTCAGGCATCGTCTCCTTTGGAAGCACTGATCTCCGCGTACCTCTGGATTTTTCAAAGGATGTGAGGCCTCCGGTCGCGATGAGGTGGGGAACTAGGTGTTTCTCTGTGGTCTCCACAGGGGATTCAAACATCCTTTCTTCTTAGCAGATGCAAGACGAGCCTGCATTCAAGTCACTGGAGGGATATCCGGCCTTATTTCGAGTCAGGGCATCGCGGTGTCCATTCCACTTGAGGCCGCAAACTCAGGATCCCTCTCACATACCTAGAGCTGAGAGAAGCCTCCTCTTGAGGTGCTTGTGGTAAGGTGGTATTCCTCAGGAGTCGAAGCCAGGGACTAACCTCTCATCTCGTGTTGATTCTTGGTCCACGGAGCTCTTTCGTGTTGCTACAGTGACCTCAGGATCCCTCCAGCCTTGAAACAGTGTTCTTGGGGTTTCTCTGGAGTGCCATCAAGGAAATCAAGGCTCCTTTCATGTGTGATGTGCAACACGGAATTGCTCTGCACGCAGTGCAGGGGAATCGGGCTTCATCTCGCGGCGAGGGGGAAGTCTCATGGTTTTTCTCGAGTTGCGGCGGGAACCTGGGGTATATTCTCGAGTTACGACGGGGATGGCCCTTCCACACACGTGTGTGTTCAGCCATGTCAGGACTCCTGCCTAGTTGCGAGGGACAACTCGGGATTCTCCTCGAGGCTTTGCAGGGCAATTGGGACGCCTCTCCAGCTGAGACGGGAGACCAAGGGTCCCTTTCGACGTGCCACAGGAATCCTGAGTCTCCTATCAAGATTCAAGAGGAGTCAGGCATCGTCTCCTTTGGAGGCACTGATCTCCGCATACCTCTGGAGTTTTCAAAGGATTTGAGGCCTCCTGTCGCGATGAGGTGGGGAACTAGGTCTTTCTCTGTGGTCTCTACAGGGGATTCAGACACCTTTTCGTCTTGGGAGATGCAAGACGAGCCTGCATTCCAGTCACTGCAGGGATATCCGGCCTTATTTCGAGTCAGGGCATCGCGGTGTCCATTCCACTTGAGGCCGCAAACTCAGGGTCCCTCTCACATACCTAGAGCTGAGAGAAGCCTCCTCTTGAGGTGCTTGTGGTAAGGTGGTATTCCTCTGGAGTCGAAGCCAGGGACTAACCTCTCATCTCGTGTTGATTCTTGGTCCACAGAGCTCTTTCGTGTTGCTACAGTGACCTCAGGATCCCTCTAGCCTTGAAACAGTGTTCTTGGGGTTTCTCTGGAGTGCCATGAAGGAAATCAAGGCTCCTTTCATGTGTGAACACAGAATTGCTCTGCACGCAGTGCAGGGGAATCGGGCCTCATCTCGCGGCGAGGGGGAAGTCTCATGGTTTTTCTCGAGTTGCGGCGGAAACCTGGGGTATATTCTCGAGTTACGACGGGGATGGCCCTTCCACACACGTGTTTGTTCAGCCACGTCAGCACTCTTGCCTAGTTGCGAGACACAACTCGGGATTCTCCTCGAGGCTTGGCAAGGCAATTGGGACGCCTCTCCAGCTGAGGCGGGAGACCAAGGGTCCCTTTCCACGTGCCACAGGAATCCTGGGACTCCTATCAAGTTTCACGAGGAGTCAGGCATCGTCTCCTTTGGAGGCACTGATCTCCGCGTACCTCTGGAGTTTTCAAAGGATGTGAGGCCTCCGGTCGCAATGAGGTGGGGAACTAGGTCTTTCTCTGTGGTCTCCACAGGGGATTCAGACATCCTTTCATCTTGGGAGATGCAAGACGAGACTGCATTCAAGTCACTGCAGGGATATCCAGCCTTATTTCGCGTCAGGGCATCGCGGTGTCCATTCCACTTGAGGCCGCAAACTCAGGGTCCCTCTCACATACCTAGAGCTGAGAGAAGCCTCCTCTTGAGGTGCTTGTGGTAAGGTGGTATTCCTCAGGAGTCGAAGCCACGGACTAACCTCTCATCTCGTGTTGATTCTTGGTCCACGGAGCTCTTTCGTGTTGCTACAGTGACCTCAGGATCCCTCTATCCTTGAAACAGTGTTCTTGGGGTTTCTCTGGAGTGCCATCAAGGAAATCAAGGCTCCTTTCATGTGTGATGTGCAACACGGAATTGCTCTGCACGCAGTTCAGGGGAATCGGGCCTCATCTCGCATCGAGGGGGAAGTCTCATGGTTTTTCTCGAGTTGCGGCGGGAACCTGGGGTATATTCTCGAGTTAAGACGGGGATGGCCCTTCCACACACGTGTGTGATCAGCCATGTCAGGACTCCTGCCTAGTTGTGAGGGACAACTCGGGATTCTCCTCGAGGCTTTGCAGGGCAATTGGGACACCTCTCCAGCTGAGACGGGAGACCAAGGGTCCCTTTCCACGTGCCACAGGAATCCTGGGTCTCCTATCAAGTTTCACGAGGAGTCAGGCATCGTCTCCTTTGGAGGCATTGATCTCCGCATACCTCTGGAGTTTTCAAAGGATTTGAGGCCTCCTGTCGCGATGAGATGGGGAACTACGTCTTTCTCTGTGGTCTCCACAGGGGATTCAGACACCCTTTCGTCTTGGGAGATGCAAGACGAGCCTACATTCCAGTCACTGCAGGGATATCCGGACTTATTTCAAGTCAGGGCATCGTGGTGTCCATTCCACTTGAGGCCGCAAACTCAGGGTCCCTCTCACATACCTAGAGCTGAGAGAAGCCTCCTCTTGAGGTGCTTGTGGTAAGGTGGTATTCCTCTGGAGTCGAAGCCAGGGACTAACCTCTCATCTCGAGTTGATTTTTGGTCCACGGAGCTCTTTCATGTTGCTACAGTGACCTCAGGATCCCTCTAGCCTTGAAACAGTGTTCTTGGGGTTTCTCTGGAGTGCCATGAAGGAAATCAAGGCTCCTTTCATGTGTGATGTGCAACACAGAATTGCTCTGCACGCAGTGCAGGGGAATCGGGCCTCATCTCGCGGCGAGGGGGAAGTCTCATGGTTTTTCTCGAGTTGCGGCGGGAACCTGGGGTATATTCTCGAGTTACGACGGGGATGGCCCTTCCACCCACGTGTTTGTTCAGCCACGTCAGGACTCTTGCCTAGTTGCGAGACACAACTCGGGATTCTCCTCGAGGCTTGGCAAGGCAATTGGGACGCCTCTCCAGCTGAGGCGGGAGACCAAGGGTCCCTTTCCACGTGCCACAGGTATCCTGGGACTCCTATCAAGTTTCACGAGGAGTCAGGCATCGTCTCCTTTGGAGGCACTGATCTCCGCGTACCTCTGGAGTTTTCAAAGGATGTGAGGCCTCCGGTCGCGATGAGGTGGGGAACTAGGTCTTTCTCTGTGGTCTCCACAGGGGATTCAGACATCCTTTCATCTTGGGAAATGCAAGACGAGCCTGCATTCAAGTCACTGCAGGGATATCCAGCCTTATTTCGAGTCAGGGCATCGCGGTGTCCATTCCACTTGAGGCCGCAAACTCAGGGTCCCTCTCACATACCTAGAGCTGAGAGAAGCCTCCTCTTGAGGTGCTTGTGGTAAGGTGGTATTCCTCTGGAGTCGAAGCCAGGGACTAACCTCTCATCTCGAGTTGATTTTTGGCCCACGGAGCTCTTTCGTGTTGCTACAGTGACCTCAGGATCCCTCTAGCCTTGAAACAGTGTTCTTGGGGTTTCTCTGGAGTGCCATCAAGGAAATCAAGGCTCCTTTCATGTGTGATGTGCAACACGGAATTGCTCTGCACGCAGTGCAGGGGAATCGGGCCTCATTTCGCGGCGAGGGGGAAGTCTCATGGTTTTTCTCGAGTTGCGGCGGGAACCTGGGGTATATTCTCGAGTTACGACGGGGATGGCCCTTCCACCCACGTGTTTCTTCAGCGACGTCAGGACTCCTGCCTAGTTGCGAGGGACAACTCTGGATTCTCCTCGAGGCTTGGCAGGGCAATTGGGACGCCTCTCCAGCTGAGGCGGGAGACCAAGTGTCCCTTTCCAAGTGCCACAGGAATCCTGGGACTCCTATCAAGTTTCACGAGGAGTCAGGCATCGTCTCCTTTGGAGGCACTGATCTCCGCGTACCTCTGGAGTTTTCAAAGGATGTGAGGCTATCGGTCGCGATGAGGTGGGGAACTAAGTCTTTCTCTGTGCTTTCCACAGGGGATTCAGACATCCTTTCGTCCTGGGAGATGCAGACGAGCCTGCATTGAAGTCACTGCAGGGATATCCGGCCTTATTTCGAGTCAGGGCATCGCGGTGTCCATTCCACTTGAGGCCGCAAACTCAGGGTCCCTCTCACATACCTAGAGCTGAGAGAAGCCTCCTCTTGAGGTGCTTGTGGTAAGGTGGTATTCCTCTGGAGACGAATCCAGGGACTAACCTCTCTTTTCGAGTTGATTTTTGGTCCACAGAGTTCTTTCGTGTTGCTACAGTGACCTCAGGATCCCTCTATCCTTGAAACAGTGTTCTTGGGGTTTCTCTGGAGTGCCATCAAGGAAATCAAGGCTCCTTTCATGTGTGATGTGCAAGACGGAATTGCTCTGCACGCAGTCCAGGGGAATCGGGACTCATCTCGCATCGAGGGGGAAGTCTCATGGTTTTTCTCGAGTTGCGGCGGGAACCTGGGGTATATTCTCGAGTTACGACGGGGATGGCCCTTCCACCCACGTGTTTCTTCAGCCACGTCAGGACTCCTGCCTAGTTGGGAGGGACAACTCGGGATTCTCCTCGAGGCTTGGCAGGGCAATTGGGAAGCCTCTCCAGCTGAGGCAGGAGACCAAGTGTCCCTTTCCAAGTGCCACAGGAATCCTGGGACTCCTATCAAGTTTCACGAGGAGTCAGGCATCATCTCCTTTGGAGGCACTGATCTCCGCGTACCTCTGGAGTTTTCAAAGGATGTGAGGCTATCGGTCGCGATGAGGTGGGGAACTAGGTGTTTCTCTGTGGTCTCCACAGGGGATTCAGACATCCTTTCTTCTTGGGAGATGCAAGACGAGCCTGCATTCAAGTCACTGCAGGGATATCCGGCCTTATTTCGACTCAGGGCATCGCGGTGTCCATTCCACTTGAGGCCGCAAACTCAGGATCCCTCTCACATACCTAGAGCTGAGAGAAGCCTCCTCTTGAGGTGCTTGTGGTAAGGTGGTATTCCTCAGGAGTCGAAGCCAGGGACTAACCTCTCATTTCGTGTTGATTCTTGGTCCACGGAGCTCTTTCGTGTTGCTACAGTGACCTCAGGATCCCTCTAGCCTTGAAACAGTGTTCTTGGGGTTTCTCTGGAGTGCCATCAAGGAAATCAAGGCTCCTTTCATGTGTGATGTGCAACACGGAATTGCTCTGCACGCAGTGCAGGGGAATCGGGCCTCATCTCGCGGCGAGGGGGAAGTCTCATGGTTTTTCTCGAGTTGCGGCGGGAACCTGGGGTATATTCTCGAGTTACGACGGGGATGGCCCTTCCACACACGTGTGTGTTCAGCCATGTCAGGACTCCTGCCTAGCTGCGAGGGACAACTCGGGATTCTCCTCGAGGCTTTGCAGGGCAATTGGGACGCCTCTCCACCTGAGACGGGAGACCAAGGGTCCCTTTCCACGTGCCACAGGAATCCTGGGTCTCCTATCAAGTTTCACGAGGAGTCAGGCATCGTCTCCTTTGGAGGCACTGATCTCCGCATACCTCTGGAGTTTTCAAAGGATTTGAGGCCTCCTGTCGCGATGAGGTGGGGAACTAGGTCTTTCTCTGTGGTCTCCACAGGGGATTCAGACACCCTTTCGTCTTGGGAGATGCAAGACGAGCCTGCATTCCAGTCACTGCAGGGATATCCGGCCTTATTTCGAGTCAGGGCATTGCGGTGTCCATTCCACTTGAGGCCGCAAACTCAGGGTCCCTCTCACATACCTAGAGCTGAGAGAAGCCTCCTCTTGAGGTGCTTGTGGTAAGGTGGTATTCCTCTGGAGTCGAAGCCAGGGACTAACCTCTCATCTCGAGTTGATTTTTGGTCCACGGAGCTCTTTCGTGTTGCTACAGTGACCTCAGGATCCCTCTAGCCTTGAAACAGTGTTCTTGGGGTTTCTCTGGAGTGCCATGAAGGAAATCAAGGCTCCTTTCATGTGTGATATGCAACACAGAATTGCTCTGCACGCAGTGCAGGGGAATCGGGCCTCATCTCGCGGCGAGGGGGAAGTCTCATGGTTTTTCTCGAGTTGCGGCGGGAACCTGGGGTATATTCTCGAGTTACGACGAGGATGGCCCTTCCACACCCGTGTTTGTTCAGCCACGTCAGGACTCTTGCCTAGTTGCGAGACACAACTCGGGATTCTCCTCGAGGCTTTGCAGGGCAATTGGGACGCCTCTCCAGCTGAGACGGGAGACCAAGGGTCCCTTTCCACGTGCCACAGGAATCCTGGGACTCCTATCAAGTTTCACGAGGAGTCAGGCATCGTCTCCTTTGGAGGCACTGATCTCCGCGTACCTCTGGAGTTTTCAAAGAATGTGAGGCCTCCGGTCGCGATGAGGTGGGGAACTAGGTCTTTCTCTGTGGTCTCCACAGGGGATTCAGACATCCTTTCATCTTGGGAGATGCAAGACGAGCCTGCATTCAAGTCACTACAGGGATATCCAGCCTTATTTCGCGTCAGGGCATCGCGGTGTCCATTCCACTTGAGGCCGCAAACTCAGGGTCCCTCTCACATACCTAGAGCTGAGAGAAGCCTCCTCTTGAGGTGCTTGTGGTAAGGTGGTATTCCTCAGGAGTCGAAGCCAGGGACTAACCTCTCATCTCGAGTTGATTTTTGGCCCAAGGAGCTCTTTCGTGTTGCTACAGTGACCTCAGGATCCCTCTAGCCTTGAAACAGTGTTCTTGGGGTTTCTCTGGAGTGCCATCAAGGAAATCAAGGCTCCTTTCATGTGTGATGTGCAACACGGAATTGCTCTGCACGCAGTGCAGGGGAATCGGGCCTCATCTCGCGGCGAGGGGGAAGTCTCATGGTTTTTCTCGAGTTGCGGCGGGAACCTGGGGTATATTCTCGAGTTACGACGGGGATGGCCCTTCCACCCACGTGTTTCTTCAGCCACGTCAGGACTCCTGCCTAGTTGCGAGGGACAACTCGGGATTCTCCTCGAGGCTTGGCAGGGCAATTGGGAAGCCTCTCCAGCTGAGGCGGGAGACCAAGTGTCCCTTTCCAAGTGCCACAGGAATCCTGGGACTCCTATCAAGTTTCACGAGGAGTCAGGCATCATCTCCTTTGGAGGCTCTGATCTCCGCGTACCTCTGGAGTTTTCAAAGGATGTGAGGCTATCGGTCGCGATGAGGTGGGGAACTAAGTCTTTCTCTGTGCTTTCCACAGGGGATTCAGACATCCTTTCGTCCTGGGAGATGCAAGACGAGCCTGCATTGAAGTCACTGCAGGGATGTCCGGCCTTATTTCGAGTCAGGGCATCGCGGTGTCCATTCCACTTTAGGCCGCAAACTCAGGGTCCCTCTCACATACCTAGAGCTGAGAGAAGCCTCCTCTTGAGGTGCTTGTGGTAAGGTGGTATTCCTCTGGAGTCGAATCCAGGGACTAACCTCTCTTTTCGAGTTGATTTTTGGTCCACAGAGGTCTTTCGTGTTGCTACAGTGACCTCAGGATCCCTCTAGCCTTGAAACAGTGTTCTTGGGGTTTCTCTGGAGTGCCATCAAGGAAATCAAGGCTCCTTTCATGTGTGATGTGCAAGACGGAATTGCTCTGCACGCAGTACAGGGGAATCGGGCCTCATCTCGCATCGAGGGGGAAGTCTCATGGTTTTTCTCGAGTTGCGGCGGGAACCTGGGGTATATTCTCGAGTTACGACGGGGATGGCCCTTCCACCCACGTGTTTCTTCAGCCACGTCAGGACTCCTGCCTAGTTGCGAGGGACAACTCGGGATTCTCCTCGAGGCTTGGCAGGGCAATTGGAACGCCTCTCCAGCTGAGGCGGGAGACCAAGGGTCTCTTTCCACGTGCCACAAGAATCCTGGGACTCCTATCAAGTTTCACGAGGAGTCAGGCATCGTCTCCTTTGGAGGCACTGATCTCCGCGTACCTCTGGAGTTTTCAAAGGATGTGAGGCCTCCGGTCGCGATGAGGTGGGGAACTAGGTCTTTCTCTGTGGTCTCCACAGGGGATTCAGACACCCTTTCTTCTTGGGAGATGCAAGACGAGCCTGCATTCCAGTCACTGCAGGGATATCTGGCCTTATTTCGAGTCAGGGCATCGCGGTGTCCATTCCACTTGAGGCCGCAAATTCAGGGTCCCTCTCACATACCTAGAGCTGAGAGAAGCCTCCTCTTGAGGTGCTTGTGGTAAGGTGGTATTCCTCTGGAGACGAATCCAGGGACTAACCTCTCTTTTCGAGTTGATTTTTGGTCCACAGAGTTCTTTCGTGTTGCTACAGTGACCTCAGGATCCCTCTATCCTTGAAACAGTGTTCTTGGGGTTTCTCTGGAGTGCCATCAAGGAAATCAAGGCTCCTTTCATGTGTGATGTGCAAGACGGAATTGCTCTGCACGCAGTACAGGGGAATCGGGCCTCATCTCGCATCGAGGGGGAAGTCTCATGGTTTTTCTCGAGTTGCGGCGGGAACCTGGGGTATATTCTCGAGTTACGACGGGGATGGCCCTTCCACCCACGTGTTTGTTCAGCCACGTCAAGACTCCTGCCTAGTTGCGAGGGACAACTCGGGATTCTCCTCGAGGCTTGGCAGGGCAATTGGAACGCCTCTCCAGCTGAGGCGGGAGACCAAGGGTCCCTTTCCACGTGCCACAAGAATCCTGGGACTCCTATCAATTTTCACGAGGAGTCAGGCATCGTCTCCTTTGGAGGCACTGATCTCCGCGTACCTCTGGAGTTTTCAAAGGATGTGAGGCCTCCGGTCGCGATGAGGTGGGGAACTAGGTCTTTCTCTGTGGTCTCCACAGGGGATTCAGACACCCTTTCGTCTTGGGAGATGCAAGACGAGCCTGCATTCAAGTCACTGCAGGGATATCCGGCCTTATTTCGAGTCAGGGCATCGCGGTGTCCATTCCACTTGAGGCCGCAAACTCAGGATCCCTCTCACATACCTAGAGCTGAGAGAAGCCTCCTCTTGAGGTGCTTGTGGTAAGGTGGTATTCCTCAGGAGTCGAAGCCAGGGACTAACCTCTCATCTCGAGTTGATTTTTGGCCCACGGAGCTCTTTCGTGTTGCTACAGTGACCTCAGGATCCCTCTAGCCTTGAAACAGTGTTCTTGGGGTTTCTCTGGAGTGCCATCAAGGAAATCAAGGCTCCTTTCATGTGTGATGTGCAACACGGAATTGCTCTGCACGCAGTGCAGGGGAATCGGGCCTCATCTCGCATCGAGGGGGAAGTCTCATGGTTTTTCTCGAGTTGCGGCGGGAACCTGGGGTATATTCTCGAGTTACGACGGGGATGGCCCTTCCACCCACGTGTTTCTTCAGCGACGTCAGGACTCCTGCCTAGTTGCGAGGGACAACTCGGGATTCTCCTCGAGGCTTGGCAGGGCAATTGGGACGCCTCTCCAGCTGAGGCGGGAGACCAAGTGTCCCTTTCCAAGTGCCACAGGAATCCTGGGACTCCTATCAAGTTTCACGAGGAGTCAGGCATCTTCTCCTTTGGAGGCACTGATCTCCGCGTACCTCTGGAGTTTTCAAAGGATGTGAGGCTATCGGTCGCGATGAGGTGGGGAACTAAGTCTTTCTCTGTGCTTTCCACAGGGGATTCAGACATCCTTTCGTCCTGGGAGATGCAAGACGAGCCTGCATTGAAGTCACTGCTGGGATATCCGGCCTTATTTCGAGTCAGGGCATCGCGGTGTCCATTCCACTTGAGGCCGCAAACTCAGGGTCCCTCTCACATACCTAGAGCTGAGAGAAGCCTCCTCTTGAGGTGCTTGTGGTAAGGTGGTATTCCTCTGGAGACGAATCCAGGGACTAACCTCTCTTTTTGAGTTGATTTTTGGTCCACAGAGTTCTTTCGTGTTGCTACAGTGACCTCAGGATCCCTCTATCCAGGAAACAGTGTTCTTGGGGTTTCTCTGGAATGCCATCAAGGAAATCAAGGCTCCTTTCATGTGTGATGTGCAAGACGGAATTGCTCTGCATGCAGTACAGGGGAATCGGGCCTCATCTCGCATCGAGGGGGAAGTCTCATGGTTTTTCTCGAGTTGCGGCGGGAACCTGGGGTATATTCTCGAGTTACGACGGGGATGGCCCTTCCACCCACGTGTTTGTTCAGCCACGTCAGGACTCCTGCCTAGTTGCGAGGGACAACTCGGGATTCTCCTCGAGGCTTGGCAGGGCAATTGGAACGCCTCTCCAGCTGAGGCGGGAGACCAAGTGTCCCTTTCCAAGTGCCACAGGAATCCTGGGACTCCTATCAAGTTTCACAAGGAGTCAGGCATCATCTCCTTTGGAGGCTCTGATCTCCGCGTACCTCTGGAGTTTTCAAAGGATGTGAGGCTATCGGTCGCGATGAGGTGGGGAACTAAGTCTTTCTCTGTGCTTTCCACAGGGGATTCAGACATCCTTTCGTCCTGGGAGATGCAAGACGAGCCTGCATTGAAGTCACTGCAGGGATGTCCGGCCTTATTTCGAGTCAGGGCATCGCGGTGTCCATTCCACTTTAGGCCGCAAACTCAGGGTCCCTCTCACATACCTAGAGCTGAGAGAAGCCTCCTCTTGAGGTGCTTGTGGTAAGGTGGTATTCCTCTGGAGTCGAAGCCAGGGACTAACCTCTCTTTTCGAGTTGATTTTTGGTCCACAGAGGTCTTTCGTGTTGCTACAGTGTCCTCAGGATCCCTCTATCCTTGAAACAGTGTTCTTGGGGTTTCTCTGGAGTGCCATCAAGGAAATCAAGGCTCCTTTCTTGTGTGATGTGCAAGACGGAATTGCTCTGCACGCAGTACAGGGGAATCGGGCCTCATCTCGCATCGAGGGGTAAGTCTCATGGTTTTTCTCGAGTTGCGGCGGGAACCTGGGGTATATTCTCGAGTTACGACGGGGATGGCCCTTCCACCCACGTGTTTGTTCAGCCACGTCAGGACTCCTGCCTAGTTGCGAGGGACAACTCGGGATTCTCCTCGAGGCTTGGCAGGGCAATTGGAACGCCTCTCCAGCTGAGGCGGGAGACCAAGGGTCTCTTTCCACGTGCCACAAGAATCCTGGGACTCCTATCAAGTTTCACGAGGAGTCAGGCATCGTCTCCTTTGGAGGCACTGATCTCCGCGTACCTCTGGAGTTTTCAAAGGATGTGAGGCTATCGGTCGCGATGAGGTGGGGAACTAGGTCTTTCTCTGTGGTCTCCACAGGGGATTCAGACACCCTTTCTTCTTGGGAGATGCAAGACGAGCCTGCATTCCAGTCACTGCAGGGATATCTGGCCTTATTTCGAGTCAGGGTATCGCGGTGTCCATTCCACTTGAGGCCGCAAATTCAGGGTCCCTCTCACATACCTAGAGCTGAGAGAAGCCTCCTCTTGAGGTGCTTGTGGTAAGGTGGTATTCCTCTGGAGACGAATCCAGGGACTAACCTCTCTTTTCGAGTTGATTTTTGGTCCACAGAGTTCTTTCGTGTTGCTACAGTGACCTCAGGATCCCTCTATCCTTGAAACACTGTTCTTGGGGTTTCTCTGGAGTGCCATCAAGGAAATCAAGGCTCCTTTCATGTGTGATGTGCAAGACGGAATTGCTCTGCACGCAGTACAGGGGAATCGGGCCTCATCTCGCATCGAGGGGGAAGTCTCATGGTTTTTCTCGAGTTGCGGCGGGAACCTGGGGTATATTCTCGAGTTACGACGGGGATGGCCCTTCCACCCACGTGTTTGTTCAGCCACGTCAAGACTCCTGCCTAGTTGCGAGGGACAACTCGGGATTCTCCTCGAGGCTTGGCAGGGCAATTGGAACGCCTCTCCAGCTGAGGCGGGAGACCAAGTGTCCCTTTCCACGTGCCACAAGAATCCTGGGACTCCTATCAATTTTCACGAGGAGTCAGGCATCGTCTCCTTTGGAGGCACTGATCTCCGCGTACCTCGGGAGTTTTCAAAGGATGTGAGGCCTCCGGTCGCGATGAGGTGGGGAACTAGGTCTTTCTCTGTGGTCTCCACAGGGGATTCAGACACCCTTTCGTCTTGGGAGATGCAAGACGAGCCTGCATTCAAGTCACTGCAGGGATATCCGGCCTTATTTCGAGTCAGGGCATCGCGGTGTCCATTCCACTTGAGGCCGCAAACTCAGGATCCCTCTCACATACCTAGAGCTGAGAGAAGCCTCCTCTTGAGGTGCTTGTGGTAAGGTGGTATTCCTCAGTAGTCGAAGCCAGGGACTAACCTCTCATCTCGAGTTGATTTTTGGCCCACGGAGCTCTTTCGTGTTGCTACAGTGACCTCAGGATCCCTCTAGCCTTGAAACAGTGTTCTTGGGGTTTCTCTGGAGTGCCATCAAGGAAATCAAGGCTCCTTTCATGTGTGATGTGCAACACGGAATTGCTCTGCACGCAGTGCAGGGGAATCGGGCCTCATCTCGCGGCGAGGGGGAAGTCTCATGGTTTTTCTCGAGTTGCGGCGGGAACCTGGGGTATATTCTCGAGTTACGACGGGGATGGCCCTTCCACCCACGTGTTTCTTCAGCGACGTCAGGACTCCTGCCTAGTTGCGAGGGACAACTCGGGATTCTCCTCGAGGCTTGGCAGGGCAATTGGGACGCCTCTCCAGCTGAGGAGGGAGACCAAGTGTCCCTTTCCAAGTGCCACAGGAATCCTGGGACTCCTATCAAGTTTCACGAGGAGTCAGGCATCTTCTCCTTTGGAGGCACTGATCTCCGCGTACCTCTGGAGTTTTCAAAGGATGTGAGGCTATCGGTCGCGATGAGGTGGGGAACTAAGTCTTTCTCTGTGCTTTCCACAGGGGATTCAGACATCCTTTCGTCCTGGGAGATGCAAGACGAGCCTGCATTGAAGTCACTGCTGGGTTATCCGGCCTTATTTCGAGTCAGGGCATCGCGGTGTCCATTCCACTTGAGGCCGCAAACTCAGGGTCCCTCTCACATACCTAGAGCTGAGAGAAGCCTCCTCTTGAGGTGCTTGTGGTAAGGTGGTATTCCTCTGGAGACGAATCCAGGGACTAACCTCTCTTTTTGAGTTGATTTTTGGTCCACAGAGTTCTTTCGTGTTGCTACAGTGACCTCAGGATCCCTCTATCCTGGAAACAGTGTTCTTGGGGTTTCTCTGGAATGCCATCAAGGAAATCAAGGCTACTTTCATGTGTGATGTGCAAGACGGAATTGCTCTGCATGCAGTACAGGGGAATCGGGCCTCATCTCGCATCGAGGGGGAAGTCTCATGGTTTTTCTCAAGTTGCGGCGGGAACCTGGGGTATATTCTCGAGTTACGACGGGGATGGCCCTTCCACCCACGTGTTTGTTCAGCCACGTCAGGACTCCTGCCTAGTTGCGAGGGACAACTCGGGATTCTCCTCGAGGCTTGGCAGGGCAATTGGAACGCCTCTCCAGCTGAGGCGGGAGACCAAGTGTCCCTTTCCACGTGCCACAAGAATCCTGGGACTCCTATCAAGTTTCACGAGGAGTCAGGCATCGTCTCCTTTGGAGGCACTGATCTCCGCGTACCTCTGGAGTTTTCAAAGGATGTGAGGCCTCCGGTCGCGATGAGGTGGGGAACTAGGTGTTTCTCTGTGGTCTCCACAGGGGATTCAGACATCCTTTCTTCTTGGGAGATGCAAGACGAGCCTGCATTCAAGTCACTGCAGGGATATCCGGCCTTATTTCGAGTCAGGGCATCGCGGTGTCCTTTCCACTTGAGGCCGCAAACTCAGGATCCCTCTCACATACCTAGAGCTGAGAGAAGCCTCCTCTTGAGGTGCTTGTGGTAAGGTGGTATTCCCCAGGAGTCGAAGCCAGGGACTAACCTCTCATCTCGTGTTGATTCTTGGTCCACGGAGTTCTTTCGTGTTGCTACAGTGACCTCAGGATCCCTCTAGCCTTGAAACAGTGTTCTTGGGGTTTCTCTGGAGTGCCATCAAGGAAATCAAGGCTCCTTTCATGTGTGATGTGCAACACGGAATTGCTCTGCACGCAGTGCAGGGGAATCGGGCCTCATCTCGCGGCGAGGGGGAAGTCTCATGGTTTTTCTCGAGTTGCGGCGGGAACCTGGGGTATATTCTCGAGTTCCGACGGGGATGGCCCTTCCACACACGTGTGTGTTCAGCCATGTCAGGACTCCTGCCTAGTTGCGAGACACAACTCGGGATTTTCCTCGAGGCTTTGCAGGGCAATTGGGACGCCTCTCCAGCTGAGACGGGAGACCAAGGGTCCCTTTCCAAGTGCCACAGGAATCCTGGGACTCCTATCAAGTTTCACGAGGAGTCAGGCATCTTCTCCTTTGGAGGCACTGATCTCCGCGTACCTCTGGAGTTTTCAAAGGATGTGAGGCTATCGGTCGCGATGAGGTGGGGAACTAAGTCTTTCTCTGTGCTTTCCACAGGGGATTCAGACATCCTTTCGTCCTGGGAGATGCAAGACGAGCCTGCATTGAAGTCACTGCTGGGATATCCGGCCTTATTTCGAGTCACGGCATCGCGGTGTCCATTCCACTTGAGGCCGCAAACTCAGGGTCCCTCTCACATACCTAGAGCTGAGAGAAGCCTCCTCTTGAGGTGCTTGTGGTAAGGTGGTATTCCTCTGGAGACGAATCCAGGGACTAACCTCTCTTTTTGAGTTGATTTTTGGTCCACAGAGTTCTTTCGTGTTGCTACAGTGACCTCAGGATCCCTCTATCCTGGAAACAGTGTTCTTGGGGTTTCTCTGGAATGCCATCAAGGAAATCAAGGCTCCTTTCATGTGTGATGTGCAAGACGGAATTGCTCTGCATGCAGTACAGGGGAATCGGGCCTCATCTCGCATCGAGGGGGAAGTCTCATGGTTTTTCTCGAGTTGCGGCGGGAACCTGGGGTATATTCTCGAGTTACGACGGGGATGGCCCTTCCACCCACGTGTTTGTTCAGCCACGTCAGGACTCCTGCCTAGTTGCGAGGGACAACTCGGGATTCTCCTCGAGGCTTGGCAGGGCAATTGGAACGCCTCTCCAGCTGAGGCAGGAGACCAAGTGTCCCTTTCCACGTGCCACAAGAATCCTGGGACTCCTATCAAGTTTCACGAGGAGTCAGGCATCGTCTCCTTTGGAGGCACTGATCTCCGCGTACCTCTGGAGTTTTCAAAGGATGTGAGGCCTCCGGTCGCGATGAGGTGGGGAACTAGGTGTTTCTCTGTGGTCTCCACAGGGGATTCAGACATCCTTTCTTCTTGGGAGATGCAAGACGAGCCTGCATTCAAGTCACTGCAGGGATATCCGGCCTTATTTCGAGTCAGGGCATCGCGGTGTCCATTCCACTTGAGGCCGCAAACTCAGGATCCCTCTCACATACCTAGAGCTGAGAGAAGCCTCCTCTTGAGGTGCTTGTGGTAAGGTGGTATTCCTCAGGAGTCGAAGCCAGGGACTAACCTCTCATCTCGTGTTGATTCTTGGTCCACGGAGCTCTTTCGTGTTGCTACAGTGACCTCAGGATCCCTCTAGCCTTGAAACAGTGTTCTTGGGGTTTCTCTGGAGTGCCATCAAGGAAATCAAGGCTCCTTTCATGTGTGATGTGCAACACGGAATTGCTCTGCACGCAGTGCAGGGGAATCGGGCCTCATCTCGCGGCGAGGGGGAAGTCTCATGGTTTTTCTCGAGTTGCGGCGGGAACCTGGGGTATATTCTCGAGTTACGACGGGGATGGCCCTTCCACCCACGTGTTTCTTCAGCGACGTCAGGACTCCTGCCTAGTTGCGAGGGACAACTCGGGATTCTCCTCGAGGCTTGGCAGGGCAATTGGGACGCCTCTCCAGCTGAGGCGGGAGACCAAGTGTCCCTTTCCAAGTGCCACAGGAATCCTGGGACTCCTATCAAGTTTCACGAGGAGTCAGGCATCTTCTCCTTTGGAGGCACTGATCTCCGCGTACCTCTGGAGTTTTCAAAGGATGTGAGGCTATCGGTCGCGATGAGGTGGGGAACTAAGTCTTTCTCTGTGCTTTCCACAGGGGATTCAGACATCCTTTCGTCCTGGGAGATGCAAGACGAGCCTGCATTGAAGTCACTGCTGGGATATCCGGCCTTATTTCGAGTCAGGGCATCGCGGTGTCCATTCCACTTGAGGCCGCAAACTCAGGGTCCCTCTCACATACCTAGAGCTGAGAGAAGCCTCCTCTTGAGGTGCTTGTGGTAAGGTGGTATTCCTCTGGAGACGAATCCAGGGACTAACCTCTCTTTTTGAGTTGATTTTTGGTCCACAGAGTACTTTCGTGTTGCTACAGTGACCTCAGGATCCCTCTATCCAGGAAACAGTGTTCTTGGGGTTTCTCTGGAATGCCATCAAGGAAATCAAGGCTCCTTTCATGTGTGATGTGCAAGACGGAATTGCTCTGCATGCAGTACAGGGGAATCGGGCCTCATCTCGCATCGAGGGGGAAGTCTCATGGTTTTTCTCGAGTTGCGGCGGGAACCTGGGGTATATTCTCGAGTTACGACGGGGATGGCCCTTCCACCCACGTGTTTGTTCAGCCACGTCAGGACTCCTGCCTAGTTGCGAGGGACAACTCGGGATTCTCCTCGAGGCTTGGCAGGGCAATTGGAACGCCTCTCCAGCTGAGGCGGGAGACCAAGTGTCCCTTTCCAAGTGCCACAGGAATCCTGGGACTCCTATCAAGTTTCACAAGGAGTCAGGCATCATCTCCTTTGGAGGCTCTGATCTCCGCGTACCTCTGGAGTTTTCAAAGGATGTGAGGCTATCGGTCGCGATGAGGTGGGGAACTAAGTCTTTCTCTGTGCTTTCCACAGGGGATTCAGACATCCTTTCGTCCTGGGAGATGCAAGACGAGCCTGCATTGAAGTCACTGCAGGGATGTCCGGCCTTATTTCGAGTCAGGGCATCGCGGTGTCCATTCCACTTTAGGCCGCAAACTCAGGGTCCCTCTCACATACCTAGAGCTGAGAGAAGCCTCCTCTTGAGGTGCTTGTGGTAAGGTGGTATTCCTCTGGAGTCGAAGCCAGGGACTAACCTCTCTTTTCGAGTTGATTTTTGGTCCACAGAGGTCTTTCGTGTTGCTACAGTGACCTCAGGATCCCTCTATCCTTGAAACAGTGTTCTTGGGGTTTCTCTGGAGTGCCATCAAGGAAATCAAGGCTCCTTTCTTGTGTGATGTGCAAGACGGAATTGCTCTGCACGCAGTACAGGGGAATCGGGCCTCATCTCGCATCGAGGGGTAAGTCTCATGGTTTTTCTCGAGTTGCGGCGGGAACCTGGGGTATATTCTCGAGTTACGACGGGGATGGCCCTTCCACCCACGTGTTTGTTCAGCCACGTCAGGACTCCTGCCTAGTTGCGAGGGACAACTCGGGATTCACCTCGAGGCTTGGCAGGGCAATTGGAACGCCTCTCCAGCTGAGGCGGGAGACCAAGGGTCTCTTTCCACGTGCCACAAGAATCCTGGGACTCCTATCAAGTTTCACGAGGAGTCAGGCATCGTCTCCTTTGGAGGCACTGATCTCCGCGTACCTCTGGAGTTTTCAAAGGATGTGAGGCTATCGGTCGCGATGAGGTGGGGAACTAGGTCTTTCTCTGTGGTCTCCACAGGGGATTCAGACACCCTTTCTTCTTGGGAGATGCAAGACGAGCCTGCATTCCAGTCACTGCAGGGATATCTGGCCTTATTTCGAGTCAGGGCATCGCGGTGTCCATTCCACTTGAGGCCGCAAATTCAGGGTCCCTCTCACATACCTAGAGCTGAGAGAAGCCTCCTCTTGAGGTGCTTGTGGTAAGGTGGTATTCCTCTGGAGACGAATCCAGGGACTAACCTCTCTTTTCGAGTTGATTTTTGGTCCACAGAGTTCTTTCGTGTTGCTACAGTGACCTCAGGATCCCTCTATCCTTGAAACACTGTTCTTGGGGTTTCTCTGGAGTGCCATCAAGGAAATCAAGGCTCCTTTCATGTGTGATGTGCAAGACGGAATTGCTCTGCACGCAGTACAGGGGAATCGGGCCTCATCTCGCATCGAGGGGGAAGTCTCATGGTTTTTCTCGAGTTGCGGCGGGAACCTGGGGTATATTCTCGAGTTACGACGGGGATGGCCCTTCCACCCACGTGTTTGTTCAGCCACGTCAAGACTCCTGCCTAGTTGCGAGGGACAACTCGGGATTCTCCTCGAGGCTTGGCAGGGCAATTGGAACGCCTCTCCAGCTGAGGCGGGAGACCAAGGGTCCCTTTCCACGTGCCACAAGAATCCTGGGACTCCTATCAATTTTCACGAGGAGTCAGGCATCGTCTCCTTTGGAGGCACTGATCTCCGCGTACCTCGGGAGTTTTCAAAGGATGTGAGGCCTCCGGTCGCGATGAGGTGGGGAACTAGGTCTTTCTCTGTGGTCTCCACAGGGGATTCAGACACCCTTTCGTCTTGGGAGATGCAAGACGAGCCTGCATTCAAGTCACTGCAGGGATATCCGGCCTTATTTCGAGTCAGGGCATCGCGGTGTCCATTCCACTTGAGGCCGCAAACTCAGGATCCCTCTCACATACCTAGAGCTGAGAGAAGCCTCCTCTTGAGGTGCTTGTGGTAAGGTGGTATTCCTCAGGAGTCGAAGCCAGGGACTAACCTCTCATCTCGAGTTGATTTTTGGCCCACGGAGCTCTTTCGTGTTGCTACAGTGACCTCAGGATCCCTCTAGCCTTGAAACAGTGTTCTTGGGGTTTCTCTGGAGTGCCATCAAGGAAATCAAGGCTCCTTTCATGTGTGATGTGCAACACGGAATTGCTCTGCACGCAGTGCAGGGGAATCGGGCCTCATCTCGCGGCGAGGGGGAAGTCTCATGGTTTTTCTCGAGTTGAGGCGGGAACCTGGGGTATATTCTCGAGTTACGACGGGGATGGCCCTTCCACCCACGTGTTTCTTCAGCGACGTCAGGACTCCTGCCTAGTTGCGAGGGACAACTCGGGATTCTCCTCGAGGCTTTGCAGGGCAATTGGGACGCCTCTCCAGCTGAGGAGGGAGACCAAGTGTCCCTTTCCAAGTGCCACAGGAATCCTGGGACTCCTATCAAGTTTCACGAGGAGTCAGGCATCTTCTCCTTTGGAGGCACTGATCTCCGCGTACCTCTGGAGTTTTCAAAGGATGTGAGGCTATCGGTCGCGATGAGGTGGGGAACTAAGTCTTTCTCTGTGCTTTCCACAGGGGATTCAGACATCCTTTCGTCCTGGGAGATGCAAGACGAGCCTGCATTGAAGTCACTGCTGGGTTATCCGGCCTTATTTCGAGTCAGGGCATCGCGGTGTCCATTCCACTTGAGGCCGCAAACTCAGGGTCCCTCTCACATACCTAGAGCTGAGAGAAGCCTCCTCTTGAGGTGCTTGTGGTAAGGTGGTATTCCTCTGGAGACGAATCCAGGGACTAACCTCTCTTTTTGAGTTGATTTTTGGTCCACAGAGTTCTTTCGTGTTGCTACAGTGACCTCAGGATCCCTCTATCCTGGAAACAGTGTTCTTGGGGTTTCTCTGGAATGCCATCAAGGAAATCAAGGCTACTTTCATGTGTGATGTGCAAGACGGAATTGCTCTGCATGCAGTACAGGGGAATCGGGCCTCATCTCGCATCGAGGGGGAAGTCTCATGGTTTTTCTCGAGTTGCGGCGGGAACCTGGGGTATATTCTCGAGTTACGACGGGGATGGCCCTTCCACCCACGTGTTTGTTCAGCCACGTCAGGACTCCTGCCTAGTTGCGAGGGACAACTCGGGATTCTCCTCGAGGCTTGGCAGGGCAATTGGAACGCCTCTCCAGCTGAGGCGGGAGACCAAGTGTCCCTTTCCACGTGCCACAAGAATCCTGGGACTCCTATCAAGTTTCACGAGGAGTCAGGCATCGTCTCCTTTGGAGGCACTGATCTCCGCGTACCTCTGGAGTTTTCAAAGGATGTGAGGCCTCCGGTCGCGATGAGGTGGGGAACTAGGTGTTTCTCTGTGGTCTCCACAGGGGATTCAGACATCCTTTCTTCTTGGGAGATGCAAGACGAGCCTGCATTCAAGTCACTGCAGGGATATCCGGCCTTATTTCGAGTCAGGGCATCGCGGTGTCCTTTCCACTTGAGGCCGCAAACTCAGGATCCCTCTCACATACCTAGAGCTGAGAGAAGCCTCCTCTTGAGGTGCTTGTGGTAAGGTGGTATTCCCCAGGAGTCGAAGCCAGGGACTAACCTCTCATCTCGTGTTGATTCTTGGTCCACGGAGTTCTTTCGTGTTGCTACAGTGACCTCAGGATCCCTCTAGCCTTGAAACAGTGTTCTTGGGGTTTCTCTGGAGTGCCATCAAGGAAATCAAGGCTCCTTTCATGTGTGATGTGCAACACGGAATTGCTCTGCACGCAGTGCAGGGGAATCGGGCCTCATCTCGCGGCGAGGGGGAAGTCTCATGGTTTTTCTCGAGTTGCGGCGGGAACCTGGGGTATATTCTCGAGTTCCGACGGGGATGGCCCTTCCACACACGTGTGTGTTCAGCCATGTCAGGACTCCTGCCTAGTTGCGAGACACAACTCGGGATTTTCCTCGAGGCTTTGCAGGGCAATTGGGACGCCTCTCCAGCTGAGACGGGAGACCAAGGGTCCCTTTCCAAGTGCCACAGGAATCCTGGGACTCCTATCAAGTTTCACGAGGAGTCAGGCATCTTCTCCTTTGGAGGCACTGATCTCCGCGTACCTCTGGAGTTTTCAAAGGATGTGAGGCTATCGGTCGCGATGAGGTGGGGAACTAAGTCTTTCTCTGTGCTTTCCACAGGGGATTCAGACATCCTTTCGTCCTGGGAGATGCAAGACGAGCCTGCATTGAAGTCACTGCTGGGATATCCGGCCTTATTTCGAGTCAGGGCATCGCGGTGTCCATTCCACTTGAGGCCGCAAACTCAGGGTCCCTCTCACATACCTAGAGCTGAGAGAAGCCTCCTCTTGAGGTGCTTGTGGTAAGGTGGTATTCCTCTGGAGACGAATCCAGGGACTAACCTCTCTTTTTGAGTTGATTTTTGGTCCACAGAGTTTTTTCGTGTTGCTACAGTGACCTCAGGATCCCTCTATCCTGGAAACAGTGTTCTTGGGGTTTCTCTGGAATGCCATCAAGGAAATCAAGGCTCCTTTCATGTGTGATGTGCAAGACGGAATTGCTCTGCATGCAGTACAGGGGAATCGGGCCTCATCTCGCATCGAGGGGGAAGTCTCATGGTTTTTCTCGAGTTGCGGCGGGAACCTGGGGTATATTCTCGAGTTACGACGGGGATGGCCCTTCCACCCACGTGTTTGTTCAGCCACGTCAGGACTCCTGCCTAGTTGCGAGGGACAACTCGGGATTCTCCTCGAGGCTTGGCAGGGCAATTGGAACGCCTCTCCAGCTGAGGCAGGAGACCAAGTGTCCCTTTCCACGTGCCACAAGAATCCTGGGACTCCTATCAAGTTTCACGAGGAGTCAGGCATCGTCTCCTTTGGAGGCACTGATCTCCGCGTACCTCTGGAGTTTTCAAAGGATGTGAGGCCTCCGGTCGCGATGAGGTGGGGAACTAGGTGTTTCTCTGTGGTCTCCACAGGGGATTCAGACATCCTTTCTTCTTGGGAGATGCAAGACGAGCCTGCATTCAAGTCACTGCAGGGATATCCGGCCTTATTTCGAGTCAGGGCATCGCGGTGTCCATTCCACTTGAGGCCGCAAACTCAGGATCCCTCTCACATACCTAGAGCTGAGAGAAGCCTCCTCTTGAGGTGCTTGTGGTAAGGTGGTATTCCTCAGGAGTCGAAGCCAGGGACTAACCTCTCATCTCGTGTTGATTCTTGGTCCACGGAGCTCTTTCGTGTTGCTACAGTGACCTCAGGATCCCTCTAGCCTTGAAACAGTGTTCTTGGGGTTTCTCTGGAGTGCCATCAAGGAAATCAAGGCTCCTTTCATGTGTGATGTGCAACACGGAATTGCTCTGCACGCAGTGCAGGGGAATCGGGCCTCATCTCGCGGCGAGGGGGAAGTCTCATGGTTTTTCTCGAGTTGCGGCGGGAACCTGGGGTATATTCTCGAGTTCCGACTTGGATGGCCCTTCCACACACGTGTTTGTTCAGCCATGTCAGGACTCCTGCCTAGTTGCGAGACACAACTCGGGATTTTCCTCGAGGCTTTGCAGGGCAATTGGGACGCCTCTCCAGCTGAGACGGGAGACCAAGGGTCCCTTTCCACGTGCCACAGGAATCCTGGGTCTCCTATCAAGTTTCACGAGGAGTCAGGCATCGTCTAATTTGGAGGCACTGATCTCCGCATACCTCTGGAGTTTTCAAAGGATTTGAGGCCTCCTGTCGCGATGAGGTGGGGAACTAGGTCTTTCTCTGTGGTCTCCACAGGGGATTCAGACACCCTTTCGTCTTGGGAGATGCAAAATGAGCCTGCATTCAAGTCACTGCAGGGATATCCGGCCTTATGTCGAGTCAGGGCATCGCGGTGTCCATTCCACTTGAGGCCGCAAACTCAGGGTCCCTCTCACATACCTAGAGCTGAGAGAAGCCTCCGCTTGAGGTGCTTGTGTTAAGGTGGTATTCCTCTGGAGTCGAAGCCAGGGACTAACCTCTCATCTCGAGTTGATTTTTGGTCCACAGAGCTCTTTCCTGTTGCTACAGTGACCTCAGGATCCCTCTAGCCTTGAAACAGTGTTCTTGGGGTTTCTCTGGAGTGCCATCAAGGAAATCAAGGCTCCTTTCATGTGTGATGTGCAACACAGAATTGCTCTGCACGCAGTGCAGGGGAATCGGGCCTCATCTCGCGGCGAGGGGGAAGTCTCATGGTTTTTCTCGAGTTGTGGCGGGAACCTGGGGTATATTCTCGAGTTACGACGGGGATGGCCCTTCCACACACGTGTTTGTTCAGCCACGTCAGGACTCTTGCCTAGTTGCGAGACACAACTCTGCATTCTCTTCGAGGCTTGGCAAGGCAATTGGGACGCCTCTCCAGCTGAGGCGCGAGACCAAGTGTCCCTTTCCACGTGCCACAGTAATCCTGGGACTCCTATCAAGTTTCACGAGGAGTCAGGCATCGTCTCCTTTGGAGGCACTGATCTCAGCGTACCTCTGGAATTTTCAAAGGATGTGAGGCCTCCGGTCGCGATGAGGTGGGGAACTAGGTCTTTCTCTGTGGTCTCCACAGGGGATTCAGACATCCTTTCATCTTGGGAGATGCAAGACGAGCCTGCATTCAAGTCACTGCAGGGATATCCAGCCTTATTTCGCGTCAGGGCATCGCGGTGTCCATTCCACTTGAGGCCGCAAACTCAGGGTCCCTCTCACATACCTAGAGCTGAGAGAAGCCTCCTCTTGAGGTGCTTGTGGTAAGGTGGTATTCCTCTGGAGTCGAAGCCAGGGACTAACCTCTCATCTCGAGTTGATTTTTGGCCCACGGATCTCTTTTGTGTTGCTACAGTGACCTCAGGATCCCTCTAGCCTTGAAACAGGGTTCTTGGGGTTTCTCTGGAGTGCCATCAAGGAAACCAAGGCTCCTTTCATTTGTGATGTGCAACACGGAATTGCTCTGCACGCAGTGCAGGGGAATCGGGCCTCATCTCGCGGCGAGGGGGAAGTCTCATGGTTTTTCTCGAGTTGCGGCGGGAACCTGGGGTATATTCTCGAGTTACGACGGGGATGGCCCTTCCACCCACGTGTTTCTTCAGCGACGTCAGGACTCCTGCCTAGTTGCGAGGGACAACTCGGGATTCTCCTCGAGGCTTGGCAGGGCAATTGGGACGCCTCTCCAGCTGAGGCGGGAGACCAAGTGTCCCTTTCCAAGTGCCACAGGAATCCTGGGACTCCTATCAAGTTTCACGAGGAGTCAGGCATCGTCTCCTTTGGAGGCACTGATCTCCGCGTACCTCTGGAGTTTTCAAAGGATGTGAGGCTATCGGTCGCGATGAGGTGGGGAACTTAGTCTTTCTCTGTGCTTTCCACAGGGGATTCAGACATCCTTTCGTCCTGGGAGATGCAAGACGAGCCTGCATTGAAGTCACTGCAGGGATATCCGGCCTTATTTCGAGTCAGGGCATCGCGGTGTCCATTCCACTTTAGGCCGCAAACTCAGGGTCCCTCTCACATACCTAGAGCTGAGAGAAGCCTCCTCTTGAGGTGCTTGTGGTAAGCTGGTATTCCTCTGGAGTCGAAGCCAGGGACTAACCTCTCTTTTCGAGTTGATTTTTGGTCCACAGAGTTCTTTGGTGTTGCTACAGTGACCTCAGGATCCCTCTATCCTTGAAACAGTGTTCTTGGGGTTTCTCTGGAGTGCCATCAAGGAAATCAAGGCTCCTTTCATGTGTGATGTGCAAGACGGAATTGCTCTGCACGCAGTACAGGGGAATCGGGCCTCATCTCGCATCGAGGGGGAAGTCTCATGGTTTTTCTCGAGTTGCGGCGGGAACCTGGGGTATATTCTCGAGTTACGACGGGGATGGCCCTTCCACCCACGTGTTTGTTCAGCCACGTCAGGACTCCTGCCTAGTTGCGAGGGACAACTCGGGATTCTCCTCGAGGCTTGGCAGGGCAATTGTAACGCCTCTCCAGCTGAGGCGGGAGACCAAGGGTCCCTTTCCACGTGCCACAGGAATCCTGGGACTCCTATCAAGTTTCACGAGGAGTCAGGCATCGTCTTCTTTGGAGGCACAGATCTCCGCGTACCTCTGGAGTTTTCAAAGGATGTGAGGCCTCCGGTCGCGATGAGGTGGGGAACTAGGTGTTTCTCTGTGGTCTCCACAGGGGATTCAGACATCCTTTCTTCTTGGGAGATGCAAGACGAGCCTGCATTCAAGTCACTGCAGGGATATCCGGCCTTATTTCGAGTCAGGGCATCGCGGTGTCCATTCCACTTGAGGCCGCAAACTCAGGGTCCCTCTCACATACCTAGAGCTGAGAGAAGCCTCCTTTTGAGGTGCTTGTGGAAAGGTGGTATTCCTCTGGAGTCGAAGCCAGGGACTAACCTCTCATCTCGTGTTGATTCTTGGTCCACGGAGCTCTTTCGTGTTGCTACAGTGACCTCAGGATCCCTCTATCCTTGAAACAGTGTTCTTGGGTTTTCTCTGGAGTGCCATCAAGGAAATCAAGGCTCCTTTCATGTGTGATGTGCAACACGGAATTGCACTGCACGCAGTGCAGGGGAATCGGGCCTCATCACGCGGCGAGGGGGAAGACTCATGGTTTTTCTCGAGTTGCGGCGGGAACCTGGGGTATATTCTCGAGTTACGACGCGGATGGCCCTTCCACACACGTGTTTCTTCAGCGACGTCAGGACTCCTGCCTAGTTGCGAGGGACAACTCGGGATTCTCCTCGAGGCTTTGCAGGGCAATTGGGACGCCTCTCCAGCTGAGACGGGAGACCAAGGGTCCCTTTCCACGTGCCACAGGAATCCTGGGTCTCCTATCAAGTTTCACGAGGAGTCAGGCATCGTCTCCTTTGGAGGCACAGATCTCCGCATACCTCTGGAGTTTTCAAAGGTTTTGAGGCCTCCTGTCGCGATGAGGTGGGGAACTAAGTCTTTCTCTGTGGTCTCCACAGGGGATTCAGACACCCTTTCGTCTTGGGAGATGCAAGACGAGCCTGCATTCCAGTCACTGCAGGGATATCCAGCCTTATTTCGCGTCAGGGCATCGCGGTGTCCATTCCACTTGAGGCCGCAAACTCAGGGTCCCTCTCACATACCTAGAGCTGAGAGAAGCCTCCTCTTGAGGTGCTTGTGGTAAGGTGGTATTCCTCTGGAGTCGAAGCCAGGGACTAACCTCTCATCTCGAGTTGATTTTTGGTCCATGGAGCTCTTTCGTGTTGCTACAGTGACCTCAGGATCCCTCTAGCCTTGAAACAGTGTTCTTGGGGTTTCTCTGGAGTGCCATGAAGGAAATCAAGGCTCCTTTCATGTGTGATGTGCAACACAGAATTGCTCTGCACGCAGTGCAGGGGAATCGGGCCTCATCCCGCGGCGAGGGGGAAGACTCATGGTTTTTCTCGAGTTGCGGCGGGAACCTGGGGTATATTCGCGAGTTACGACGGGGATGGCCCTTCCACACACGTGTTTATTCAGCCCCGTCAGGACTCTTGCCTAGTTGCGAGACACAACTCGGGATTCTCCTCGAGGCTTGGCAAGGCAATTGGGACGCCTCTCCAGCTGAGGCGGGAGACCAAGGGTCCCTTTCCACGTGCCACAGGAATCCTGGGACTCCTATCAAGTTTCACGAGGAGTCAGGCATCGTCTCCTTTGGAGACACTGATCTCCGCGTACCTCTGGAGTTTTCAAAGGATGTGAGGCCTCCAGTCGCGATGAGGTGGGCAACTAGGTCTTTCTCTGTGGTCTCCACAGGGGATTCAGACATCCTTTCATCTTGGGAGATGCAAGACGAGCCTGCATTCAAGTCACTGCAGGGATATCCAGCCTTATTTCGCGTCAGGGCATCGCGGTGTCCATTCCACTTGAGGCCGCAAACTCAGGGTCCCTCTCACATACCTAGAGCTGAGAGAAGCCTCCTCTTGAGGTGCTTGTGGTAAGGTGGTATTCCTCTGGAGTCGAAGCCAGGACTAACCTCTCATCTAGAGTTGATTTTTGGCCCACGGAGCTCTTTCGTGTTGCTACAGGGACCTCAGGATCCCTCTAGCCTTGAAACAGTGTTCTTGAGGTTTCTCTGGAGTGCCATCAAGGAAATCAAGGCTCCTTTCATGTGTGATGTGCAACACGGAATTGCTCTGCACGCAGTGCAGGGGAATCGGGCCTCATCTCGCGGCGAGGGGGAAGTCTCATGGTTTTTCTCGAGTTGCGGCGGGAACCTGGGGTATATTCTCGAGTTACGACGGGGATGGCCCTCCACCCACGTGTTTCTTCAGCGACGTCAGGACTCCTGCCTAGTTGCGAGGGACAACTCTGGATTCTCCTCGAGGCTTGGCAGGGCAATTGGGACGCCTCTCCAGCTGAGGCGGGAGACCAAGTGTCCCTTTCCAAGTGCCACAGGTATCCTGGGACTCCTATCAAGTTTCACGAGGTGTCAGGCATCATCTCCTTTGGAGGCACTGATCTCCACGTACCTCTGGAGTTTTCAAAGGATGTGAGGCTATCGGTCGCGATGAGGTGGGGAACTAAGTCTTTCTCTGTGCTTTCCACAGGGGATTCAGACATCCTTTCGTCCTGGGAGATGCAAGACGAGCCTGCATTGAAGTCACTGCAGGGATATCCGGCCTTATTTCGAGTCAGGGCATCGCGGTGTCCATTCCACTTGAGGCCGCAAACTCAGGGTCCCTCTCACATACCTAGAGCTGAGAGAAGCCTCCTCTTGAGGTGCTTGTGGTAAGGTGGTATTCCTCTGGAGACGAATCCAGGGACTAACCTCTCTTTTCGAGTTGATTTTTGGTCCACAGAGTTCTTTCGTGTTGCTACAGTGACCTCAGGATCCCTCTAGCCTTGAAACAGTGTTCTTGGGGTTTCTCTGGAGTGCCATCAAGGAAATCAAGGCTCCTTTCATGTGTGATGTGCAAGACGGAATTGCTCTGCACGCAGTACAGGGGAATCGGGCCTCATCTCGCATCGAGGGGGAAGTCTCATGGTTTTTCTCGAGTTGCGGCGGGAACCTGGGGTATATTCTCGAGTTACGACGGGGATGGCCCTTCCACCCACGTGTTTGTTCAGCCACGTCAGGACTCCTGCCTAGTTGCGAGGGACAACTCGGGATTCTCCTCGAGGCTTGGCAGGGCAATTGGAACGCCTCTCCAGCTGAGGCGGGAGACCAAGGGTCCCTTTCCACGTGCCACAGGAATCCTGGGACTCCTATCAAGTTTCACGAGGAGTCAGGCATCGTCTTCTTTGGAGGCACTGATCTCCGCGTACCTCTGGAGTTTTCAAAGGATGTGAGGCCTCCGGTCGCGATGAGGTGGGGAACTAGGTGTTTCTCTGTGGTCTCCACAGGGGATTCAGACATCCTTTCTTCTTGGGAAATGCAAGACGAGCCTGCATTCAAGTCACTGCAGGGATATCCGGCCTTATTTCGAGTCAGGGCATCGCGGTGTCCATTCCACTTGAGGCCGCAAACTCAGGGTCCCTCTCACATACCTAGAGCTGAGAGAAGCCTCCTCTTGAGGTGCTTGTGGAAAGGTGGTATTCCTCTGCAGTCGAAGCCAGGGACTAACCTCTCATCTCGTGTTGATTCTTGGTCCACGGAGCTCTTTCGTGTTGCTACAGTGACCTCAGGATCCCTCTATCCTTGAAATAGTGTTCTTGGGGTTTCTCTGGAGTGCCATCAAGGAAATCAAGGCTCCTTTCATGTGTGATGTGCAACACGGAATTGCTCTGCACGCAGTGCAGGGGAATCGGGCCTCATCTCACGGCGAGGGGGAAGTCTCATGGTTTTTCTCGAGTTGCGGCGGGAACCTGGGGTATATTCTCGAGTTACGACGGGGATGGCCCTTCCACCCACGTGTTTCTTCAGCGACGTCAGGACTCCTGCCTAGTTGCGAGGGACAACTCTGGATTCTCCTCGAGGCTTGGCAGGGCAATTGGGACGCCTCTCCAGCTGAGGCGGGAGACCAAGTGTCCCTTTCCAAGTGCCACAGGTATCCTGGGACTCCTATCAAGTTTCACGAGGTGTCAGGCATCGTCTCCTTTGGAGGCACTGATCTCCACGTACCTCTGGAGTTTTCAAAGGATGTGAGGCTATCGGTCGCGATGAGGTGGGGAATTAAGTCTTTCTCTGTGCTTTCCACAGGGGATTCAGACATCCTTTCGTCCTGGGAGATGCAAGACGAGCCTGCATTGAAGTCACTGCAGGGATATCCGGCCTTATTTCGAGTCAGGGCATCGCGGTGTCCATTCCACTTGAGGCCGCAAACTCAGGGTCCCTCTCACATACCTAGAGCTGAGAGAAGCCTCCTCTTGAGGTGCTTGTGGTAAGGTGGTATTCCTCTGGAGACGAATCCAGGGACTAACCTCTCTGTTCGAGTTGATTTTTGGTCCACAGAGTTCTTTCGTGTTGCTACAGTGACCTCAGGATCCCTCTAGCCTTGAAACAGTGTTCTTGGGGTTTCTCTGGAGTGCCATCAAGGAAATCAAGGCTCCTTTCATGTGTGATGTGCAAGACGGAATTGCTCTGCACGCAGTACAGGGGAATCGGGCCTCATCTCGCATCGAGGGGGAATTCTCATGGATTTTCTCGAGTTGCGGCGGGAACCTGGGGTATATTCTCGAGTTACGACGGGGATGGCCCTTCCACCCACGTGTTTGTTCAGCCACGTCAGGACTCCTGCCTAGTTGCGAGGGACAACTCGGGATTCTCCTCGAGGCTTGGCAGGGCAATTGGAACGCCTCTCCAGCTGAGGCGGGAGACCAAGGGTCCCTTTCCACGTGCCACAGGAATCCTGGGTCTCCTATCAAGTTTCACGAGGAGTCAGGCATCGTCTTCTTTGGAGGCACTGATCTCCGCGTACCTCTGGAGTTTTCAAAGGATGTGAGGCCTCCGGTCGCGATGAGGTGGGGAACTAGGTGTTTCTCTGTGGTCTCCACAGGGGATTCAGACATCCTTTCTTCTTGGGAAATGCAAGACGAGCCTGCATTCAAGTCACTGCAGGGATATCCGGCCTTATTTCGAGTCAGGGCATCGCGGTGTCCATTCCACTTGAAGCCGCAAACTCTGGGTCCCTCTCACATACCTAGAGCTGAGAGAAGCCTCCTCTTGAGGTGCTTGTGGAAAGGTGGTATTCCTCTGGAGTCGAAGCCAGGGACTAACCTCTCATCTCGTGTTGATTCTTGGTCCACGGAGCTCTTTCGTGTTGCTACAGTGACCTCAGGATCCCTCTAGCCTTGAAACAGTGTTCTTGGGGTTTCTCTGGAGTGCCATCATGGAAATCAAGGCTCCTTTTATGTGTGATGTGCAACACGGAATTGCACTGCACGCAGTGCAGGGGAATCGGGCCTCATCTCGCGGCGAGGGGGAAGACTCATGGTTTTTCTCGAGTTGCGGCGGGAACCTGGGGTATATTCTCGAGTTACGACGGGGATGGCCCTTCCACACACGTGTTTCTTCAGCGACGTCAGGACTCCTGCCTAGTTGCGAGGGACAACTCGGGATTCTCCTCGAGGCTTTGCAGGGCAATTGGGACGCCTCTCCAGCTGAGACGGGAGACCAAGGGTCCCTTTTCACGTGCCACAGGAATCCTGGGTCTCCTATCAAGTTTCACGAGGAGTCAGGCATCGTCTCCTTTGGAGGCACTGATCTCCGCATACCTCTGGAGTTTTCAAAGGATTTGAGGCCTCCTGTCGCGATGAGGTGGGGAACTAAGTCTTTCTCTGTGGTCTCCACAGGGGATTCAGACACCCTTTCGTCTTGGTAGATGCAAGACGAGCCTGCATTCCAGTCACTGCAGGGATATCCAGCCTTATTTCGCGTCAGGGCATCGCGGTGTCCATTCCACTTGAGGCCGCAAACTCAGGGTCCCTCTCACATACCTAGAGCTGAGAGAAGCCTCCTCTTGAGGTGCTTGTGGTAAGGTGGTATTCCTCTGGAGTCGAAGCCAGGGACTAACCTCTCATCTCGAGTTGATTTTTGGTCCACGGAGCTCTTTCGTGTTGCTACAGTGATATCAGGATTCCTCTAGCCTTGAAACAGTGTTCTTGGGGTTTCTCTGGAGTGCCATGAAGGAAATCAAGGCTCCTTTCATGTGTGATGTGCAACACAGAATTGCTCTGCACGCAGTGCAGGGGAATCGGGCCTCATCTTGCGGCGAGGGGGAAGTCTCATGGTTTTTCTCGAGTTGCGGCGGGAACCTGGGGCATATTCGCGAGTTACGACGGGGATGGCCCTTCCACACACGTGTTTGTTCAGCCACGTCAGGACTCTTGCCTAGTTGCGAGACACAACTCGGGATTCTCCTCGAGGCTTGGCAAGGCAATTGGGACGCCTCTCCAGCTGAGGCGGGAGACCAAGGGTCCCTTTCCACGTGCCACAGGAATCCTGGGACTCCTATCAAGTTTCACGAGGAGTCAGGCATCGTCTCCTTTGGAGGCACTGATCTCCGCGTACCTCTGGAGTTTTCAAAGGATGTGAGGCCTCCGGTCGCGATGAGGTGGGGAACTAGGTCTTTCTCTGTGGTCTCCACAGGGGATTCAGACATCCTTTCATCTTGGGAGATGCAAGACGAGCCTGCATTCAAGTCACTGCAGGGATATCCAGCCTTATTTCGAGTCAGGGCATCGCGGTGTCCATTCCACTTGAGGCCGCAAACTCAGGATCCCTCTCACATACCTAGAGCTGAGAGAAGCCTCCTCTTGAGGTGCTTGTGGTAAGGTGGTATTCCTCTGGAGTCGAAGCCAGGACTAACCTCTCATCTCGAGTTGATTTTGGCCCACGGAGCTCTTTCGTGTTGCTACAGTGACCTCAGGATCCCTCTAGCCTTGAAACAGTGTTCTTAGTGTTTCTCTGGAGTGCCATCAAGGAAATCAAGGCTCCTTTCATGTGTGATGTGCAACACGGAATTGCTCTGCACGCAGTGCAGGGGAATCGGGCCTCATCTCGCGGCGAGGGGGAAGTCTCATGGTTTTTCTCGAGTTGCGGCGGGAACCTGGGGTATATTCTCGAGTTACGACGGGGATGGCCCTCCACCCACGTGTTTCTTCAGCGACGTCAGGACTCCTGCCTAGTTGCGAGGGACAACTCTGGATTCTCCTCGAGGCTTTGCAGGGCAATTGGAACGCCTCTCCAGCTGAGGCGGGAGACCAAGTGTCCCTTTCCACGTGCCACAGGAATCCTGGGACTCCTATCAAGTTTCACGAGGAGTCAGGCATCGTCTCCTTTGGAGGCACTGATCTCCGCGTACCTCTGGAGTTTTCAAAGGATGTGAGGCCTCCGGTCGCGATGAGGTGGGGAACTAGATGATTCTCTGTGGTCTCCACAGGGGATTCAGACATCCTTTCTTCTTGGGAGATGCAAGACGAGCCTGCATTCAAGTCACTGCAGGGATATCCAGCCTTATTTCGAGTCAGGGCATCGCGGTGTCCATTCCACTTGAGGCCGCAAACTCAGGGTCCCTCTCACATACCTAGAGCTGAGAGAAGCCTCCTTTTGAGGTGCTTGTGGTAAGGTGGTATTCCTCAGGAGTCGAAGCCAGGGACTAACCTCTCATCTCGTGTTGATTCTTGGTCCACGGAGCTCTTTCGTGTTGCTACAGTGACCTCAGGATCCCTCTAGCCTTGAAACAGTGTTCTTGGGGTTTCTCTGGAGTGCCATCAAGGAAATCAAGGCTCCTTTCATGTGTGATGTGCAACACGGAATTGCTCTGCACGCAGTACAGGGGAATCGGGCCTCATCTCGCGGCGAGGGGGAAGTCTCATGGTTTTTCTCGAGTTGCGGCGGGAACCTGGGGTATATTCTCGAGTTACGACGGGGATGGCCCTTCCACCCACGTGTTTCTTCAACGACGTCAGGACTCCTGCCTACTTGCGAGGGACAACTCGGGATTCTCCTCGAAGCTTTGCAGGGCAATTGGGACGTCTCTCCAGCTGAGACGGGAGACCAAGGGTCCCTTTCCAAGTGCCACAGGAATCCTGGGTCTCCTATCAAGTTTCACGAGGAGTCAGGCATCGTCTCCTTTGGAGGCACTGATCTCCGCATACCTCTGGAGTTTTCAAAGGATGTGAGGCCTCCGGTCGCGATGAGGTGGGGAACTAGGTCTTTCTCTGTGGTCTCCACAGGGGATTCAGACACCCTTTCGTCTTGGGAGATGCAAGACGAGCCTGCATTCAAGTCACTGCAGGGATATCCGGCCTTATTTCGAGTCAGGGCATCGCGGTGTCCATTCCACTTGAGGCCGCAAACTCAGGGTCCCTCTCACATACCTAGAGCTGAGAGAAGCCTCCTCTTGAGGTGCTTGTGGTAAGGTGGTATTCCTCTGGAGTCGAAGCCAGGGACTAACCTCTCATCTCGAGTTGATTTTTGGCCCACGGAGCTCTTTCGTGTTGCTACAGTGACCTCAGGATCCCTCTAGCCTTGAAACAGTGTTCTTGGGGTTTCTCTGGAGTGCCATGAAGGAAATCAAGGCTCCTTTAATGTGTGATGTGCAACACGGAATTGCTCTGCACGCAGTGCAGGGGAATCGGGCCTCATCTCGCGGCGAGGGGGAAGTCTCATGGTTTTTCTCGAGTTGCGGCGAGAACCTGGGGTATATTCTCCAGTTACGACGGGGATGGCCCTTCCACACACGTGTTTGTTCAGCCACGTCAGGACTCTTGCCTAGTTGCGAGACACAACTCGGGATTCTCCTTGAGGCTTGGCAAGGCAATTGGGACGCCTCTCCAGCTGAGGCGGGAGACCAAGGGTCCCTTTCCACGTGCCACAGGAATCCTGGGACTCCTACCAAGTTTCACGAGGAGTCAGGCATCGTCTCCTTTGGAGGCACTGATCTCCGCGTACCTCTGGAGTTTTCAAAGGATGTGAGGCCTCCGGTCGCGATAAGGTGGGGAACTAGGTCTTTCTCTGTGGTCTCCACATGGGATTCAGACATCCTTTCATCTTGGGAGATGCAAGACGAGCCTGCATTCAAGTCACTGCAGGGATATCCAGCCTTATTTCGCGTCAGGGCATCGGGGTGTCCATTCCACTTGAGGCCACAAACTCAGGGTCCCTCTCACATACCTAGAGCTGAGAGAAGCCTCCTCTTGAGGTGCTTGTGGTAAGGTGGAATTCCTCTGGAGTCGAAGCCAGGGACTAACCTCTCATCTCGAGTTGATTTTTGGCCCACGGAGCTCTTTCGTGTTGCTACAGTGACCTCAGGATCCCTCTAGCCTTGAAACAGTGTTCTTGGGGTTTCTCTGGAGTGCCATCAAAGAAATCAAGGCTCCTTTCATGTGTGATGTGCAAGACGGAATTGCTCTGCACGCAGTACAGGGAAATCAGGCCTCATCTCGCGGCGAGGGGGAAGTCTCATGGTTTTTCTCGAGTTGCGGCGGGAACCTGGGGTATATTCTCGAGTTACGACGGGGATGGCCCTTCCACACACGTGTTTGTTCAGCCACGTCAGGACTCCTGCCTAGTTGCGAGGGACAACTCGGGATTCTCCTCGAGGCTTGGCAGGGCAATTGGGACGCCTCTCCAGCTGAGGCGGGAGACCAAGGGTCCCTTTCCAAGTGCCACAGGAATCTTGGGACTCCTATCAAGTTTCACGAGGAGTCAGGCATCGTCTCCTTTGGAGGAACTGATCTCCGCGTACCTCTGGAGTTTTCAAAGGATGTGAGGCTATCGGTCGCGATGAGGTGGGGAACTAAGTCTTTCTCTGTGCTTTCCACAAGGGATTCAGACATCCTTTCGTCCTGGGAGATGCAAGACGAGCCTGCATTCAAGTCACTGCAGGGATATCCGGCCTTATTTCGAGTCAGGGCATCGCGGTGTCCATTCCACTTGAGGCCGCAAACTCAGGGTCCCTCTCACATACGTAGAGCTGAGAGAAGCCTCCTCTTGAGGTGCTTTTGGTAAGTTGGTATTCCTCTGGAGACGAATCCAGGGACTAACCTCTCTTTTCGAGTTGATTTTTGGTCCACAGAGTTCTTTCGTGTTGCTACAGTGACCTCAGGATCCCTCTATCCTTGAAACAGTGTTCTTGGGGTTTCTCTGGAGTGCCATCAAGGAAATCAAGGCTCCTTTCATGTGTGATGTGCAAGACGGAATTGCTCTGCACGCAGTACAGGGGAATCGGGCCTCATCTCGCATCGAGGGGGAATTCTCATGGTTTTTCTCGAGTTGCGGCGGGAACCTGGGGTATATTCTCGAGTTACGACGGGGATGGCCCTTCCACCCACGTGTTTGTTCAGCCACGTCAGGACTCCTGCCTAGTTGCGAGGGACAACTCGGGATTCTCCTCGAGGCTTCTCAGGGCAATTGGAACGCCTCTCCAGCTGAGGCGGGAGACCAAGGGTCCCTTTCCACGTGCCACAAGAATCCTGGGTCTCCTATCAAGTTTCACGAGGAGTCAGGCATCGTCTCCTTTGGAGGCACTGATCTCCACGTACCTCTGGAGTTTTCAAAGGATGTGAGGCCTCCGGTCGCGATGAGGTGGGGAACTAAGTGTTTCTCTGTGGTCTCCACAGGGGATTCAGACATCCTTTCTTCTTGGGAGATGCAAGACGAGCCTGCATTCAAGTCACTGCAGGGATATCCGGCCTTATTTTGAGTCAGGGCATCGCGGTGTCCATTCCACTTGAGGCCGCAAACTCAGGATCCCTCTCACATACCTAGAGCTGAGAGAAGCCTCCTCTTGAGGTGCTTGTGGTAAGGTGGTATTCCTCAGGAGTCGAAGCCAGGGACTAACCTCTCATCTCGTGTTGATACTTGGTCCACGGAGCTCTTTCGTGTTGCTACAGTGACCTCAGGATCCCTCTAGCCTTGAAACAGTGTTCTTGGGGTTTCTCTGGAGTGCCATCAAGGAAATCAAGGCTCCTTTCATGTGTGATGTGCAATACGGAATTGCTCTGCACGCAGTGCAGGGCAATCGGGCCTCATCTCGCGGCGAGGGGGAAGTCTCATGGTTTTTCTCGAGTTGCGGTGGGAACCTGGGGTATATTCTCGAGTTACGACGGGGATGGCCCTTCCACACACGTGTGTGTTCAGCCATGTCAGGACTCCTGCCTAGTTGCGAGGGACAACTCGGGTTTCTCCTCGAGACTTTGTAGGGCAATTGGGACGCCTCTCCAGCTGAGACGGGAGACCAAGGGTCCCTTTCCACGTGCCACAGGAATCCTGGGTCTCCTATCAAGTTTCACTAGGAGTCAGGCATCGTCTCCTTTGGAGGCACTGATCTCCACATACCTCTGGAGTTTTCAAAGGATTTGAGGCCTCCTGCCGCGATGATGTGGGGAACTAGGTCTTTCTCTGTGGTCTCCACAGGGGATTCAGACATCCTTTCGTCTTGGGAGATGCAAGACGAGCCTGCATTCCAGTCACTGCAGGGATATCCGGCCTTATTTCGAGTCAGGGCATCGCGGTGTCCATTCCAATTGAGGCCGCAAACTCAGGGTCCCTCTCACATACCTAGAGCTGAGAGAAGCCTCCTCTTGAGGTGCTTGTGGTAAGGTGGTATTCCTCTGGAGTCGAAGCCAGGGACTAACCTCTCATCTCGAGTTGATTTTTGGTCCACGGAGCTCTTTCGTGTTGCTACAGTGACCTCAGGATCCCTCTAGCCTTGAAACAGTGTTCTTGGGGTTTCTCTGGAGTGCCATCAAGGAAATCAAGGCTCCTTTCATGTGTGATGTGCAACACAGAATTGCTCTGCACGCAGTGCAGGGGAATCGGGCCTCATCTCGCGGCGAGGGGGAAGTCTCATGGTTTTTCTCGAGTTGCGGCGGGAACCTGGGGTATATTCTCGAGTTACGACGGGGATGGCCCTTCCACACACGTGTTTGTTCAGCCACGTCAGGACTCTTGCCTAGTTGCGAGACACAACTCGGGATTCTCCTCGAGGCTTGGCAAGGCAATTGGGACGCCTCTCCAGCTGAGGCGGGAGACCAAGGGTCCCTTTCCACGTGCCACAGGAATCCTGGGACTCCTATCAAGTTTCACGAGGAGTCAGGCATCGTCTCCTTTGGAGGCACTGATCTCCGCGTACCTCTGGAGTTTTCAAAGGATGTGAGGCTATCGGTCGCGATGAGGTGGGGAACTAGGTCTTTCTCTGTGGTCTCCACAGGGGATTCAGACATCCTTTCATCTTGGGAGATGCAAGACGTGCCTGCATTCAAGTCACTGCAGGGATATCCGGCCTTATTTCGTGTCAGGGCATCGCGGTGTCCATTCCACTTGAGGCCGCAAACTCAGGGTCCCTCTCACATACCTAGAGCTGAGAGAAGCCTCCTCTTGAGGTGCTTGTGGTAAGGTGGTATTCCTCTGGAGTCGAAGCCAGGGACTAACCTCTCATCTCGAGTTGATTTTTGGCCCACGGAGCGCTTTCGTGTTGCTACAGTGACCTCAGGATCCCTCTAGCCTTGAAACAGTGTTCTTGGGGTTTCTCTGGAGTGCCATCAAGGAAATCAAGGCTCCTTTCATGTGTGATGTGCAAGACGGAATTGCTCTGCACGCAGTGCAGGGCAATCGGGCCTCATCTCGCGGCGAGGGGGAAGTCTCATGATTTTTCTCGAGTTGCGGCGGGAACCTGGGGTATATTCTCGAGTTACGACGGGGATGGCCCTTCCACCCACGTGTTTCTTCAGCGACGTCAGGACTCCTGCCTACTTGCGAGGGACAACTCTGGATTCTCCTCGAGGCTTGGCAGGGCAATTGGGACGCCTCTCCAGCTGAGGCGGGAGACCAAGTGTCCCTTTCCAAGTGCCACAGGAATCCTGGGACTCCTATCAAGTTTCACGAGGAGTCAGGCATCGTCTCCTTTGGAGGCACTGATCTCCGCGTACCTCTGGAGTTTTCAAAGGATGTGAGGCTATCGGTCGTGATGAGGTGGGGAACTAAGTCTTTCTCTGTGCTTTCCACAGGGGATTCAGACATCCTTTCGTCCTGGGAGATGCAAGACGAGCCTGCATTCCAGTCACTGCAGGGATATCCGGCCTTATTTCGAGTCAGGGCATCGCGGTGTCCATTCCACTTGAGGCCGCAAACTCAGGGTCCCTCTCACATACCTAGAGCTGAGAGAAGCCTCCTCTTGAGGTGCTTGTGGTAAGGTGGTATTCCTCTGGAGACGAATCCAGGGACTAACGTCTCTTTTCGAGTTGATTTTTGGTCCACAGAGTTCTTTCGTGTTGCTACAGTGACCTCAGGATCCCTCTAGCCTTGAAACAGTGTTCTTGGGGTTTCTCTGGAGTGCCATCAAGGAAATCAAGGCTCCTTTCATGTGTGATGTGCAAGAGGGAATTGCTCTGCACGCAGTACAGGGGAATCGGGCCTCATCTCGCATCGAGGGGGAAGTCTCATGGTTTTTCTCGAGTTGCGGCGGGAACCTGGGGTATATTCTCGAGTTACGACGGGGATGGCCCTTCCACCCACGTGTTTCTTCAGCCACGTCAGGACTCCTGCCTAGTTGCGAGGGACAACTCTGGATTCTCCTCGAGGCTTGGCAGGGCAATTGGGACGCCTCTCCAGCTGAGGCGGGAGACCGAGGGTCCCTTTCCACGTGCCACAAGAATCCTGGGACTCCTATCAAGTTTCACGAGGAGTCAGGCATCGTCTCCTTTGGAGGCACTGATCTCCGCGTACCTCTGGAGTTTTCAAAGGATGTGAGGCCTCCGGTCGCGATGAGGTGGGGAACTAGGTGTTTCTCTGTGGTCTCCACAGGGGATTCAGACATCCTTTCTTCTTGGGAGATGCAAGACGAGCCTGCATTCAAGTCACTGCAGGGATATCCGGCCTTATTTCGAGTCAGGGCATCGCGGTGTCCATTCCACTTGAGGCCGCAAACTCAGGGTCCCTCCCACATACCTAGAGCTGAGAGAAGCCTCCCCTTGAGGTGCTTGTGGTAAGGTGGTATTCCTCTGGAGTCGAAGGCAGGGACTAACCTCTCATCTCGAGTTGATTTTTGGCCCACGGAGCTCTTTCGTGTTGCTACAGTGACCTCAGGATCCCTCTAGCCTTGAAACAGTGTTCTTGGGGTTTCTCTGGAGTGCCATCAAGGAAATCAAGGCTCCTTTCATGTGTGATGTGCAACACGGAATTGCTCTGCACGCAGTGCAGGGGAATCGGGCCTCATCTAGTGGCGAGGGGGAAGTCTCATGGTTTTTCTCGAGTTGCGGCGGGAACCTAGGGTATATTCTCCAGTTACGACGGGGATGGCCCTTCCACACACGTGTTTGTTCAGCCAAGTCAGGACTCTTGCCTAGTTGCGAGACACAACTCGGGATTCTCCTCGAGGCTTGGCAAGGCAATTGGGATGCCTCTCCAGCTGAGGCGGGAGACCAAGGGTCCCTTTCCACGTGCCACAGGAATCCTGGGACTCCTATCAAGTTTCACGAGGAGTCAGGCATCGTCTCCTTTGGAGGCACTGATCTCCGCGTACCTCTGGAGTTTTCAAAGGATGTGAGGCCTCCGGTCGCGATGAGGTGGGGAACTAGGTCTTTCTCTGTGGTCTCCACAGGGGATTCAGACATCCTTTCATCTTGGGAGATGCAAGACGAGCCTGCATTCAAGTCACTGCAGGGATATCCAGCCTTATTACGCGTCAGGGCATCGCGGTGTCCATTCCACTTGAGGCCGCAAACTCAGGGTCCCTCCACATACCTAGAGCTGAGAGAAGCCTCCTCTTGAGGTGCTTGTGGTAAGGTGGTATTCCTCAGGAGTCGAAGCCAGGGACTAACCTCTCATCTCGTGTTGATTCTTGGTCCACGGAGCTCTTTCGTGTTGCTACAGTGACCTCAGGATCCCTCTAGCCTTGAAACAGTGTTCTTGGGGTTTCTCTGGAGTGCCATCAAGGAAATCAAGGCTCCTTTCATGTGTGATGTGCAACACGGAATTGCTCTGCACGCAGTGCAGGGGAATCGGGCCTCATCTCGCATCGAGGGGGAAGTCTCATGGTTTTTCTCGAGTTGCGGCGGGAACCTGGGGTATATTCTCGAGTTACGACGGGGATGGCCCTTCCACCCACGTGTTTCTTCAGCGACGTCAGGACTCCTGCCTAGTTGCGAGGGACAACTCGGGATTCTCCTCGAGGCTTGGCAGGGCTATTGGGACGCCTCTCCAGCTGAGGCGGGAGACCAAGGGTCCATTTCCAAGTGCCACAGGAATCCTGGGACTCCTATCAAGTTTCACGAGGAGTCAGGCATCGTCTCCTTTGGAGGCACTGATCTCCGCGTACCTCTGGAGTTTTCAAAGGATGTGAGGCTATCGGTCGCGATGAGGTGGGGAACTAAGTCTTTCTCTGTGCCTTCCACAGGGGATTCAGACATCCTTTCTTCATGGGAGATGCAAGACGAGCCTGCATTGAAGTCACTGCAGGGATATCCGGCCTTATTTCGAGTCAGGGCATCGCGGTGTCCATTCCACTTGAGGCCGCAAACTCAGGGTCCCTCTCACATACCTAGAGCTGAGAGAAGCCTCCTCTTGAGGTGCTTGTGGTAAGGTGGTATTCCTCTGGAGACGAATCCAGGGACTAACCTCTCTTTTCGAGTTGATTTTTGATCCACAGAGTTCTTTCGTGTTGCTACAGTGACCTCAGGATCCCTCTATCCTTGAAACAGTGTTCTTGGGGTTTCTCTGGAGTGCCATCAAGGAAATCAAGGCTCCTTTCATGTGCGATGTGCAAGACGGAATTGCTCTGCACGCAGTACAGGGGAATCGGGCCTCATCTCGCATCGAGGGGGAAGTCTCATGGTTTTTCTCGAGTTGCGGCGGGAACCTGGGGTATATTTTCGAGTTACGACGGGGATGGCCTTTCCACCCACGTGTTTCTTCAGCCACGTCAGGACTCCTGCCTAGTTGCGAGGGACAACTCGGGATTCTCCTCGAGGCTTGGCAGGGCAATTGGAACGCCTCTCCAGCTGAGGTGGGAGACTAAGGGTCCCTTTCCACGTGCCACAAGAATCCTGGGACTCCTATCAAGTTTCACGAGGAGTCAGGCATCGTCTCCTTTGGAGGCACTGATCTCCGCGTACCTCTGGAGTTTTCAAAGGATGTGAGGCCTCCGGTCGCGATGAGGTGGGGAACTAGGTGTTTCTCTGTGGTCTCCACAGGGGACTCAGACATCCTTTCTTCTTGGGAGATGCAAGACGAGCCTGCATTCAAGTCACTGCAGGGATATCCGGCCTTATTTCGAGTCAGGGCATCGCGGTGTCCATTCCACTTGAGGCCGCAAACTCAGGGTCCCTCTCACATACCTAGAGCTGAGAGAAGCCTCCTCTTGAGGTGCTTATGGTAAGGTGGTATTCCTCAGGAGTCGACGCCAGGGACTAACCTCTCATCTCGTGTTGATTCTTGGTCCACGGAGCTCTTTCGTGTTGCTACAGTGACCTCAGGATCCCTCTAGCCTTGAAACAGTGTTCTTGGGGTTTCTCTGGAGTGCCATCAAGGAAATCAAGGCTCCTTTCATGTGTGATGTGCAACACGGAATTGCTCTGCACGCAGTTCAGGGGAATCGGGCCTCATCTCGCGGCGAGGGGGAAGTCTCATGGTTTTTCTCGAGTTGCGGCGGGAACCTGGGGTATATTCTCGAGTTACGACGGGGATGGCCCTTCCACACACGTGTGTGTTCAGCCATGTCAGAACTCCTGCCTAGTTGCGAGGGACAACTCGGGATTCTCCTCGAGGCTTTGCAGGGCAATTGGGACGCCTCTCCAGCTGAGACGGGAGACCAAGGGTCCCTTTCCACGTGCCACAGGAATCCTGGGTGTCCTATCAAGTTTCACGAGGAGTCAGGCATCGTCTCCTTTGGAGGCACTGATCTCCGCATACCTCTGGAGTTTTCAAAGGATTTGAGGCCTCCTGTCGCGATGAGGTGGGGAACTAGGTCCTTCTCTGTGGCCTCCATAGGGGATTCAGACACCCTTTCGTCTTGGGAGATGCAAGACGAGCCTGCATTCCAGTCACTGCAGGGATATCCGGCCTTATTTCGAGTCAGGGCATCGCGGTGTCCATTCCACTTGAGGCCGCAAACTCAGGGTCCCTCTCACATACCTAGAGCTGAGAGAAGCCTCCTCTTGAGGTGCTTGTGGTAAGGTGGTATTCCTCTGGAGTCGAAGCCAAGGACTAACCTCTCATCTCGAGTTGATTTTTGGTCCACGGAGCTCTTTCGTGTTGCTACAGTGACCTCAGGATCCCTCTAGCCTTGAAACAGTGTTCTTGGGGTTTCTCTGGAGTGCCATGAAGGAAATCAAGGCTCCTTTCATGTGTGATGTGCAACACAGAATTGCTCTGCACGCAGTGCAGGGGAATCGGGCCTCATCTCGCAGCGAGGGGGAAGTCTCATGGTTTTTCTCGAGTTGCGGTGGGAACCTGGGGTATATTCTCCAGTTACGACGGGGATGGCCCTTCCACCCACGTGTTTCTTCAGCGACGTCAGGACTCCTGCCTAGTTGCGAGGGACAACTCTGGATTCTCCTGGAGGCTTGGCAGGGCAATTGGGACGCCTCTCCAGCTGAGGCGGGAGACCAAGTGTCCCTTTCCAAGTGCCACAGGAATCCTGGGACTCCTATCAAGTTTCACGAGGAGTCAGGCATCGTCTCCTTTGGAGGCACTGATCTCCGCGTACCTCTGGAGTTTTCAAAGGATGTGAGGCTATCGGTCGCGATGAGGTGGGGAACTAAGTCTTTCTCTGTGCTTTCCACAGGGGATTCAGACATCCTTTCGTCCTGGGAGATGCAAGACGAGCCTGCATTCCAGTCACTGCAGGGATATCCGGCCTTATTTCGAGTCAGGGCATCGCGGTGTCCATTCCACTTGAGGCCGCCATCTCAGGGTCCCTCTCACATACGTAGAGCTGAGAGAAGCCTCCTCTTGAGGTGCTTGTGGTAAGTTGGTATTCCTCTGGAGACGAATCCAGGGACTAACCTCTCTTTTCGAGTTGATTTTTGGTCCACAGAGTTCTTTCGTGTTGCTACAGTGACCTCAGGATCCCTCTATCCTTGAAACAGTGTTCTTGGGGTTTCTCTGGAGTGCCATCAAGGAAATCAAGGCTCCTTTCATGTGTGATGTGCAAGACGGAATTGCTCTGCACGCACTACAGGGGAATCGGGCCTCATCTCGCATCGAGGGGGAAGTCTCATGGTTTTTCTCGAGTTGCGGCGGGAACCTGGGGTATATTCTCGAGTTACGACGGGGATGGCCTTTCCACCCACGTGTTTCTTCAGCCACGTCAGGACTCCTGCCTAGTTGCGAGGGACAACTCGGGATTCTCCTCGAGGCTTGGCAGGGCAATTGGAACGCCTCTCCAGCTGAGGTGGGAGACCAAGGGTCCCTTTCCACGTGCCACAAGAATCCTGGGTCTCCTATCAAGTTTCACGAGGAGTCAGGCATCGTCTCCTTTGGAGGCACTGATCTCCGCGTACCTCTGGAGTTTTCAAAGGATGTGAGGCCTCCGGTCGCGATGAGGTGGGGAACTAGGTGTTTCTCTGTGGTCTCCACAGGGGACTCAGACATCCTTTCTTCTTGGGAGATGCAAGACGAGCCTGCATTCAAGTCACTGCAGGGATATCCGGCCTTATTTCGAGTCAGGGCATCGCGGTGTCCATTCCACTTGAGGCCGCAAACTCAGGGTCCCTCTCACATACCTAGAGCTGAGAGAAGCCTCCTCTTGAGGTGCTTGTGGTAAGGTGGTATTCCTCAGGAGTCGACGCCAGGGACTAACCTCTCATCTCGTGTTGATTCTTGGTCCACGGAGCTCTTTCGTGTTGCTACAGTGACCTCAGGATCCCTCTAGCCTTGAAACAGTGTTCTTGGGGTTTCTCTGGAGTGCCATCAAGGAAATCAAGGCTCCTTTCATGTGTGATGTGCAACACGGAATTGCTCTGCACGCAGTTCAGGGAAATCGGGCCTCATCTCGCGGCGAGGGGGAAGTCTCATGGTTTTTCTCGAGTTGCGGCGGGAACCTGGGGTATATTCTCGAGTTAAGACGGGGATGGCCCTTCCACACACGTGTGTGTTCAGCCATGTCAGGACTCCTGCCTAGTTGCGAGGGACAACTCGGGATTCTCCTCGAGGCTTTGCAGGGCAATTGGGACGCCTCTCCAGCTGAGACGGGAGACCAAGGGTCCCTTTCCACGTGCCACAGGAATCCTGGGTCTCCTATCAAGTTTCACGAGGAGTCAGGCATCGTCTCCTTTGGAGGCACTGATCTCCGCATACCTCTGGAGTTTTCAAAGGATTTGAGGCCTCCTGTCGCGATGAGGTGGGGAACTAGGTCCTTCTCTGTGGCCTCCACAGGGGATTCAGACACCCTTTCGTCTTGGGAGATGCAAGACGAGCCTGCATTCCAGTCACTGCAGGGATATCCGGCCTTATTTCGAGTCAGGGCATCGCGGTGTCCATTCCACTTGAGGCCGCAAACTCAGGGTCCCTCTCACATACCTAGAGCTGAGAGAAGTCTCCTCTTGAGGTGCTTGTGGTAAGGCGGTATTCCTCTGGAGTCGAAGCCAGGGACTAACCTCTCATCTCGCGTTGATTTTTAGTCCACGGAGCTCTTTCGTGTTGCTACAGTGACCTCAGGATCCCTCTAGCCTTGAAACAGTGTTCTTGGGGTTTCTCTGGAGTGCCATCAAGGAAATCAAGGCTCCTTTCATGTGTGATGTGCAACACAGAATTGCTCTGCACGCAGTGCAGGGGAATCGGGCCTCATCTCGCGGCGAGGGGGAAGTCTCATGGTTTTTCTCGAGTTGCGGCGGGAACCTGGGGTATATTCTCCAGTTACGACGGGGATGGCCCTTCCACCCACGTGTTTCTTCAGCGACGTCAGGACTCCTGCCTAGTTGCGAGGGACAACTCTGTATTCTCCTCGAGGCTTGGCAGGGCAATTGGGACGCCTCTCCAGCTGAGGCGGGAGACCAAGGGTCCCTTTCCAAGTGCCACAGGAATCCTGGGACTCCTATCAAGTTTCACGAGGAGTCAGGCATCGTCTCCTTTGGAGGCACTGATCTCCGCATACCTCTGGAGTTTTCAAAGGATGTGAGGCTATCGGTCGCGATGAGGTGGGAACTAAGTCTTTCTCTGTGCTTTCCACAGGGGATTCAGACATCCTTTCGTCCTGGGAGATGCAAGACGAGCCTGCATTCAAGTCACTGCAGGGATATCCGGCCTTATTTCGAGTTAGGGCATCGCGGTGTCCATTCCACTTGAGGCCGCAAACTCAGGGTCCCTCTCACATACGTAGAGCTGAGAGAAGCCTCCTCTTGAGGTGCTTGTGGTAAGTTGGTATTCCTCTGGAGACGAATCCAGGGACTAACCTCTCTTTTCGAGTTGATTTTTGGTCCACAGAGTTCTTTCGTGTTGCTACAGTGACCTCAGGATCCCTCTATCCTTGAAACAGTGTTCTTGGGGTTTCTCTGGAGTGCCATCAAGGAAATCAAGGTTCCTTTCATGTGTGATGTGCAAGACGGAATTGCTCTGAACGCAGTACAGGGGAATCGGGCCTCATCTCGCATCGAGGGGGAAGTCTCATGGTTTTTCTCGAGTTGCGGCGGGAACCTGGGGTATATTCTCGAGTTACGACGGGGATGGCCCTTCCACCCACGTGTTTGTTCAGCCACGTCAGGACTCCTGCCTAGTTGCGAGGGACAACTCGGGATTCTCCTCGAGGCTTGGCAGGGCAATTGGAACGCCTCTCCAGCTGAGGCGGGAGACCAAGTGTCCCTTTCCACGTGCCACAAGAATCCTGGGACTCCTATCAAGTTTCACGAGGAGTCAGGCATCGTCTCCTTTGGAGGCACTGATCTCCACGTACCTCTGGAATTTTCAAAGGATGTGAGGCCTCCGGTCGCGATGAGGTGGGGAACTAGGTGTTTCTCTGTGGTCTCCACAGGGGATTCAGACATCCTTTCTTCTTGGGAGATGCAAGACGAGCCTGCATTTAAGTCACTGGAGGGATATCCGGCCTTATTTTGAGTCAGGGCATCGCGGTGTCCATTCCACTTGAGGCCGCAAACTCAGGATCCCTCTCACATACCTAGAGCTGAGAGAAGCCTCCTCTTGAGGTGCTTGTGGTAAGGTGGTATTCCTCAGGAGTCGAAGCCAGGGACTAACCTCTCATCTCGTGTTGATTCTTGGTCCACGGAGCTCTTTCGTGTTGCTACAGTGACCTCAGGATCCCTCTAGCCTTGAAACAGTGTTCTTGGGGTTTCTCTGGAGTGCCATCAAGGAAATCAAGGCTCCTTTCATGTGTGATGTGCAACACGGAATTGCTCTGCACGCAGTTCAGGGGAATCGGGCCTCATCTCGCGGCGAGGGGGAAGTCTCATGGTTTTTCTCGAGTTGCGGCGGGAACCTGGGGTATATTCTCGAGTTACGACGGGGATGGCCCTTCCACACACGTGTGTGTTCAGCCATGTCAGGACTCCTGCCTAGTTGCGAGGGACAACTCGGGATTCTCCTCGAGGCTTTGCAGGGCAATTGGGACGCCTCTCCAGCTGAGACGGGAGACCAAGGGTCCCTTTCCACGTGCCACAGGAATCCTGGGTCTCCTATCAAGTTTCACGAGGAGTCAGGCATCGTCTCCTTTGGAGGCACTGATCTCCGCATACCTCTGGAGTTTTCAAAGGATTTGAGGCCTCCTGTCGCGATGAGGTGGGGAACTAGGTCCTTCTCTGTGGCCTCCACAGGGGATTCAGACACCCTTTCGTCTTGGGAGATGCAAGACGAGCCTGCATTCCAGTCACTGCAGGGATATCCGGCCTTATTTCGAGTCAGGGCATCGCGGTGTCCATTCCACTTGAGGCCGCAAACTCAGGGTCCCTCTCACATACCTAGAGCTGAGAGAAGTCTCCTCTTGAGGTGCTTGTGGTAAGGTGGTATTCCTCTGGAGTCGAAGCCAGGGAGTAACCTCTCTTTTCGAGTTGATTTTTAGTCCACGGAGCTCTTTCGTGTTGCTACAGTGACCTCAGGATCCCTCTAGCCTTGAAACAGTGTTCTTGGGGTTTCTCTGGAGTGCCATCAAGGAAATCAAGGCTCCTTTCATGTGTGATGTGCAAGACGGAATTGCTCTGAACGCAGTACAGGGGAATCGGGCCTCATCTCGCATCGAGGGGGAAGTCTCATGGTTTTTCTCGAGTTGCGGCGGGAACCTGGGGTATATTCTCGAGTTACGACGGGGATGGCCCTTCCACCCACGTGTTTGTTCAGCCACGTTAGGACTCCTGCCTAGTTGCGAGGGACAACTCGGGATTCTCCTCGAGGCTTGGCAGGGCAATGGGAACGCCTCTCCAGCTGAGGCGGGAGACCAAGGGTCCCTTTCCACGTGCCACAAGAATCCTGGGACTCCTATCAAGTTTCACGAGGAGTCAGGCATCGTCTCCTTTGGAGGCACTGATCTCCACGTACCTCTGGAATTTTCAAAGGATGTGAGGCCTCCGGTCGCGATGAGGTGGGGAACTAGGTGTTTCTCTGTGGTCTCCACAGGGGATTCAGACATCCTTTCTTCTTGGGAGATGCAAGACGAGCCTGCATTTAAGTCACTGGAGGGATATCCGGCCTTATTTTGAGTCAGGGCATCGCGGTGTCCATTCCACTTGAGGCCGCAAACTCAGGATCCCTCTCACATACCTAGAGCTGAGAGAAGCCTCCTCTTGAGGTGCTTGTGGTAAGGTGGTATTCCTCAGGAGTCGAAGCCATGGACTAACCTCTCATCTCGTGTTGATTCTTGGTCCACGGAGCTCTTTCGTGTTGCTACAGTGACCTCAGGATCCCTCTAGCCTTGAAACAGTGTTCTTGGGGTTTCTCTGGAGTGCCATCAAGGAAATCAAGGCTCCTTTCATGTGTGATGTGCAACACGGAATTGCTCTGCACGCAGTTCAGGGGAATCGGGCCTTATCTCGCGGCGAGGGGGAAGTCTCATGGTTTTTCTCGAGTTGCGGCGGGAACCTGGGGTATATTCTCGAGTTACGACGGGGATGGCCCTTCCACACACGTGTGTGTTCAGCCATGTCAGGACTCCTGCCTAGTTGCGAGGGACAACTCGGGATTCTCCTCGAGGCTTTGCAGGGCAATTGGGACGCCTCTCCAGCTGAGACGGGAGACCAAGGGTCCCTTTCCACGTGCCACAGGAATCCTGGGTCTCCTATCAAGTTTCACGAGGAGTCAGGCATCGTCTCCTTTGGAGGCACTGATCTCCGCATACCTCTGGAGTTTTCAAAGGATTTGAGTCCTCCTGTCGCGATGAGGTGGGGAACTAGGTCCTTCTCTGTGGCCTCCACAGGGGATTCAGACACCCTTTCGTCTTGGGAGATGCAAGACGAGCCTGCATTCCAGTCACTGCAGGGATATCCGGCCTTATTTCGAGTCAGGGCATCGCGGTGTCCATTCCACTTGAGGCCGCAAACTCAGGGTCCCTCTCACATACCTAGAGCTGAGAGAAGTCTCCTCTTGAGGTGCTTGTGGTAAGGTGGTATTCCTCTGGAGTCGAAGCCAGGGACTAACCTCTCATCTCGAGTTGATTTTTGGTCCACGGAGCTCTTTCGTGTTGCTACAGTGACCTCAGGATCCCTCTAGCCTTGAAACAGTGTTCTTGGGGTTTCTCTGGAGTGCCATCAAGGAAATCAAGGCTCCTTTCCTGTGTGATGTGCAACACAGAATTCCTCTGCACGCAGTGCAGGGGAATCGGGCCTCATCTCGCGGCGAGGGGGAAGTCTCATGGTTTTTCTCGAGTTGCGGCGGGAACCTGGGGTATATTCTCCAGTTACGACGGGGATGGCCCTTCCACCCACGTGTTTCTTCAGCGACGTCAGCACTCCTGCCTAGTTGCGAGGGACAACTCTGGATTCTCCTCGAGGCTTGGCAGGGCAATTGGAACGCCTCTCCAGCTGAGGCGGGAGACCAAGTGTCCCTTTCCACGTGCCACAAGAATCCTGGGACTCCTATCAAGTTTCACGAGGAGTCAGGCATCGTCTCCTTTGGAGGCACTGATCTCCACGTACCTCTGGAATTTTCAAAGGATGTGAGGCCTCCGGTCGCGATGAGGTGGGGAACTAGGTGTTTCTCTGTGGTCTCCACAGGGGATTCAGACATCCTTTCTTCTTGGGAGATGCAAGACGAGCCTGCATTTAAGTCACTGGAGGGATATCCGGCCTTATTTTGAGTCAGGGCATCGCGGTGTCCATTCCACTTGAGGCCGCAAACTCAGGATCCCTCTCACATACCTAGAGCTGAGAGAAGCCTCCTCTTGAGGTGCTTGTGGTAAGGTGGTATTCCTCAGGAGTCGAAGCCAGGGACTAACCTCTCATCTCGTGTTGATTCTTGGTCCACGGAGCTCTTTCGTGTTGCTACAGTGACCTCAGGATCCCTCTAGCCTTGAAACAGTGTTCTTGGGGTTTCTCTGGAGTGCCATCAAGGAAATCAAGGCTCCTTTCATGTGTGATGTGCAACACGGAATTGCTCTGCACGCAGTTCAGGGGAATCGGGCCTCATCTCGCGGCGAGGGGGAAGTCTCATGGTTTTTCTCGAGTTGCGGCGGGAACCTGGGGTATATTCTCGAGTTACGACGGGGATGGCCCTTCCACACACGTGTGTGTTCAGCCATGTCAGGACTCCTGCCTAGTTGCGAGGGACAACTCGGGATTCTCCTCGAGGCTTTGCAGGGCAATTGGGACGCCTCTCCAGCTGAGACGGGAGACCAAGGGTCCCTTTCCACGTGCCACAGGAATCCTGGGTCTCCTATCAAGTTTCACGAGGAGTCAGGCATCGTCTCCTTTGGAGGCACTGATCTCCGCATACCTCTGGAGTTTTCAAAGGATTTGAGGCCTCCTGTCGCGATGAGGTGGGGAACTAGGTCCTTCTCTGTGGCCTCCACAGGGGATTCAGACACCCTTTCGTCTTGGGAGATGCAAGACGAGCCTGCATTCCAGTCACTGCAGGGATATCCGGCCTTATTTCGAGTCAGGGCATCGCGGTGTCCATTCCACTTGAGGCCGCAAACTCAGGGTCCCTCTCACATACCTAGAGCTGAGAGAAGTCTCCTCTTGAGGTGCTTGTGGTAAGGTGGTATTCCTCTGGAGTCGAAGCCAGGGAGTAACCTCTCATCTCGAGTTGATTTTTAGTCCACGGAGCTCTTTCGTGTTGCTACAGTGACCTCAGGATCCCTCTAGCCTTGAAACAGTGTTCTTGGGGTTTCTCTGGAGTGCCATCAAGGAAATCAAGGCTCCTTTCATGTGTGATGTGCAACACAGAATTGCTCTGCACGCAGTGCAGGGGAATCGGGCCTCATCTCGCGGCGAGGGGGAAGTCTCATGGTTTTTCTCGAGTTGCGGCGGGAACCTGGGGTATATTCTCCAGTTACGACGGGGATGGCCCTTCCACCCACGTGTTTCTTCAGCGACGTCAGGACTCCTGCCTAGTTGCGAGGGACAACTCTGGATTCTCCTCGAGGCTTGGCAGGGCAATTGGGACGCCTCTCCAGCTGAGGCGGGAGACCAAGTGTCCCTTTCCAAGTGCCACAGGAATCCTGGGACTCCTATCAAGTTTCACGAGGAGTCAGGCATCGTCTCCTTTGGAGGCACTGATCTCCGCGTACCTCTGGAGTTTTCAAAGGATGTGAGGCTATCGGTCGCGATGAGGTGGGGAACTAAGTCTTTCTCTGTGCTTTCCACAGGGGATTCAGACATCCTTTCGTCCTGGGAGATGCAAGACGAGCCTGCATTCAAGTCACTGCAGGGATATCCGGCCTTATTTCGAGTTAGGGCATCGCGGTGTCCATTCCACTTGAGGCCGCAAACTCAGGGTCCCTCTCACATACGTAGAGCTGAGAGAAGCCTCCTCTTGAGGTGCTTGTGGTAAGTTGGTATTCCTCTGGAGACGAATCCAGGGACTAACCTCTCTTTTCGAGTTGATTTTTGGTCCACAGAGTTCTTTCGTGTTGCTACAGTGACCTCAGGATCCCTCTATCCTTGAAACAGTGTTCTTGGGGTTTCTCTGGAGTGCCATCAAGGAAATCAAGGTTCCTTTCATGTGTGATGTGCAAGACGGAATTGCTCTGAACGCAGTACAGGGGAATCGGGCCTCATCTCGCATCGAGGGGGAAGTCTCATGGTTTTTCTCGAGTTGCGGCGGGAACCTGGGGTATATTCTCGAGTTACGACGGGGATGGCCCTTCCACCCACGTGTTTGTTCAGCCACGTTAGGACTCCTGCCTAGTTGCGAGGGACAACTCGGGATTCTCCTCGAGGCTTGGCAGGGCAATGGGAACGCCTCTCCAGCTGAGGCGGGAGACCAAGGGTCCCTTTCCACGTGCCACAAGAATCCTGGGACTCCTATCAAGTTTCACGAGGAGTCAGGCATCGTCTCCTTTGGAGGCACTGATCTCCACGTACCTCTGGAATTTTCAAAGGATGTGAGGCCTCCGGTCGCGATGAGGTGGGGAACTAGGTGTTTCTCTGTGGTCTCCACAGGGGATTCAGACATCCTTTCTTCTTGGGAGATGCAAGACGAGCCTGCATTTAAGTCACTGGAGGGATATCCGGCCTTATTTTGAGTCAGGGCATCGCGGTGTCCATTCCACTTGAGGCCGCAAACTCAGGATCCCTCTCACATACCTAGAGCTGAGAGAAGCCTCCTCTTGAGGTGCTTGTGGTAAGGTGGTATTCCTCAGGAGTCGAAGCCATGGACTAACCTCTCATCTCGTGTTGATTCTTGGTCCACGGAGCTCTTTCGTGTTGCTACAGTGACCTCAGGATCCCTCTAGCCTTGAAACAGTGTTCTTGGGGTTTCTCTGGAGTGCCATCAAGGAAATCAAGGCTCCTTTCATGTGTGATGTGCAACACGGAATTGCTCTGCACGCAGTTCAGGGGAATCGGGCCTTATCTCGCGGCGAGGGGGAAGTCTCATGGTTTTTCTCGAGTTGCGGCGGGAACCTGGGGTATATTCTCGAGTTACGACGGGGATGGCCCTTCCACACACGTGTGTGTTCAGCCATGTCAGGACTCCTGCCTAGTTGCGAGGGACAACTCGGGATTCTCCTCGAGGCTTTGCAGGGCAATTGGGACGCCTCTCCAGCTGAGACGGGAGACCAAGGGTCCCTTTCCACGTGCCACAGGAATCCTGGGTCTCCTATCAAGTTTCACGAGGAGTCAGGCATCGTCTCCTTTGGAGGCACTGATCTCCGCATACCTCTGGAGTTTTCAAAGGATTTGAGTCCTCCTGTCGCGATGAGGTGGGGAACTAGGTCCTTCTCTGTGGCCTCCACAGGGGATTCAGACACCCTTTCGTCTTGGGAGATGCAAGACGAGCCTGCATTCCAGTCACTGCAGGGATATCCGGCCTTATTTCGAGTCAGGGCATCGCGGTGTCCATTCCACTTGAGGCCGCAAACTCAGGGTCCCTCTCACATACCTAGAGCTGAGAGAAGTCTCCTCTTGAGGTGCTTGTGGTAAGGTGGTATTCCTCTGGAGTCGAAGCCAGGGACTAACCTCTCATCTCGAGTTGATTTTTGGTCCACGGAGCTCTTTCGTGTTGCTACAGTGACCTCAGGATCCCTCTAGCCTTGAAACAGTGTTCTTGGGGTTTCTCTGGAGTGCCATCAAGGAAATCAAGGCTCCTTTCCTGTGTGATGTGCAACACAGAATTCCTCTGCACGCAGTGCAGGGGAATCGGGCCTCATCTCGCGGCGAGGGGGAAGTCTCATGGTTTTTCTCGAGTTGCGGCGGGAACCTGGGGTATATTCTCCAGTTACGACGGGGATGGCCCTTCCACCCACGTGTTTCTTCAGCGACGTCAGCACTCCTGCCTAGTTGCGAGGGACAACTCTGGATTCTCCTCGAGGCTTGGCAGGGCAATTGGGACGCCTCTCCAGCTGAGGCGGGAGACCAAGTGTCCCTTTCCAAGTGCCACAGGAATCCTGGGACTCCTATCAAGTTTCACGAGGAGTCAGGCATCGTCTCCTTTGGAGGCACTGATCTCCGCGTACCTCTGGAGTTTTCAAAGGATGTGAGGCTATCGGTCGCGATGAGGTGGGGAACTAAGTCTTTCTCTGTGCTTTCCACAGGGGATTCAGACATCCTTTCGTCCTGGGAGATGCAAGACGAGCCTGCATTCAAGTCACTGCAGGGATATCCGGCCTTATTTCGAGTCAGGGCATCGCGGTGTCCATTCCACTTGAGGCCGCAAACTCAGGGTCCCTCTCACATACGTAGAGCTGAGAGAAGCCTCCTCTTGAGGTGCTTGTGGTAAGTTGGTATTCCTCTGGAGACGAATCCAGGGACTAACCTCTCTTTTCGAGTTGATTTTTGGTCCACAGAGTTCTTTCGTGTTGCTACAGTGACCTCAGGATCCCTCTATCCTTGAAACAGTGTTCTTGGGGTTTCTCTGGAGTGCCATCAAGGAAATCAAGGTTCCTTTCATGTGTGATGTGCAAGACGGAATTGCTCTGAACGCAGTACAGGGGAATCGGGCCTCATCTCGCATCGAGGGGGAAGTCTCATGGTTTTTCTCGAGTTGCGGCGGGAACCTGGGGTATATTCTCGAGTTACGACGGGGATGGCCCTTCCACCCACGTGTTTGTTCAGCCACGTCAGGACTCCTGCCTAGTTGCGAGGGACAACTCGGGATTTTCCTCGAGGCTTGGCAGGGCAATTGGAACGCCTCTCCAGCTGAGGCGGGAGACCAAGGGTCCCTTTCCACGTGCCACAAGAATCCTGGGACTCCTATCAAGTTTCACGAGGAGTCAGGCATCGTCTCCTTTGGAGGCACTGATCTCCACGTACCTCTGGAATTTTCAAAGGATGTGAGGCCTCCGGTCGCGATGAGGTGGGGAACTAGGTGTTTCTCTGTGGTCTCCACAGGGGATTCAGACATCCTTTCTTCTTGGGAGATGCAAGACGAGCCTGCATTTAAGTCAGTGGAGGGATATCCGGGCTTATTTTGAGTCAGGGCATCGCGGTGTCCATTCCACTTGAGGCCGCAAACTCAGGATCCCTCTTACATACCTAGAGCTGAGAGAAGCCTCCTCTTGAGGTGCTTGTGGTAAGGTGGTATTCCTCAGGAGTCGAAGCCAGGGACTAACCTCTCATCTCGTGTTGATTCTTGGTCCACGGAGCTCTTTCGTGTTGCTACAGTGACCTCAGGATCCCTCTAGCCTTGAAACAGTGTTCTTGGGGTTTCTCTGGAGTGCCATCAAGGAAATCAAGGCTCCTTTCATGTGTGATGTGCAACACGGAATTGCTCTGCACGCAGTGCAGGGGAATCGGGCCTCATCTCGCGGCGAGGGGGAAGTCTCATGGTTTTTATCGAGTTGCGGCGGGAACCTGGGGTATATTCTCGAGTTACGACGGGGATGGCCCTTCCACACACGTGTTTGTTCAGCCACGTCAGGACTCTTGCCTAGTTGCGAGACACAACTCGGGATTCTCCTCGAGGCTTGGCAAGGCAATTGGGACGCCTCTCCAGCTGAGGCGGGAGACCAAGGGTCCCTTTCCACGTGCCACAGGAATCCTGGGACTCCTATCAAGTTTCACGAGGAGTCAGGCATCGTCTCCTTTGGAGGCACTGATCTCCGCGTACCTCTGGAGTTTTCAAAGGATGTGAGGCCTCCGGTCGCGATGAGATGGGGAACTAGGTCTTTCTCTGTGGTCTCCACAGGGGATTCAGACATCCTTTCATCTTGGGAGATGCAAGACGAGCCTGCATTCAAGTCACTGCAGGGATATCCAGCCTTATTTCGAGTCAGGGCATCGCGGTGTCCATTCCACTTGAGGCCGCAAACTCAGGGTCCCTCTCACATACCTAGAGCTGAGAGAAGCCTCCTCTTGAGGTGCTTGTGGTAAGGTGGTATTCCTCTGGAGTCGAAGCCAGGGACTAACCTCTCATCTCGAGTTGATTTTTGGCCCACGGAGCTCTTTCGTGTTGCTACAGTGACCTCAGGATCCCTCTAGCCTTGAAACAGTGTTCTTGGGGTTTCTCTGGAGTGCCATCAAGGAAATCAAGGCTCCTTTCATGTGTGATGTGCAACACGGAATTGCTCTGCACGCAGTGCAGGGGAATCGGGCCTCATCTCGCGGCGAGGGGGAAGTCTCATGGTTTTTATCGAGTTGCGGCGGGAACCTGGGGTATATTCTCGAGTTACGACGGGGATGGCCCTTCCACCCACGTGTTTCTTCAGTGACGTCAGGACTCCTGCCTAGTTGCGAGGGACAACTCTGGATTCTCCTCGAGGCTTGGCAGGGCAATTGGGACGCCTCTCCATCTGAGGCGGGAGACCAAGGGTCCCTTTCCAAGTGCCACAGGAATCCTGGGACTCCTATCAAGTTTCACGAGGAGTCAGGCATCGTCTCCTTTGGAGGCACTGATCTCCGCGTACCTCTGGAGTTTTCAAAGGATGTGAGGCTATCGGTCGCGATGAGGTGGGGAACTAAGTCTTTCTCTGTGCTTTCCACAGGGGATTCAGACATCCTTTCGTCCTGGGAGATGCAAGACGAGCCTGCATTGAAGTCACTGCAGGGATATCCGGCCTTATTTCGAGTCAGGGCATCGCGGTGTCCATTCCACTTGAGGCCGCAAACTCAGGAACCCTCTCACATACCTAGAGCTGAGAGAAGCCTCCTCTTGAGGTGCTTGTGGTAAGGTGGTATTCCTCTGGAGACGAATTCAGGGACTAACCTCTCTTTTCGAGTTGATTTTTGGTCCACAGGGTTCTTTCGTGTTGCTACAATGACCTCAGGATCCCTCTATCCTTGAAACAGTGTTCTTGGGGTTTCTCTGGAGTGCCATCAAGGAAATCAAGGCTCCTTTCATGTGTGATGTGCGAGACGGAATTGCTCTACACGCAGTACAGGGGAATTGGGCCTCATCTCGCATCGAGGGGGAAGTCTCATGGTTTTTCTCGAGTTGCGGCGGGAACCTGGGGTATATTCTCGAGTTACGAGGGGGATGGCCCTTTTACCCACGTGTTTGTTCAGCCACGTCAGGACTCCTGCCTAGTTGCGAGGGACAACTCGGGATTCTCCTCGAGGCTTGGCAGGGCAATTGGAACGCCTCTCCAGCTGAGGCGGGAGACCAAGGGTCCCTTTCCACGTGCCACAAGAATCCTGGGACTCCTATCAAGTTTCACGAGGAGTCAGGCATCGTCTCCTTTGGAGGCACTGATCTCCAAGTACCTCTGGAGTTTTCAAAGGATGTGAGGACTCTGGTCGCGATGAGGTGGGGAACTAGGTGTTTCTCTGTGGTCTCCACAGGGGATTCAGACATCCTTTCTTCTTGGGAGATGCAAGACGAGCCTGCATTCAAGTCACTGCAGGGATATCCGGCCTTATTTCGAGTCAGGGCATCGCGGTGTCCATTCCACTTGAGGCCGCAAACTCGGGATCCCTCTCACATACCTAGAGCTGAGAGAAGCCTCCTCTTGAGGTGCTTGTGGTAAGGTGGTATTCCTCAGGAGTCGAAGCCAGGGACTAACCTCTCATCTCGTGTTGATTCTTGGTCCACAGAGCTCTTTCGTGTTGCTACAGTGACCTCAGGATCCCTCTAGCCTTGAAACAGTGTTCTTGGGGTTTCTCTGGAGTGCCATCAAGGAAATCAAGGCTCCTTTCATGTGTGATGTGCAACACGGAATTGCTCTGCACGCAGTGCAGGGGAATCGGGCCTCATCTCGCGGCGAGGGGGAAGTCTCATGGTTTTTCTCGAGTTGCGGTGGGAACCTGGGGTATATTCTCGAGTTACGACGGGGATGGCCCTTCCACACACGTGTGTGTTCAGCCATGTCAGGACTCCTGCCTAGTTGCGAGGGACAACTCGGGATTCTCCTCGAGGCTTGGCAGGGCAATTGGGACGCCTCTCCAGCTGAGACGGGAGACCAAGGGTCCCTTTCCACGTGCCACAGGAATCCTGGGTCTCCTATCAAGTTTCACGAGGAGTCAGGCATCGTCTCCTTTGGAGGCACTGATCTCCGCATACCTCTGGAGTTTTCAAAGGATTTGAGGCCTCCTGTCGCGATGAGGTTGGGAACTAGGTCTTTCTCTGTGGTCTCCACAGGGGATTCAGACACCCTTTCGTCTTGGGAGATGCAAGACGAGCCTGCATTCCAGTCACTGCAGGGATATCCGGCCTTATGTCGAGTCAGGGCATCGCGGTGTCCATTCCACTTGAGGCCGCAAACTCAGGGTCCCTCTCACATACCTAGAGCTGAGAGAAGCCTCCTCTTGAGGTGCTTGTGGTAAGGTGGTATTCCTCTGGAGACGAATCCAGGGACTAACCTCTCTTTTCGAGTTGATTTTTGGTCCACAGAGTTCTTTCGTGTTGCTACAGTGACCTCAGGATCCCTCTATCCTTGAAACAGTGTTCTTGGGGTTTCTCTGGAGTGCCATCAAGGAAATCAAGGCTCCTTTCATGTGTGATGTGCAAGACGGAATTGCTCTGCACGCAGTACAGGGGAATCGGGCCTCATCTCGCATCGAGGGGGAAGTCTCATGGTTTTTCTCGAGTTGCGGCGGGAACCTGGGGTATATTCTCGAGTTACGACGGGGATGGCCCTTCCACCCACGTGTTTGTTCAGCCACGTCAGGACTCCTGCCTAGTTGTGAGGGACAACTCGGGATTCTCCTCGAGGCTTGGCAGGGCAATTGGAACACCTCTCCAGCTGAGACGGGAGACCAAGGGTCCCTTTCCACGTGCCACAGGAATCCTGGGTCTCCTATCAAGTTTCACGAGGAGTCAGGCATCGTCTCCTTTGGAGGCACTGATCTCCGCATACCTCTGGAGTTTTCAAAGGATTTGAGGCCTCCTGTCGCGATGAGGTGGGGAACTAGGTCTTTCTCTGTGGTCTCCACAGGGGATTCAGACACCCTTTCGTCTTGGGAGATGCAAGACGAGCCTGCATTCCAGTCACTGCAGGGATATCCGGCCTTATGTCGAGTCAGGGCATCGCGGTGTCCATTCCACTTGAGGCCGCAAACTCAGGGTCCCTCTCACATACCTAGAGCTGAGAGAAGCCTCCTCTTGAGGTGCTTGTGGTAAGGTGGTATTCCTCTGGAGTCGAAGCCAGGGACTAACCTCTCATCTCGAGTTGATTTTTGGGCCACGGAGCTCTTTCGTGTTGCTACAGTGACCTCAGGATCCCTCTAGCCTTGAAACTGTGTTCTTGGGGTTTCTCTGGAGTGCCATCAAGGAAATCAAGGCTCCTTTCATGTGTGATGTGCAACACGGAATTGCTCTGCACACAGTGCAGGGGAATCGAGCCTCATCTCGCATCGAGGGGAAAGTCTCATGGTTTTCCTCGAGTTGCGGCGGGAACCTGGGGTATATTCTCGAGTTACGACGGGGATGGCCCTTCCACCCACGTGTTTGTTCAGCCACGTCAGGACTCTTGCCTAGTTGCGAGACACAACTCGGGATTCTCCTCGAGGCTTGGCAAGGCAATTGGGACGCCTCTCCAGCTGAGGCGGGAGACCAAGGGTCCCTTTCCACGTGCCACAAGAATCCTGGGACTCCTATCAAGTTTCACGAGGAGTCAGGCATCGTCTCCTTTGGAGGCACTGATCTCCGCGTACCTCTGGAGTTTTCAAGGGATGTGAGGCCTCCGGTCGCGATGAGATGGGGAACTAGGTCTTTCTCTGTGGTCTCCACAGGGGATTCAGACATCCTTTCATCTTGGTAGATGCAAGACGAGCCTGCATTCAAGTCACTGCAGGGATATCCAGCCTTATTTCGAGTCAGGGCATCGCGGTGTCCATTCCACTTGAGGCCGCAAACTCAGGGTCCCTCTCACATACCTAGAGCTGAGAGAAGCCTCCTCTTGAGGTGCTTGTGGTAAGGTGGTATTCCTCTGGAGTCGAAGCCAGGGACTAACCTCTCATCTCGAGTTGATTTTTGGCCCACGGAGCTCTTTCGTGTTGCTACAGTGACCTCAGGATCCCTCTAGCCTTGAAACAGTGTTCTTGGGGTTTCTCTGGAATGCCATCAAGGAAATCAAGGCTCCTTTCATGTGTGATGTGCAACACGGAATTGCTCTGCACGCAGTGCAGGGGAATCGGGCCTCATCTCGTGGCGAGGGGGAAGTCTCATGGTTTTTCTCGAGTTGCGGCGGGAACCTGGGGTATATTCTCGAGTTACGACGGGGATGGCCTTTCCACCCACGTGTTTCTTCAGCCACGTCAGGACTCCTGCCTAGTTGCGAGGGACAACTCGGGATTCTCCTCGAGGCTTGGCAGGGCAATTGGAACGCCTCTCCAGCTGAGGTGGGAGACCAAGGGTCCCTTTCCACGTGCCACAAGAATCCTGGGACTCCTATCAAGTTTCACGAGGAGTCAGGCATCGTCTCCTTTGGAGGCACTGATCTCCGCGTACCTCTGGAGTTTTCAAAGGATGTGAGGCCTGCGGTCGCGATGAGGTGGGGAACTAGGTGTTTCTCTGTGGTCTCCACAGGGGATTCAGACATCCTTTCTTCTTGGGAGATGCAAGACGAGCCTGCATTCAAGTCACTGCAGGGATATCCGGCCTTATTTCGAGTCAGGGCATCGCGGTGTCCATTCCACTTGAGGCCGCAAACTCAGGGTCCCTCTCACATACCTAGAGCTGAGAGAAGCCTCCTCTTGAGGTGCTTATGGTAAGGTGGTATTCCTCAGGAGTCGAAGCCAGGGACTAACCTCTCATCTCGTGTTGATTCTTGGTCCACGGAGCTCTTTCGTGTTGCTACAGTGACCTCAGGATCCCTCTATCCTTGAAACAGTGTTCTTGGGGTTTCTCTGGAGTGCCATCAAGGAAATCAAGGCTACTTTCATGTGTGATGTGCAACACAGAATTGCTCTGCACGCAGTGCAGGGGAATCGGGCCTCATCTCGCGGCGAGGGGGAAGTCTCATGGTTTTTCTCGAGTTGCGGCGGGAACCTGGGGTATATTCTCCAGTTACGACGGGGATGGCCCTTCTACCCACGTGTTTCTTCAGCGACGTCAGGACTCCTGCCTAGTTGCGAGGGACAACTCTGGATTCTCCTCGAGGCTTGGCAGGGCAATTGGGACGCCTCTCCAGCTGAGGCGGGAGACCAAGGGTCCCTTTCCAAGTGCCACAGGAATCTTGGGACTCCTATCAAGTTTCACGAGGAGTCAGGCATCGTCTCCTTTGGAGGAACTGATCTCCGCGTACCTCTGGAGTTTTCAAAGGATGTGAGGCTATCGGTCGCGATGAGGTGGGGAACTAAGTCTTTCTCTGTGCTTTCCACAAGGGATTCAGACATCCTTTCGTCCTGGGAGATGCAAGACGAGCCTGCATTCAAGTCACTGCAGGGATATCCGGCCTTATTTCGAGTCAGGGCATCGCGGTGTCCATTCCACTTGAGGCCGCAAACTCAGGGTCCCTCTCACATACGTAGAGCTGAGAGAAGCCTCCTCTTGAGGTGCTTTTGGTAAGTTGGTATTCCTCTGGAGACGAATCCAGGGACTAACCTCTCTTTTCGAGTTGATTTTTGGTCCACAGAGTTCTTTCGTGTTGCTACAGTGACCTCAGGATCCCTCTATCCTTGAAACAGTGTTCTTGGGGTTTCTCTGGAGTGCCATCAAGGAAATCAAGGCTCCTTTCATGTGTGATGTGCAACACGGAATTGCTCTGCACGCAGTACAGGGGAATCGGGCCTCATCTCGCATCGAGGGGGAATTCTCATGGTTTTTCTCGAGTTGCGGCGGGAACCTGGGGTATATTCTCCAGTTACGACGGGGATGGCCCTTCCACCCACGTGTTTGTTCAGCCACGTCAGGACTCCTGCCTAGTTGCGAGGGACAACTCGGGATTCTCCTCGAGGCTTCTCAGGGCAATTGGAACGCCTCTCCAGCTGAGGCGGGAGACCAAGGGTCCCTTTCCACGTGCCACAAGAATCCTGGGTCTCCTATCAAGTTTCACGAGGAGTCAGGCATCGTCTCCTTTGGAGGCACTGATCTCCACGTACCTCTGGAGTTTTCAAAGGATGTGAGGCCTCCGGTCGCGATGAGGTGGGAAACTTAGTGTTTCTCTGTGGTCTCCACAGGGGATTCAGACATCCTTTCTTCTTGGGAGATGCAAGACGAGCCTGCATTCAAGTCACTGGAGGGATATCCGGCCTTATTTTGAGTCAGGGCATCGCGGTGTCCATTCCACTTGAGGCCGCAAACTCAGGATCCCTCTCACATAGCTAGAGCTGAGAGAAGCCTCCTCTTGAGGTGCTTGTGGTAAGGTGGTATTCCTCAGGAGTCGAAGCCAGGGACTAACCTCTCATCTCGTTTTGATACTTGGTCCACGGAGCTCTTTCGTGTTGCTACAGTGACCTCAGGATCCCTCTAGCCTTGAAACAGTGTTCTTGGGGTTTCTCTGGAGTGCCATCAAGGAAATCAAGGCTCCTTTCATGTGTGATGTGCAATACGGAATTGCTCTGCACGCAGTGCAGGGCAATCAGGCCTCATCTCGCGGCGAGGGGGAAGTCTCATGGTTTTTCTCGAGTTGCGGTGGGAACCTGGGGTATATTCTCGAGTTACGACGGGGATGGCCCTTCCACACACGTGTGTGTTCAGCCATGTCAGGACTCCTGCCTAGTTGCGAGGGACAACTCGGGTTTCTCCTCGAGACTTTGTAGGGCAATTGGGACGCCTCTCCAGCTGAGACGGGAGACCAAGGGTCCCTTTCCACGTGCCACAGGAATCCTGGGTCTCCTATCAAGTTTCACTAGGAGTCAGGCATCGTCTCCTTTGGAGGCACTGATCTCCACATACCTCTGGAGTTTTCAAAGGATTTGAGGCCTCCTGCCGCGATGATGTGGGGAACTAGGTCTTTCTCTGTGGTCTCCACAGGGGATTCAGACATCCTTTCGTCTTGGGAGATGCAAGACGAGCCTGCATTCCAGTCACTGCAGGGATATCCGGCCTTATTTCGAGTCAGGGCATCGCGGTGTCCATTCCAATTGAGGCCGCAAACTCAGGGTCCCTCTCACATACCTAGAGCTGAGAGAAGCCTCCTCTTGAGGTGCTTGTGGTAAGGTGGTATTCCTCTGGAGTCGAAGCCAGGGACTAACCTCTCATCTCGAGTTGATTTTTGGTCCACGGAGATCTTTCGTGTTGCTACAGTGACCTCAGGATCCCTCTAGCCTTGAAACAGTGTTCTTGGGGTTTCTCTGGAGTGCCATGAAGGAAATCAAGGCTCCTTTCATGTGTGATGTGCAACACAGAATTGCTCTGCACGCAGTGCAGGGAAATCGGGCCTCATCTCGCGGCGAGGGGGAAGTCTCATGGTTTTTCTCGAGTTGCGGCGGGAACCTGGGGTATATTCTCGAGTTACGACGGGGATGGCCCTTCCACACACGTGTTTGTTCAGCCACGTCAGGACTCTTGCCTAGTTGCGAGACACAACTCGGGATTCTCCTCGAGGCATGGCAAGGCAATTGGGACGCCTCTCCAGCTGAGGCGGGAGACCAAGGGTCCCTTTCCACGTGCCACAGGAATCCTGGGACTCCTATCAAGTTTCACGAGGAGTCAGGCATCGTCTCCTTTGGAGGCACTGATCTCCGCGTACCTCTGGAGTTTTCAAAGGATGTGAGGCTATCGGTCGCGATGAGTTGGGGAACTAGGTCTTTCTCTGTGGTCTCCACAGGGGACTCAGACATCCTTTCATCTTGGGAGATGCAAGACGTGCCTGCATTCAAGTCACTGCAGGGATATCCGGCCTTATTTCGTGTCAGGGCATCGCGGTGTCCATTCCACTTGAGGCCGCAAACTCAGGGTCCCTCTCACATACCTAGAGCTGAGAGAAGCCTCCTCTTGAGGTGCTTGTGGTAAGGTGGTATTCCTCTGGAGACGAAGCCAGGGACTAACCTCTCATCTCGAGTTGATTTTTGGCCCACGGAGCGCTTTCGTGTTGCTACAGTGACCTCAGGATCCCTCTAGCCTTGAAACAGTGTTCTTGGGGTTTCTCTGGAGTGCCATCAAGGAAATCAAGGCTCCTTTCATGTGTGATGTGCAAGACGGAATTGCTCTGCACGCAGTGCAGGGCAATCGGGCCTCATCTCGCGGCGAGGGGGAAGTCTCATGATTTTTCTCGAGTTGCGGCGGGAACCTGGGGTATATTCTCGAGTTACGACGGGGATGGCCCTTCCACCCACGTGTTTCTTCCGCGACGTCAGGACTCCTGCCTACTTGCGAGGGACAACTCTGGATTCTCCTCGAGGCTTGGCAGGGCAATTGGGACGCCTCTCCAGCTGAGGCGGGAGACCAAGTGTCCCTTTCCAAGTGCCACAAGAATCCTGGGACTCCTATCAAGTTTCACGAGGAGTCAGGCATCGTCTCCTTTGGAGGCACTGATCTCCGCGTACCTCTGGAGTTTTCAAAGGATGTGAGGCTATCGGTCGTGATGAGGTGGGGAACTAAGTCTTTCTCTGTGCTTTCCACAGGGGATTCAGACATCCTTTCGTCCTGGGAGATGCAAGACGAGCCTGCATTCCAGTCACTGCAGGGATATCCGGCCTTATTTCGAGTCAGGGCATCGCGGTGTCCATTCCACTTGAGGCCGCAAACTCAGGGTCCCTCTCACATACCTAGAGCTGAGAGAAGCCTCCTCTTGAGGTGCTTGTGGTAAGGTGGTATTCCTCTGGAGACGAATCCAGGGACTAACGTCTCTTTTCGAGTTGATTTTTGGTCCACAGAGTTCTTTCGTGTTGCTACAGTGACCTCAGGATCCCTCTAGCCTTGAAACAGTGTTCTTGGGGTTTCTCTGGAGTGCCATCAAGGAAATCAAGGCTCCTTTCATGTGTGATGTGCAAGAGGGAATTGCTCTGCACGCAGTACAGGGGAATCGGGCCTCATCTCGCATCGAGGGGGAAGTCTCATGGTTTTTCTCGAGTTGCGGCGGGAACCTGGGGTATATTCTCGAGTTACGACGGGGATGGCCCTTCCACCCACGTGTTTGTTCAGCCACGTCAGGACTCCTGCCTAGTTGCGAGGGACAACTCGGGATTCTCCTCGAGGCTTGGCAGGGCAATTGGAACGCCTCTCCAGCTGAGGCGGGAGACCGAGGGTCCCTTTCCACGTGCCACAAGAATCCTGGGACTCCTATCAAGTTTCACGAGGAGTCAGGCATCGTCTCCTTTGGAGGCACTGATCTCCGCGTACCTCTGGAGTTTTCAAAGGATGTGAGGCCTCCGGTCGCGATGAGGTGGGGAACTAGGTGTTTCTCTGTGGTCTCCACAGGGGATTCAGACATCCTTTCTTCTTGGGAGATGCAAGACGAGCCTGCATTCAAGTCACTGCAGGGATATCCGGCCTTATTTCGAGTCAGGGCATCGCGGTGTCCATTCCACTTGAGGCCGCAAACTCAGGGTCCCTCTCACATACCTAGAGCTGAGAGAAGCCTCCCCTTGAGGTGCTTGTGGTAAGGTGGTATTCCTCTGGAGTCGAAGGCAGGGACTAACCTCTCATCTCGAGTTGATTTTTGGCCCACGGAGCTCTTTCGTGTTGCTACAGTGACCTCAGGATCCCTCTAGCCTTGAAACAGTGTTCTTGGGGTTTCTCTGGAGTGCCATCAAGGAAATCAAGGCTCCTTTCATGTGTGATGTGCAACACGGAATTGCTCTGCACGCAGTGCAGGGGAATCGGGCCTCATCTAGTGGCGAGGGGGAAGTCTCATGGTTTTTCTCGAGTTGCGGCGGGAACCTAGGGTATATTCTCCAGTTACGACGGGGATGGCCCTTCCACACACGTGTTTGTTCAGCCAAGTCAGGACTCTTGCCTAGTTGCGAGACACAACTCGGGATTCTCCTCGAGGCTTGGCAAGGCAATTGGGATGCCTCTCCAGCTGAGGCGGGAGACCAAGGGTCCCTTTCCACGTGCCACAGGAATCCTGGGACTCCTATCAAGTTTCACGTGGAGTCAGGCATCGTCTCCTTTGGAGGCACTGATCTCCGCGTACCTCTGGAGTTTTCAAAGGATGTGAGGCCTCCGGTCGCGATGAGGTGTGGAACTAGGTCTTTCTCTGTGGTCTCCACAGGGGATTCAGACATCCTTTCATCTTGGGAGATGCAAGACGAGCCTGCATTCAAGTCACTGCAGGGATATCCAGCCTTATTACGCGTCAGGGCATCGCGGTGTCCATTCCACTTGAGGCCGCAAACTCAGGGTCCCTCTCACATACCTAGAGCTGAGAGAAGCCTCCTCTTGAGGTGCTTGTGGTAAGGTGGTATTCCTCAGGCGTCGAAGCCAGGGACTAACCTCTCATCTCGTGTTGATTCTTGGTCCACGGAGCTCTTTCGTGTTACTACAGTGACCTCAGGATCCCTCTAGCCTTGAAACAGTGTTCTTGGGGTTTCTCTGGAGTGCCATCAAGGAAATCAAGGCTCCTTTCATGTGTGATGTGCAACACGGAATTGCTCTGCACGCAGTGCAGGGGAATCGGGCCTCATCTCGCATCGAGGGGGAAGTCTCATGGTTTTTCTCGAGTTGCGGCGGGAACCTGGGGTATATTCTCGAGTTACGACGGGGATGTCCCTTCCACCCACGTGTTTCTTCAGCGACGTCAGGACTCCTGCCTAGTTGCGAGGGACAACTCGGGATTCTCCTCGAGGCTTGGCAGGGCTATTGGGACGCCTCTCCAGCTGAGGCGGGAGACCAAGGGTCCATTTCCAAGTGCCACAGGAATCCTGGGACTCCTATCAAGTTTCACGAGGAGTCAGGCATCGTCTCCTTTGGAGGCACTGATCTCCGCGTACCTCTGGAGTTTTCAAAGGATGTGAGGCTCTCGGTCGCGATGAGGTGGGGAACTAAGTCTTTCTCTGTGCCTTCCACAGGGGATTCAGACATCCTTTCTTCATGGGAGATGCAAGACGAGCCTGCATTGAAGTCACTGCAGGGATATCCGGCCTTATTTCGAGTCAGGGCATCGCGGTGTCCATTCCACTTGAGGCCGCAAACTCAGGGTCCCTCTCACATACCTAGAGCTGAGAGAAGCCTCCTCTTGAGGTGCTTGTGGTAAGGTGGTATTCCTCTGGAGACGAATCCAGGGACTAACCTCTCTTTTCGAGTTGATTTTTGGTCCACAGAGTTCTTTCGTGTTGCTACAGTGACCTCAGGATCCCTCTATCCTTGAAACAGTGTTCTTGGGGTTTCTCTGGAGTGCCATCAAGGAAATCAAGGCTCCTTTCATGTGTGATGTGCAAGACGGAATTGCTCTGCACGCAGTACAGGGGAATCGGGCCTCATCTCGCATCGAGGGGGAAGTCTCATGGTTTTTCTCGAGTTGCGGCGGGAACCTGGGGTATATTCTCGAGTTACGACGGGGATGGCCTTTCCACCCACGTGTTTCTTCAGCCACGTCAGGACTCCTGCCTAGTTGCGAGGGACAACTCGGGATTCTCCTCGAAGCTTGGCAGGGCAATTGGAACGCCTCTCCAGCTGAGGTGGGAGACCAAGGGTCCCTTTCCACGTGCCACAAGAATCCTGGGACTCCTATCAAGTTTCACGAGGAGTCAGGCATCGTCTCCTTTGGAGGCACTGATCTCCGCGTACCTCTGGAGTTTTCAAAGGATGTGAGGCCTCCGGTCGCGATGAGGTGGGGAACTAGGTGTTTCTCTGTGGTCTCCACAGGGGACTCAGACATCCTTTCTTCTTGGGAGATGCAAGACGAGCCTGCATTCAAGTCACTGCAGGGATATCCGGCCTTATTTCGAGTCAGGGCATCGCGGTGTCCATTCCACTTGAGGCCGCAAACTCAGGGTCCCTCTCACATACCTAGAGCTGAGAGAAGCCTCCTCTTGAGGTGCTTATGGTAAGGTGGTATTCCTCAGGAGTCGACGCCAGGGACTAACCTCTCATCTCGTGTTGATTCTTGGTCCACGGAGCTCTTTCGTGTTGCTACAGTGACCTCAGGTTCCCTCTAGCCTTGAAACAGTGTTCTTGGGGTTTCTCTGGAGTGCCATCAAGGAAATCAAGGCTCCTTTCATGTGTGATGTGCAACACGGAATTGCTCTGCACGCAGTTCAGGGAAATCGGGCCTCATCTCGCGGCGAGGGGGAAGTCTCATGGTTTTTCTCGAGTTGCGGCGGGAACCTGGGGTATATTCTCGAGTTAAGACGGGGATGGCCCTTCCACACACGTGTGTGTTCAGCCATGTCAGGACTCCTGCCTAGTTGCGAGGGACAACTCGGGATTCTCCTCGAGGCTTTGCAGGGCAATTGGGACGCCTCTCCAGCTGAGACGGGAGACCAAGGGTCCCTTTCCACGTGCCACAGGAATCCTGGGTCTCCTATCAAGTTTCACGAGGAGTCAGGCATCGTCTCCTTTGGAGGCACTGATCTCCACATACCTCTGGAGTTTTCAAAGGATTTGAGGCCTCCTGTCGCGATGAGGTGGGGAACTAGGTCCTTCTCTGTGGCCTCCACAGGGGATTCAGACACCCTTTCGTCTTGGGAGATGCAAGACGAGCCTGCATTCCAGTCACTGCAGGGATATCCGGCCTTATATCGAGTCAGGGCATCGCGGTGTCCATTCCACTTGAGGCCGCAAACTCAGGGTCCCTCTCACATACCTAGAGCTGAGAGAAGTCTCCTCTTGAGGTGCTTGTGGTAAGGCGGTATTCCTCTGGAGTCGAAGCCAGGGACTAACCTCTCATCTCGAGTTGATTTTTAGTCCACGGAGCTCTTTCGTGTTGCTACAGTGACCTCAGGATCCCTCTAGCCTTGAAACAGTGTTCTTGGGGTTTCTCTGGAGTGCCATCAAGGAAATCAAGGCTCCTTTCATGTGTGATGTGCAACACAGAATTGCTCTGCACGCAGTGCAGGGGAATCGGGCCTCATCTCGCGGCGAGGGGGAAGTCTCATGGTTTTTCTCGAGTTGCGGCGGGAACCTGGGGTATATTCTCCAGTTACGACGGGGATGGCCCTTCCACCCACGTGTTTCTTCAGCGACGTCAGGACTCCTGCCTAGTTGCGAGGGACAACTCTGTATTCTCCTCGAGGCTTGGCAGGGCAATTGGGACGCCTCTCCAGCTGAGGCGGGAGACCAAGTGTCCCTTTCCAAGTGCCACAGGAATCCTGGGACTCCTATCAAGTTTCACGAGGAGTCAGGCATCGTCTCCTTTGGAGGCACTGATCTCCGCGTACCTCTGGAGTTTTCAAAGGATGTGAGGCTATCGGTCGCGATGAGGTGGGGAACTAAGTCTTTCTCTGTGCTTTCCACAGGGGATTCAGACATCCTTTCGTCCTGGGAGATGCAAGACGAGCCTGCATTCAAGTCACTGCAGGGATATCCGGCCTTATTTCGAGTTAGGGCATCGCGGTGTCCATTCCACTTGAGGCCGCAAACTCAGGGTCCCTCTCACATACGTAGAGCTGAGAGAAGCCTCCTCTTGAGGTGCTTGTGGTAAGTTGGTATTCCTCTGGAGACGAATCCAGGGACTAACCTCTCTTTTCGAGTTGATTTTTGGTCCACAGAGTTCTTTCGTGTTGCTACAGTGACCTCAGGATCCCTCTATCCTTGAAACAGTGTTCTTGGGGTTTCTCTGGAGTGCCATCAAGGAAATCAAGGTTCCTTTCATGTGTGATGTGCAAGACGGAATTGCTCTGAACGCAGTACAGGGGAATCGGGCCTCATCTCGCATCGAGGGGGAAGTCTCATGGTTTTTCTCGAGTTGCGGCGGGAACCTGGGGTATATTCTCGAGTTACGACGGGGATGGCCCTTCCACCCACGTGTTTGTTCAGCCACGTCAGGACTCCTGCCTAGTTGCGAGGGACAACTCGGTATTCTCCTCGAGGCTTGGCAGGGCAATTGGAACGCCTCTCCAGCTGAGGCGGGAGACCAAGGGTCCCTTTCCACGTGCCACAAGAATCCTGGGACTCCTATCAAGTTTCACGAGGAGTCAGGCATCGTCTCCTTTGGAGGCACTGATCTCCACGTACCTCTGGAATTTTCAAAGGATGTGAGGCCTCCGGTCGCGATGAGGTGGGGAACTAGGTGTTTCTCTGTGGTCTCCACAGGGGATTCAGACATCCTTTCTTCTTGGGAGATGCAAGACGAGCCTGCATTTAAGTCACTGGAGGGATATCCGGCCTTATTTTGAGTCAGGGCATCGCGGTGTCCATTCCACTTGAGGCCGCAAACTCAGGATCCCTCTCACATACCTAGAGCTGAGAGAAGCCTCCTCTTGAGGTGCTTGTGGTAAGGTGGTATTCCTCAGGAGTCGAAGCCAGGGACTAACCTCTCATCTCGTGTTGATTCTTGGTCCACGGAGCTCTTTCGTGTTGCTACAGTGACCTCAGGATCCCTCTAGCCTTGAAACAGTGTTCTTGGGGTTTCTCTGGAGTGCCATCAAGGAAATCAAGGCTCCTTTCATGTGTGATGTGCAACACGGAATTGCTCTGCACGCAGTTCAGGGGAATCGGGCCTCATCTCGCGGCGAGGGGGAAGTCTCATGGTTTTTCTCGAGTTGCGGCGGGAACCTGGGGTATATTCTCGAGTTACGACGGGGATGGCCCTTCCACACACGTGTGTGTTCAGCCATGTCAGGACTCCTGCCTAGTTGCGAGGGACAACTCGGGATTCTCCTCGAGGCTTTGCAGGGCAATTGGGACGCCTCTCCAGCTGAGACGGGAGACCAAGGGTCCCTTTCCACGTGCCACAGGAATCCTGGGTCTCCTATCAAGTTTCACGAGGAGTCAGGCATCGTCTCCTTTGGAGGCACTGATCTCCGCATACCTCTGGAGTTTTCAAAGGATTTGAGGCCTCCTGTCGCGATGAGGTGGGGAACTAGGTCCTTCTCTGTGGCCTCCACAGGGGATTCAGACACCCTTTCGTCTTGGGAGATGCAAGACGAGCCTGCATTCCAGTCACTGCAGGGATATCCGGCCTTATTTCGAGTCAGGGCATCGCGGTGTCCATTCCACTTGAGGCCGCAAACTCAGGGTCCCTCTCACATACCTAGAGCTGAGAGAAGTCTCCTCTTGAGGTGCTTGTGGTAAGGTGGTATTCCTCTGGAGTCGAAGCCAGGGACTAACCTCTCATCTCGAGTTGATTTTTGGTCCACGGAGCTCTTTCGTGTTGCTACAGTGACCTCAGGATCCCTCTAGCCTTGAAACAGTGTTCTTGGGGTTTCTCTGGAGTGCCATCAAGGAAATCAAGGCTCCTTTCATGTGTGATGTGCAACACAGAATTGCTCTGCACGCAGTGCAGGGCAATCGGGCCTCATCTCGCGGCGAGGGGGAAGTCTCATGGTTTTTCTCGAGTTGCGGCGGGAACCTGGGGTATATTCTCCAGTTACGACGGGGATGGCCCTTCCACCCACGTGTTTCTTCAGCGACGTCAGGACTCCTGCCTAGGTGCGAGGGACAACTCTGGATTCTCCTCGAGGCTTGGCAGGGCAATTGGGACGCCTCTCCAGCTGAGGCGGGAGACCAAGTGTCCCTTTCCAAGTGCCACAGGAATCCTGGGACTCCTATCAAGTTTCACGAGGAGTCAGGCATCGTCTCCTTTGGAGGCACTGATCTCCGCGTACCTCTGGAGTTTTCAAAGGATGTGAGGCTACCGGTCGCGATGAGGTGGGGAACTAAGTCTTTCTCTGTGCTTTCCACAGGGGATTCAGACATCCTTTCGTCCTGGGAGATGCAAGACGAGCCTGCATTCAAGTCACTGCAGGGATATCCGGCCTTATTTCGAGTCAGGGCATCGCGGTGTCCATTCCACTTGAGGCCGCAAACTCAGGGTCCCTCTCACATACGTAGAGCTGAGAGAAGCCTCCTCTTGAGGTGCTTGTGGTAAGTTGGTATTCCTCTGGAGACGAATCCAGGGACTAACCTCTCTTTTCGAGTTGATTTTTGGTCCACAGAGTTCTTTCGTGTTGCTACAGTGACCTCAGGATCCCTCTATCCTTGAAACAGTGTTCTTGGGGTTTCTCTGGAGTGCCATCAAGGAAATCAAGGTTCCTTTCATGTGTGATGTGCAAGACGGAATTGCTCTGAACGCAGTACAGGGGAATCGGGCCTCATCTCGCATCGAGGGGGAAGTCTCATGGTTTTTCTCGATTTGCGGCGGGAACCTGGGGTATATTCTCGAGTTACGACGGGGATGGCCCTTCCACCCACGTGTTTGTTCAGCCACGTCAGGACTCCTGCCTAGTTGCGAGGGACAACTCGGGATTTTCCTCGAGGCTTGGCAGGGCAATTGGAACGCCTCTCCAGCTGAGGCGGGAGACCAAGGGTCCCTTTCCACGTGCCACAAGAATCCTGGGACTCCTATCAAGTTTCACGAGGAGTCAGGCATCGTCTCCTTTGGAGGCACTGATCTCCACGTACCTCTGGAATTTTCAAAGGATGTGAGGCCTCCGGTCGCGATGAGGTGGGGAACTAAGTCTTTCTCTGTGGTCTCCACAGGGGATTCAGACATCCTTTCTTCTTGGGAGATGCAAGACGAGCCTGCATTTAAGTCAGTGGAGGGATATCCGGCCTTATTTTGAGTCAGGGCATCGCGGTGTCCATTCCACTTGAGGCCGCAAACTCAGGATCCCTCTTACATACCTAGAGCTGAGAGAAGCCTCCTCTTGAGGTGCTTGTGGTAAGGTGGTATTCCTCAGGAGTCGAAGCCAGGGACTAACCTCTCATCTCGTGTTGATTCTTGGTCCACGGAGCTCTTTCGTGTTGCTACAGTGACCTCAGGATCCCTCTAGCCTTGAAACAGTGTTCTTGGGGTTTCTCTGGAGTGCCATCAAGGAAATCAAGGCTCCTTTCATGTGTGATGTGCAACACGGAATTGCTCTGCACGCAGTGCAGGGGAATCGGGCCTCATCTCGCGGCGAGGGGAAAGTCTCATGGTTTTTCTCGAGTTGCGGCGGGAACCTGGGGTATATTCTCGAGTTACGACGGGGATGGCCCTTCCACACACGTGTTTGTTCAGCCACGTCAGGACTCTTGCCTAGTTGCGAGACACAACTCGGGATTCTCCTCGAGGCTTGGCAAGGCAATTGGGACGCCTCTCCAGCTGAGGCGGGAGACCAAGGGTCCCTTTCCACGTGCCACAGGAATCCTGGGACTCCTATCAAGTTTCACGAGGAGTCAGGCATCGTCTCCTTTGGAGGCACTGATCTCCGCGTACCTCTGGAGTTTTCAAAGGATGTGAGGCCTCCGGTCGCGATGAGATGGGGAACTAGGTCTTTCTCTGTGGTCTCCACAGGGGATTCAGACATCCTTTCATCTTGGGAGATGCAAGACGAGCCTGCATTCAAGTCACTGCAGGGATATCCAGCCTTATTTCGCGTCAGGGCATCGCGGTGTCCATTCCACTTGAGGCCGCAAACTCAGGGTCCCTCTCACATACCTAGAGCTGAGAGAAGCCTCCTCTTGAGGTGCTTGTGGTAAGGTGGTATTCCTCTGGAGTCGAAGCCAGGGACTAACCTCTCATCTCGAGTTGATTTTTGGCCCACGGAGCTCTTTCGTGTTGCTACAGTGACCTCAGGATCCCTCTAGCCTTGAAACAGTGTTCTTGGGGTTTCTCTGGAGTGCCATCAAGGAAATCAAGGCTCGTTTCATGTGTGATGTGCAACACGGAATTGCTCTGCACGCAGTGCAGGGGAATCGGGCCTCATCTCGCGGCGAGGGGGAAGTCTCATGGTTTTTATCGAGTTGCGGCGGGAACCTGGGGTATATTCTCGAGTTACGACGGGGATGGCCCTTCCACCCACGTGTTTCTTCAGTGACGTCAGGACTCCTGCCTAGTTGCGAGGGACAACTCTGGATTCTCCTCGAGGCTTGGCAGGGCAATTGGGACGCCTCTCCATCTGAGGCGGGAGACCAAGTGTCCCTTTCCAAGTGCCACAGGAATCCTGGGACTCCTATCAAGTTTCACGAGGAGTCAGGCATCGTCTCCTTTGGAGGCACTGATCTCCGCGTACCTCTGGAGTTTTCAAAGGATGTGAGGCTATCGGTCGCGATGAGGTGGGGAACTAAGTCTTTCTCTGTGCTTTCCACAGGGGATTCAGACATCCTTTCATCCTGGGAGATGCAAGACGAGCCTGCATTGAAGTCACTGCAGGGATATCCGGCCTTATTTCGAGTCAGGGCATCGCGGTGTCCATTCCACTTGAGGCCGCAAACTCAGGGTCCCTCTCACATACCTAGAGCTGAGAGAAGCCTCCTCTTGAGGTGCTTGTGGTAAGGTGGTATTCCTCTGGAGACGAATTCAGGGACTAACCTCTCTTTTCGAGTTGATTTTTGGTCCACAGGGTTCTTTCGTGTTGCTACAATGACCTCAGCATCCCTCTATCCTTGAAACAGTGTTCTTGGGGTTTCTCTGGAGTGCCATCAAGGAAATCAAGGCTCCTTTCATGTGTGATGTGCGAGACGGAATTGCTCTACACGCAGTACAGGGGAATCGGGCCTCATCTCGCATCGAGGGGGAAGTCTCATGGTTTTTCTCGAGTTGCGGCGGGAACCTGGGGTATATTCTCGAGTTACGAGGGGGATGGCCCTTCTACCCACGTGTTTGTTCAGCCACGTCAGGACTCCTGCCTAGTTGCGAGGGACAACTCGGGATTCTCCTCGAGGCTTGGCAGGGCAATTGGAACGCCTCTCCAGCTGAGGCGGGAGACCAAGGGTCCCTTTGCACGTGCCACAAGAATCCTGGGACTCCTATCAAGTTTCACGAGGAGTCAGGCATCGTCTCCTTTGGAGGCACTGATCTCCAAGTACCTCTGGAGTTTTCAAAGGATGTGAGGACTCTGGTCGCGATGAGGTGGGGAACTAGGTGTTTCTCTGTGGTCTCCACAGGGGATTCAGACATCCTTTCTTCTTGGGAGATGCAAGACGAGCCTGCATTCAAGTCACTGCAGGGATATCCGGCCTTATTTCGAGTCAGGGCATCGCGGTGTCCATTCCACTTGAGGCCGCAAACTCGGGATCCCTCTCACATACCTAGAGCTGAGAGAAGCCTCCTCTTGAGGTGCTTGTGGTAAGGTGGTATTCCTCAGGAGTCGAAGCCAGGGACTAACCTCTCATCTCGTGTTGATTCTTGGTCCACAGAGCTCTTTCGTGTTGCTACAGTGACCTCAGGATCCCTCTAGCCTTGAAACAGTGTTCTTGGGGTTTCTCTGGAGTGCCATGAAGGAAATCAAGGCTCCTTTCATGTGTGATGTGCAACACGGAATTGCTCTGCACGCAGTGCAGGGGAATCGGGCCTCATCTCGCGGCGAGGGGGAAGTCTCATGGTTTTTCTCGAGTTGCGGTGGGAACCTGGGGTATATTCTCGAGTTACGACGGGGATGGCCCTTCCACACACGTGTGTGTTCAGCCATGTCAGGACTCCTGCCTCGTTGCGAGGGACAACTCGGGATTCTCCTCGAGGATTGGCAGGGCAATTGGGACGCCTCTCCATCTGAGACGGGAGACCAAGTGTCCCTTTCCACGTGCCACAGGAATCCTGGGTCTCCTATCAAGTTTCACGAGGAGTCAGGCATCGTCTCTGGAGGCACTGATCTCCGCATACCTCTGGAGTTTTCAAAGGATTTGAGGCCTCCTGTCGCGATGAGGTTGGGAACTAGGTCTTTCTCTGTGGTCTCCACAGGGGATTCAGACACCCTTTCGTCTTGGGAGATGCAAGACGAGCCTGCATTCCAGTCACTGCAGGGATATCCGGCCTTATGTCGAGTCAGGGCATCGCGGTGTCCATTCCACTTGAGGCCGCAAACTCAGGGTCCCTCTCACATACCTAGAGCTGAGAGAAGCCTCCTCTTGAGGTGCTTGTGGTAAGGTGGTATTCCTCTGGAGTCGAAGCCAGGGACTAACCTCTCATCTCGAGTTGATTTTGGGTCCACGGAGCTCTTTCCTGTTGCTACAGTGACCTCAGGATCCCTCTAGCCTTGAAACAGTGTTCTTGTGGTTTCTCTGGAGTGCCATCAAGGAAATCAAGGCTCCTTTCATGTGTGATGTGCAACACGGAATTGCTCTGCACGCAGTGCAGGGGAATCGGGCCTCATCTCGCGGCGAGGGGGAAGTCTCATGGTTTTTCTCGAGTTGCGGCGGGAACCTGGGGTATATTCTCGAGTTACGACGGGGATGGCCCGTCCACACACGTGTTTGTTCAGCCACGTCAGGACTCTTGCCTAGTTGCGAGACACAACTCGGGATTCTCCTCGAGGCTTGGCAAGGCAATTGGGACGCCTCTCCAGCTGAGGCGGGAGACCAAGGGTCCCTTTCCACGTGCCACAGGAATCCTGGGACTCCTATCAAGTTTCACGAGGAGTCAGGCATCGTCTCCTTTGGAGGCACTGATCTCCGCGTACCTCTGGAGTTTTCAAAGGATGTGAGGCTATCGGTCGCGATGAGGTGGGGAACTAGGTCTTTCTCTGTGGTCTCCACAGGGGATTCAGACACCCTTTCGTCTTGGGGAATGAAAGACGAGCCTGCATTCCAGTCACTGCAGGGATATCCGGCCTTATTTCGATTCAGGGCATCGCGGTGTCCATTCCACTTGAGGCCGCAAACTCAGGGTCCCTCTCACATACCTAGAGCTGAGAGAAGCCTCCTCTTGAGGTGCTTGTGGTAAGGTGGTATTCCTCTGGAGACGAATCCAGGGACTAACCTCTCTTTTCGAGTTGATTTTTGGTCCACAGAGTTCTTTCGTGTTGCTACAGTGACCTCAGGATCCCTCTATCCTTGAAACAGTGTTCTTGGGGTTTCTCTGGAGTGCCATCAAGGAAATCAAGGCTCCTTTCATGTGTGATGTGCAAGACGGAATTGCTCTGCACGCAGTACAGGGGAATCGGGCCTCATCTCGCATCGAGGGGGAAGTCTCATGGTTTTTCTCGAGTTGCGGCTGGAACCTGGGGTATATTCTCGAGTTACGACGGGGATGGCCCTTCCACCCACGTGTTTGTTCAGCCACGTCAGGACTCCTGCCTAGTTGCGAGGGACAACTCGGGATTCTCCTCGAGGCTTGGCAGGGCAATTGGAACACCTCTCCAGCTGAGACGGGAGACCAAGGGTCCCTTTCCACGTGCCACAGGAATCCTGGGTCTCCTATCAAGTTTCACGAGGAGTCAGGCATCGTCTCCTTTGGAGGCACTGATCTCCGCATACCTCTGGAGTTTTCAAAGGATTTGAGGCCTCCTGTCGCGATGAGGTGGGGAACTAGGTCTTTCTCTGTGGTCTCCACAGGGGATTCAGACACCCTTTCGTCTTGGGAGATGCAAGACGAGCCTGCATTCCAGTCACTGCAGGGATATCCGGCCTTATGTCGAGTCAGGGCATCGCGGTGTCCATTCCACTTGAGGCCGCAAACTCAGGGTCCCTCTCACATACGTAGAGCTGAGAGAAGCCTCCTCTTGAGGTGCTTGTGGTAAGTTGGTATTCCTCTGGAGACGAATCCAGGGACTAACCTCTCTTTTCGAGTTGATTTTTGGTCCACAGAGTTCTTTCATGTTGCTACAGTGACCTCAGGATCCCTCTATCCTTGAAACAGTGTTCTTGGGGTTTCTCTGGAGTGCCATCAAGGAAATCAAGGTTCCTTTCATGTGTGATGTACAAGACGGAATTGCTCTGAACGCAGTACAGGGGAATCGGGCCTCATCTCGCATCGAGGGGGAAGTCTCATGGTTTTTCTCGAGTTGCGGCAGGAACCTGGGGTATATTCACGAGTTACGACGGGGATGGCCCTTCCACCCACGTGTTTGTTCAGCCACGTCAGGACTCCTGCCTAGTTGCGAGGGACAACTCGGGATTCTCCTCGAGGCTTGGTAGGGCAATTGGAACGCCTCTCCAGCTGAGGCGGGAGACCAAGGGTCCCTTTCCACGTGCCACAAGAATCCTGGGACTCCTATCAAGTTTCACGAGGAGTCAGGCATCGTCTCCTTTGGAGGCACTGATCTCCACGTACCTCTGGAGTTTTCAAAGGATGTGAGGACTCTGGTCGCGATGAGGTGGGGAACTAGGTGTTTCTCTGTGGTCTCCACAGGGGATTCAGACATCCTTTCTTCTTGGGAGATGCAAGACGAGCCTGCATTCAAGTCACTGGAGGGATATCCGGCCTTATTTCGAGTCAGGGCATCGAGGTGTCCATTCCACTTGAGGCCGCAAACTCAGGATCCCTCTCACGTACCTAGAGCTGAGAGAAGCCTCCTCTTGAGGTGCTTGTGGTAAGGTGGTATTCCTCAGGAGTCGAAGCCAGGGACTAACCTCTCATCTCGTGTTGATTCTTGGTCCACGGAGCTCTTTCGTGTTGCTACAGTGACCTCAGGATCCCTCTAGCCTTGAAACAGTGTTCTTGGGGTTTCTCTGGAGTGCCATGAAGGAAATCAAGGCTCCTTTCATGTGTGATGTGCAACACGGAATTGCTCTGCACGCAGTGCAGGGGAATCGGGCCTCATCTCGCGGCGAGGGGGAAGTCTCATGGTTTTTCTCGAGTTGCGGCGGGAACCTGGGGTATATTCTCGAGTTACGACGGGGATGGCCCTTCCACACATGTGTGTGTTCAGCCATGTCAGGACTCCTGCCTAGTTGCGAGGGACAACTCGGGATTCTCCTCGAGGCTTGGCAGGGCAATTGGGACGCCTCTCCAGCTGAGACGGGAGACCAAGGGTCCCTTTCCACGTGCCACAGGAATCCTGGGTCTCCTATCAAGTTTCACGAGGAGTCAGGCATCGTCTCCTTTGGAGGCACTGATCTCCGCATACCTCTGGAGTTTTCAAAGGATTTGAGGCCTCCTGTCGCGATGAGGTGGGGAACTAGGTCTTTCTCTGTGGTCTCCACAGGGGATTCAGACACCCTTTCGTCTTGGGAGATGCAAGACGAGCCTGCATTCCAGTCACTGCAGGGATATCCGGCCTTATTTCGAGTCAGGGCATCGCGGTGTCCATTCCACTTGAGGCCGCAAACTCAGGGTCCCTCTCACATACCTAGAGCTGAGAGAAGCCTCCTCTTGAGGTGCTTGTGGTAAGGTGGTATTCCTCTGGAGTCGAAGCCAGGGACTAACCTCTCATCTCGAGTTGATTTTTGGTCCACGGAGCTCTTTCGTGTTGCTACAGTGACCTCAGGATCCCTCTAGCCTTGAAACAGTGTTCTTGGGGTTTCTCTGGAGTGCCATGAAGGAAATCAAGGCTCCTTTCATGTGTGATGTGCAACACGGAATTGCTCTGCACGCAGTGCAGGGGAACCGGGCCTCATCTCGCGGCGAGGGGAAAGTCTCATGGTTTTTCTCGAGTTGCGGCGGGAACCTGGGGTATATTCTCGAGTTACGACGGGGATGGCCCTTCCACACACGTGTTTGTTCAGCCACGTCAGGACTCTTGCCTAGTTGCGAGACGCAACTCGGGATTCTCCTCGAGGCTTGGCAAGGCAATTGGGATGCCTCTCCAGCTGAGGCGGGAGACCAAGGGTCCCTTTCCACGTGCCACAGGAATCCTGGGACTCCTATCAAGTTTCACGAGGAGTCAGGCATCGTCTCCTTTGGAGGCACTGATCTCGGCGTACCTCTGGAGTTCTCAAAGGATGTGAGGCCTTCGGTCGCGATGAGGTGGGGAACTAGGTGTTTCTCTGTGGTCGCCACAGGGGATTCAGACATCCTTTCATCTTGGGAGATGCAAGACGAGCCTGCATTCAAGTCCCTGCAGGGATATCCAGCCTTATTTCGCGACAGGGCATCGTGGTGTCCATTCCACTTGAGGCCGCAAACTCAGGGTCCCTCTCACATACCTAGAGCTGAGAGAAGCCTCCTCTTGAGGTGCTTGTGGTAAGGTGGTATTCCTCTGGAGTCGAAGCCAGGGACTAACCTCTCATCTCGAGTTGATTTTTGGCCCACGGAGCGCTTTCGTGTTGCTACAGTGACCTCAGGATCCCTCTAGCCTTGAAACAGTGTTCTTGGGGTTTCTCTGGAGTGCCATCAAGGAAATCAAGGCTCCTTTCATGTGTGATGTGCAACACGGAATTGCTCTGCACGCAGTGCAGGGGAATCGGTCCTCATCTTGCGGCGAGGGGGAAGTCTCATGATTTTTCTCGAGTTGCGGCGGGAACCTGGGGTATATTCTCGAGTTACAACGGGGATGGCCCTTCCACCCACGTGTTTCTTCAGCCACGTCAGGACTCCTGCCTAGTTGCGAGGGACAACTCTGGATTCTCCTCGAGGCTTGGCAGGGCAATTGGGACGCCTCTCCAGCTGAGGCGGGAGACCAAGTGTCCCTTTCGAAGTGCCACAGGAATCCTGGGACTCCTATCAAGTTTCACGAGGAGTCAGGCATCGTCTCCTTTGGAGGCACTGATCTCCGCGTACCTCTGGAGTTTTCAAAGGATTTGAGGCTATCGGTCGCGATGAGGTGGGGAACTAAGTCTTTCTCTGTGCTTTCCACAGGGGATTCAGACATCCTTTCGTCCTGGGAGATGCAAGACGAGCCTGCATTGAAGTCACTGCAGGGATATCCGGCCTTATTTCGAGTCAGGGCATCGCGGTGTCCATTCCACTTGAGGCCGCAAACTCAGGGTCCCTCTCACATACCTAGAGCTGAGAGAAGCCTCCTCTTGAGGTGCTTGTGGTAAGGTGGTATTCCTCTGGAGACGAATCCAGGGACTAACCTCTCTTTTCGAGTTGATTTTTGGTCCACAGAGTTCTTTCGTGTTGCTACAGTGACCTCAGGATCCCTCTATCCTTGAAACAGTGTTCTTGGGGTTTCTCTGGAGTGCCATCAAGGAAATCAAGGCTCCTTTCATGTGTGATGTGCAAGACGGAATTGCTCTGCACGCAGTGCAGGGGAATCGGGCCTCATCTCGCATCGAGGGGGAAGTCTCATGGTTTTTCTCGAGTTGCGGCGGGAACCTGGGGTATATTCTCGAGTTACGACGGGGATGGCCCTTCCACCCACGTGTTTGTTCAGCCACGTCAGGACTCCTGCCTAGTTGCGAGGGACAACTCGGGATTCGCCTCGAGGCTTGGCAGGGCAATTGGAACGCCTCTCCACCTGAGGCGGGAGACCACGGGTCCCTTTCCACGTGCCACAAGAATCCTGGGACTCCTATGAAGTTTCACGAGGAGTCAGGCATCGTCTCCTTTGGAGGCACTGATCTCCGCGTACCTCTGGAGTTTTCAAAGGATGTGAGGCCTCCGGTCGCGATGAGGTGGGGAACTAGGTGTTTCTCTGTGGTCTCCACAGGGGATTCAGACATCCTTTCTTCTTGGGAGATGCAAGACGAGCCTGCATTCAAGTCACTGCAGGGATATCCAGCTTTATTTCGAGTCAGGGCATCGCGGTGTCCATTCCACTTGAGACCGCAAACTCAGGATCCCTCTCACGTACCTAGAGCTGAGAGAAGCCTCCTCTTGAGGTGCTTGTGGTAAGGTGGTATTCCTCAGGAGTCGAAGCCAGGGACTAACCTCTCATCTCGTGTTGATTCTTGGTCCACGGAGCTCTTTCGTGTTGCTACAGTGACCTCAGGATCCCTCTAGCCTTGAAACAGTGTTCTTGGGGTTTCTCTGGAGTGCCATCAAGGAAATCAAGGCTCCTTTCATGTGTGATGTGCAACACGGAATTGCTCTGCACGCAGTTCAGGGGAATCGGGCCTCATCTCGCGGCGAGGGGGAAGTCTCATGGTTTTTCTCGAGTTGCGGCGGGAACCTGGGGTATATTCTCGAGTTACGACGGGGATGGCCCTTCCACACACGTGTGTGTTCAGCCATGTCAGGACTCCTGCCTAGTTGCGAGGGACAACTCGGGATTCTCCTCGAGGCTTTGCAGGGCAATTGGGACGCCTCTCCAGCTGAGACGGGAGACCAAGGGTCCCTTTCCACGTGCCACAGGAATCCTGGGTCTCCTATCAAGTTTCACGAGGAGTCAGGCATCGTCTCCTTTGGAGGCACTGATCTCCGCATACCTCTGGAGTTTTCAAAGGATGTGAGGCCTCCTGTCGCGATGAGGTGGGGAACTAGGTCTTTCTCTGTGGTCTCCACAGGGGATTCAGACACCCTTTCGTCTTGGGAGATGCAAGACGAGCCTGCATTCCAGTGACTGCAGGGATATCCGGCCTTATTTCGAGTCAGGGCATCGCGGTGTCCATTCCACTTGAGGCCGCAAACTCAGGGTCCCTCTCACATACCTAGAGCTGAGAGAAGCCTCCTCTTGAGGTGCTTGTGGTAAGGTGGTATTCCTCTGGAGTCGAAGCCAGGGACTAACCTCTCATCTCGAGTTGATTTTTGGCCCACGGAGCTCTTTCGTGTTGCTACAGTTACCTCAGGATCCCTCTAGCCTTGAAACAGTGTTCTTGGGGTTTCTCTGGAGTGCCATCAAGGAAATCAAGGCTCCTTTCATGTGTGATGTGCAACACGGAATTGCTCTGCACGCAGTGCAGGGGAATCGGGCCTCATCTTGCGGCGAGGGGGAAGTCTCATGGTTTTTCTCGAGTTGCGGCGAGAACCTGGGGTATATTCTCGAGTTACGACGGGGATGGCCCTTCCACACTCGTGTTTGTTCAGCCACGTCAGGACTCTTGCCTAGTTGCGAGACACAACTCGGGATTCTCCTCGAGGCTTGGCAAGGCAATTGGGACGCCTCTTCACCTGAGGCGGGAGACCAAGGGTCCCTTTCCACGTGCCACAGGAATCCTGGGACTCCTACCAAGTTTCACGAGGAGTCAGGCATCGTCTCCTTTGGAGGCACTGATCTCCGCGTACCTCTGGAGTTTTCAAAGGATGTGAGGCCTCCGGTCGCGATGAGGTGGGGAACTAGGTCTTTCTCTGTGGTCTCCACAGGGGATTCAGACACCCTTTCATCTTGGGAGATGCAAGACGAGCCTGCATTCAAGTCACTGCAGGGATATCCAGCCTTATTTCGCGTCAGGGCATCGCGGTGTCCATTCCACTTGAGGCCGCAAACTCAGGGTCCCTCTCACATACCTAGAGCTGAGAGAAGCCTCCTCTTGAGGTGCTTGTGGTAAGGTGGTATTCCTCTGGAGTCGAAGCCAGGAACTAACCTCTCATCTCGAGTTGATTTTTGGCCCACGGAGCTCTTTCGTGTTGCTACAGTGACCTCAGGATCCCTCTAGCCTTGAAACAGTGTTCTTGGGTTTTCTCTGGTGTGCCATCAAGGAAATCAAGGCTCCTTTCATGTGTGATTTGCAACACGGAATTGCTCTGCACGCAGTGTAGGGGAATCGGGCCTCATCTCGCGGCGAGGGGGAAGTCTCATGGTTTTTCTCGAGTTGCGACGAGAACCTGGGGTATATTCTCCAGTTACGACGGGGATGGCCCTTCCACACACGTGTTTGTTCAGCCACGTCAGGACTCTTGCCTAGTTGCGAGACACAACTCGGGATTCTCCTCGAGGCTTGGCAAGGCAATTGGGACGCCTCTACAGCTGAGGCGGGAGACCAAGGGTCCCTTTCTAAGTGCCACAGGAATCCTGGGACTCCTATCAAGTTTCACGAGGAGTCAGGCATCGTCTCCTTTGGAGGCACTGATCTCCGCGTACCTCTGGAGTTTTCAAAGGATGTGAGGCTATCGGGCGCGATGCGGTTGGGAACTAAGTCTTTCGCTGTGCTTTCCTCAGGGGATTCAGACATCCTTTCGTCCTGGGAGATGCAAGACGAGCCTGTATTGAAGTCACTGCAGGGATATCCGGCCTTATTTCGAGTCAGGGCATCGCGGTGTCCATTCCACTTGAGGCCGCAAACTCAGGGTCCCTCTCACATACCTAGAGCTGAGAGAAGCCTCCTCTTGAGGTGCTTGTGGTAAGGTGGTATTCCTCTGGAGTCGAAGCCAGGGACTAACCTCTCATCTCGAGTTGATTTTTGGTCCACGGAGCTCTTTCGTGTTGCTACAGTGACCTCAGGATCCCTCTAGCCTTGAAACAGTGTTCTTGGGGTTTCTCTGGAGTGCCATCAAGGAAATCAAGGCTCCTTTCATGTGTGATGTGCAACACGGAATTGCTCTGCACGCAGTGCAGGGGAATCGGGCCTCATGTCGCGGCGAGGGGGAAGTCTCATGGTTTTTCTCGAGTTGCGGCGGGAACCTGGGGTATATTCTCGAGTTACGACGGGGATGGCCCTTCCACCCACGTGTTTCTTCAGCGACGTCAGGACTCCTGCCTACTTGCGAGGGACAACTCGGGATTCTCCTCGAGGCTTTGCAGGGCAATTGGGACGCCTCTCCAGCTGAGACGGGAGACCAAGGGTCCCTTTCCACGTGCCACAGGAATCCTGGGTCTCCTATCAAGTTTCACGAGGAGTCAGGCATCGTCTCCTTTGGAGGCACTGATCTCCGCATACCTCTGGAGTTTTCAAAGGATGTGAGGCCTCCTGTCGCGATGAGGTGGGGAACTAGGTCTTTCTCTGTGGTCTCCACAGGGGATTCAGACACCCTTTCGTCTTGGGAGATGCAAGACGAGCCTGCATTCCAGTGACTGCAGGGATATCCGGCCTTATTTCGAGTCAAGGCATCGCGGTGTCCATTCCACTTGAGGCCGCAAACTCAGGGTCCCTCTCACATACGTAGAGCTGAGAGAAGCCTCCTCTTGAGGTGCTTGTGGTAAGGTGGTATTCCTCTGGAGTCGAAGCCAGGGACTAACCTCTCATCTCGCGTTGATTTTTGGTCCACAGAGCTCTTTCGTGTTGCTACAGTGACCTCAGGGTCCCTCTAGCCTTGAAACAGTGTTCTTGGGGTTTCTCTGGAGTGCCATGAAGGAAATCAAGGCTCCTTTCATGTGTGATGTGCAACACGGAATTGCTCTGCACGCAGTGCAGGGGAATCGGGCCTCATCTCGCGGCGAGGGGGAAGTCTCATGGTTTTTCTCGAGTTGCGGCGGGAACCTGGGGTATATTCTCGAGTTACGACGGGGATGGCCCTTCCACACACGTGTTTGTTCAGCCATGTCAGGACTCTTGCCTAGTTGCGACACACATCTCGGGATTCTCCTCGAGGCTTGGCAAGGCAATTGGGACGCCTCTCCAGCTGAGGCGGGAGACCAAGGGTCCCTTTCCACGTGCCACAGGAATCCTGGGACTCCTATCAAGTTTCACGAGGAGTCAGGCATCGTCTCCTTTAGAGGCACTGATCTCCGCGTACCTCTGGAGTTTTCAAAGGATGTGAAGCCTCCGGTCGCGATGAGGTGGGGAACTAGGTCTTTCTCTGTGGTCTCCACAGGGGATTCAGACATCCTTTCATCTTGGGAGATGCAAGACCAGCCTGCATTCAAGTCACTGCAGGGATATCCAGCCTTATTTCGCGTCAGGGCATCGCGGTGTCCATTCCACTTGAGACCGCAAACTCAGGGTCCCTCTCACATACCTAGAGCTGAGAGAAGCCTCCTCTTGAGGTGCTTGTGGTAAGGTGGTATTCCTCTGGAGTCGAAGCCAGGGACTAACCTCTCATCTCGAGTTGATTTTTGGCCCACGGAGCTCTTTCGTGTTGCTACAGTGACCTCAGGATCCCTCTAGCCTTGAAACAGTGTTCTTGGGGTTTCTCTGGAGTGCCATCAAGGAAATCAAGGCTCCTTTCATGTGTGATGTGCAACACGGAATTGCTCTGCACGCAGTGCAGGGGAATCGGGCCTCATCTCGCGGCGAGGGGGAAGTCTCATGGTTTTTCTCGAGTTGCGGCGAGAACCTGGGGTATATTCTCCAGTTACGACGGGGATGGCCCTTCCACACACGTGTTTGTTCAGCCACGTCAGGACTCTTGCCTAGTTGCGAGACACAACTCGGGATTCTCCTCGAGGCTTGGCAAGGCAATTGGGACGCCTCTCCAGCTGAGGCGGGAGACCGAGGGTCCCTTTCCACGTGCCACAGGAATCCTGGGACTCCTACCAAGTTTCACGAGGAGTCAGGCATCGTCTCCTTTGGAGGCACTGATCTCCGCGTACCTCTGGAGTTTTCAAAGGATGTGAGGCCTCCGGTCGCGATGAGGTGGGGAACTAGGTCTTTCTCTGTGGTCTCCACAGGGGAATTCAGACACCCTTTCATCTTGGGAGATGCAAGACGAGCCTGCATTCAAGTCACTGCAGGGATATCCAGCCTTATTTCGCATCAGGGCATCGGGGTGTCCATTCCACTTGAGGCCGCAAACTCAGGGTCCCTCTCACATACCTAGAGCTGAGAAAAGCCTCCTCTTGAGGTACTTGTGGTAAGGTGGTATTCCTCTGGAGTCGAAGCCAGGAACTAACCTCTCATCTCGAGTTGATTTTTGGTCCACGGAGCTCTTTCGTGTTGCTACAGTGACCTCAGGATCCCTCTAGCCTTGAACCAGTGTTCTTGGGGTTTCTCTGGAGTGCCATCAAGGAAATCAAGGCTCCTTTCATGTGTGATGTGCAACACGGAATTGCTCTGCACGCAGTGTTGGGGAATCGGGCCTCATCTCGCGGCGAGGGGGAAGTCTCATGGTTTTTCTCGAGTTGCGGCGGGAACCTGGGGTATATTCTCGAGTTACGACGGGGATGGCCCTTCCACCCACGTGTTTCTTCAGCGACGTCAGGACTCCTGCCTAGTTGCGAGGGACAACTCTGGATTCTCCTCGAGGCTTGGCAGGGCAATTGGGACGCCTCTCCAGCTGAGGCGGGAGACCAAGTGTCCCTTTCCAAGTGCCACAGGAATCCTGGGACTCCTATCAAGTTTCACGAGGAGTCAGGCATCGTCTCCTTTGGAGGCACTGATCTCCGCGTACCTCTGGAGTTTTCAAAGGATGTGAGGCTATCGGTCGCGATGAGGTGGGGAACTAAGTCTTTCTCTGTGCTTTCCACAGGGGATTCAGACATCCTTTCGTCCTGGCAGATGCAAGACGAGCCTGCATTGAAGTCACTGCAGGGATATCCGGCCTTATTTCGAGTCAGGGCATCGCGGTGTCCATTCCACTTGAGGCCGCAAACTCAGGGTCCCTCTCACATACCTAGAGCTGAGAGAAGCCTCCTCTTGAGGTGCTTGTGGTAAGTTGGTATTCCTCTGGAGACGAATCCAGGGACTAACCTCTCTTTTCGAGTTGATTTTTGGTCCACAGAGTTCTTTCGTGTTGCTACAGTGACCTCAGGATCCCTCTATCCTTGAAACAGAGTTCTTGGGTTTTCTCTGGAGTGCCATCAAGGAAATCAAGGCTCCTTTCATGTGTGATGTGCAAGACGGAATTGCTCTGCACGCAGTACAGGGGAATCGGGCCTCATCTCGCATCGAGGGGGAAGTCTCATGGTTTTTCTCGAGTTGCGGCGGGAACCTGGGGTATATTCTCGAGTTACGACGGGGATGGCCCTTCCACCCACGTGTTTGTTCAGCCACGTCAGGACTCCTGCCTAGTTGCGAGGGACAACTCGGGATTCTCCTCGAGGCTTGGCAGGGCAATTGGAACGCCTCTCCAGCTGAGGCGGGAGACCAAGGGTCCCTTTCCACGTGCCACAAGAATCCTGGGACTCCTATCAAGTTTCACGAGGAGTCAGGCATCGTCTCCTTTGGAGGCACTGATCTCCGAATACCTCTGGAGTTTTCAAAGGATGTGAGGCCTCCGGTCGCCATGAGGTGGGGAACTAGGTGTTTCTCTGTGGTCTCCACAGGGGATTCAGACATCATTTCTTCTTGGGAGATGCAAGACGAGCCTGCATTCAAGTCACTGCAGGGATATCCGGCCTTATTTCGAGTCAGGGCATCGCGGTGTCCATTCCACTTGAGGCCGCAAACTCAGGATCCCTCTCACATACCTAGAACTGAGAGAAGCCTCCTCTTGAGGTGCTTGTGGTAAGGTGGTATTCCTCAGGAGTCGAAGCCAGGGACTAACCTCTCATCTCGTGTTGATTCTTGGTCAACGGAGCTCTTTCGTGTTGCTACAGTGACCTCAGGATCCCTCTTGCCTTGAAACAGTGTTCTTGGGGTTTCTCTGGAGTGCCATCAAGGAAATCAAGGCTCCTTTCATGTGTGATGTGCAACACGGTATTGCTCTGCACGCAGTGCAGAGGAATCGGGCCTCATCTCGCGGCGAGGGGGAAGTCTCATGGTTTTTCTCGAGTTGCGGCGGGAACCTGGGGTATATTCTCGAGTTACGACGGGGATGGCCCTTCCACCCACGTGTTTCTTCAGCGACGTCAGGACTCCTGCCTACTTGGGAGGGACAACTCGGGATTCTCCTCGAGGCTTTGCAGGGCAATTGGGACGCCTCTCCAGCTGAGACGGGAGACCAAGGGTCCCTTTCCACGTGCCACAGGAATCCTGGGTCTCCTATCAAGTTTCACGAGGAGTCAAGCATCGTCTCCTTTGGAGGCACTGATCTCCGCATACCTCTGGAGTTTTCAAAGGGTGTGAGGCCTCCTGTCGCGATGAGGTGGGGAACTAGGTCTTTCTCTGTGGTCTCCACAGGGGATTCAGACACCCTTTCGTCTTGGGGAATGCAAGACGAGCCTGCATTCCAGTCACTGCAGGGATATCCGGCCTTATTTCGAGTCAGGGCATCGCGGTGTCCATTCCACTTGAGGCCGCAAACTCAGGGTCCCTCTCACATACCTAGAGCTGAGAGAAGCCTCCTCTTGAGGTGCTTGTGGTAAGGTGGTATTCCTCTGGAGTCGAAGCCAGGGACTAACCTCTCATCTCGAGTTGATTTTTGGTCCACGGAGCTCTTTCGTGTTGCTACAGTGACCTCAGGATCCCTCTAGCCTTGAAACAGTGTTCTTGGGGTTTCTCTGGAGTGCCATGAAGGAAATCAAGGCTCCTTTCATGTGTGATGTGCAACACAGAATTGCTCTGCACGCAGTGCAGGGGAATCGGGCCTCATCTCAAGGCGAGAGGGAAGTCTCATGGTTTTTCTCGAGTTGCGGCGGGAACCTGGGGTATATTCTCGAGTTACGACGGGGATGGCCCTTCCACACACGTGTTTGTTCAGCCACGTCAGGACTCTTGCCTAGTTGCGAGACACAACTCGGGATTCTCCTCGAGGCTTGGCAAGGCAATTGGGACGCCTCTCCAGCTGAGGCGCGAGACCAAGGGTTCCTTTCTACGTGCCACAGGAATCCTGGGACTCCTATCAAGTTTCACAAGGAGTCAGGCATCGTCTCCTTTGGAGGCACTGATCTCCGCGTACCTCTGGAGTTTTCAAAGGATGTGAGGCCTCCGGTCGCGATGAGGTGGGGAACTAGGTCTTTCTCTGTGGTCTCCACAGGGGATTCAGACACCCTTTCGTCTTGGGAGATGCAAGACGAGCCTGCATTCCAGTCACTGCAGGGATATCCGGCCTTATTTCGAGTCAGGGCATCGCGGTGTCCATTCCACTTGAGGCCGCAAACTCAGGGTCCCTCTCACATACCTAGAGCTGAGAGAAGCCTCCTCTTGAGGTGCTTGTGGTAAGGTGGTATTCCTCTGGAGTCAAAGGCAGGGACTAACCTCTCATCTCGAGTTGATTTTTGGTCCAAGGAGCTCTTTCGTGTTGCTACAGTGACCTCAGGATACCTCTAGCCTTGAAACAGTGTTCTTGGGGTTTCTCTGGAGTGCCATGAAGGAAATCAAGGCTCCTTTCATGTGTGATGTGCAACACAGAATTGCTCTGCACGCAGTGCAGGGGAATCGGGCCTCATCTCGCGGCGAGGGGGTAGTCTCATGGTTTTTCTCGAGTTGCCGCGGGAACCTGGGGTATATTCTCGAGGTACGACGGGGATGGCCCTTCCACACACGTGTTTCTTCAGCGACGTCAGGACTCCTGCCTAGTTGCGAGGGACAACTCTGGATTCTCCTCGAGGCTTGGCAGGGCAACTGGGACGCCTCTCCAGCTGAGGCGGGAGACCAAGGGTCCCTTTCCAAGTGCCACAGGAATCCTGGGACTCCTATCAAGTTTCACGAGGAGTCAGGCATCGTCTCCTTTGGAGGCACTGATCTCCGCGTACCTCTGGAGTTTTCAAAGGATGTGAGGCTATCGGTCACGATGAGGTGGGGAACTAAGTCTTTCTCTGTGCTTTCCACAGGGGATTCAGACATCCTTTCGTCCTGGGAGATGCAAGACGAGCCTGCATTGAAGTCACTGCAGGGATATCCGGCCTTATTTCGAGTCAGGGCATCGCGGTGTCCATTCCACTTGAGGCCGCAAACTCAGGGTCCCTCTCACATACCTAGAGCTGAGAGAAGCCTCCTCTTGAGGTTCTTGTGGTAAGGTGGTATTCCTCAGGAGTCGAAGCCAGGGACTAACCTCTCATCTCGTGTTGATTCTTGGTCCACGGAGCTCTTTCGTGTTGCTACAGTGACCTCAGGATCCCTCTAGCCTTGAAACAGTGTTCTTGGGGTTTCTCTGGAGTGCCATCAAGGAAATCAAGGCTCCTTTCATGTTTGATGTGCAACACGGAATTGCTCTGCACGCAGTGCAGGGGAATCGGGCCTCATCTCGCGGCGAGGGGGAAGTCTCATGGTTTTTCTCGAGTTGCGGCGGGAACCTGGGGTATATTCTCGAGTTACGACGGGGATGGCCCTTCCACCCACGTGATTCTTCAGCGACGTCAGGACTCCTGCCTACTTGCGAGGGACAACTCGGGATTCTCCTCGAGGCTTTGCAGGGCAATTGGGACGCCTCTCCAGCTGAGACGGGAGACCAAGGGTCCCTTTCCACGTGCCACAGGAATCCTGGGTCTCCTATCAAGTTTCACGAGGAGTCAGGCATCGTCTCCTTTGGAGGCACTGATCTCCGCATACCTCTGGAGTTTTCAAAGGATGTGAGGCCTCCTGTCGCGATGAGGTGGGGAACTAGGTCTTTCTCTGTGGTCTCCACAGGGGATTCAGGCACCCTTTCGTCTTGGGAGATGCAAGACGAGCCTGCATTCCAGTCACTGCAGGGATATCCGGCCTTATTTCGAGGCAGGGCATCGCGGTGTCCATTCCACTTGAGGCCGCAAACTCAGGGTCCCTCTCACATACCTAGAGCTGGGAGAAGCCTCCTCTTGAGGTGCTTGTGGTAAGGTGGTATTCCTCTGGAGTAGAAGCCAGGGACTAACCTCTCATCTTGAGTTGATTTTTGGTCCACGGAGCTCTTTAGTGTTGCTACAGTGACCTCAGGATCCCTCTAGCCTTGAAACAGTGTTCTTGGGGTTTCTCTGGAGTGCCATGAAGGAAATCAAGGCTCCTTTCATGTGTGATGTGCAACACAGAATTGCTCTGCACACAGTGCAGGGGAATCGGGCCTCATCTCGCGGCGAGGGGGAAGTCTCATGGTTTTTCTCGAGTTGCGGCGAGAACCTGGGGTATATTCTCCAGTTACGACGGGGATGGCCCTTCCACACAGGTGTTTGTTCAGCCACGTCAGGACTCTTGCCTAGTTGCGAGACACAACTCGGGATTCTCCTCGAGGCTTGGCAAGGCAATTGGGACGCCTCTCCAGCTGAGGCGGGAGACAAAGGGTCCCTTTCCACGTGCCACAGGAATCCTGGGACTCCTACCAAGTTTCACGAGGAGTCAGGCATCGTCTCCTTTGGAGGCAGTGATCTCCGCGTACCTCTGGAGTTTTCAAAGGATGTGAGGCCTCCGGTCGCGATGAGGTGGGGAACTAGGTCTTTCTCTGTGGTCTCCACAGGGGATTCAGACACCCTTTCATCTTGGGAGATGCAAGACGAGCCTGCATTCAAGTCACTGCAGGGATATCCAGCCTTATTTCGCATCAGGGCATCGGAGTGTCCATTCCACTTGAGGCCGCAAACTCAGGGTCCCTCTCACATACCTAGAGCTGAGAGAAGCCTCCTCTTGAGGTGCTTGTGGTAAGGTGGTATTCCTCTGGAGTCGAAGCCAGGAACTAACCTCTCATCTCGAGTTGATTTTTGGCCCACGGAGCTCTTTCGTGTTGCTACAGTGACCTCAGGATCCCTCTAGCCTTGAAACAGTGTTCTTGGGGTTTCTCTGGAGTGCCATCAAGGAAATCAAGGCTCCTTTCATGTGTGATGTGCAACACGGAATTGCTCTGCACGCAGTGTAGGGGAATCGAGCCTCATCTCGCGGCGAGGGGGAAGTCTCATGGTTTTTCTCGAGTTGCGCGGGAACCTGGGGTATATTCTCGAGTTACGACGGGGATGGCCCTTCCACCCACGTGTTTGTTCAGCCATGTCAGGACTCCTGCCTAGTTGCGAGGGACAACTCGGGATTCTCCTCGAGGCTTGGCAGGGCAATTGGAACGCCTCTCCAGCTGAGGCGGGAGACCAAGGGTCCCTTTCCACGTGCCACAAGAATCCTGGGACTCCTATGAAGTTTCACGAGGAGTCAGGCATCGTCTCCTTTGGAGGCACTGATCTCCGCGTACCTCTGGAGTTTTCAAAGGATGTGAGGCCTCCGGTCGCCATGAGGTGGGGAACTAGGTGTTTCTCTGTGGTCTCCACAGGGGATTCAGACATCCTTTCTTCTTGGGAGATGCAAGACGAGCCTGCATTCAAGTCACTGCAGGGATATCCGGCCTTATTTCGAGTCAGGGCATCGCGGTGTCCATTCCACTTGAGGCCGCAAACTCAGGATCCCTCTCACATACCTAGAGCTGAGAGAAGCCTCCTCTTGAGGTGCTTGTGGTAAGGTGGTATTCCTCAGGAGTCGAAGCCAGGGACTAACCTCTCATCTCGTGTTGATTCTTGGTCAACGGAGCTCTTTCGTGTTGCTACAGTGACCTCAGGATCCCTCTAGCCTTGAAACAGTGTTCTTGGGGTTTCTCTGGAGTGCCATCAAGGAAACCAAGGCTCCTTTCATGTGTGATGTGCAACACGGAATTGCTCTGCACGCAGTGCAGAGGAATCGGGCCTCATCTCGCGGCGAGGGGGAAGTCTCATGGTTTTTCTCGAGTTGCGGCGGGAACCTGGGGTATATTCTCGAGTTACGACGGGGATGGCCCTTCCACCCACGTGTTTCTTCAGCGACGTCAGGACTCCTGCCTACTTGCGAGGGACAACTCGGGATTCTCCTCGAGGCTTTGCAGGGCAATTGGGACGCCTCTCCAGCTGAGACGGGAGACCAAGGGTCCCTTTCCACGTGCCACAGGAATCCTGTGTCTCCTATCAAGTTTCACGAGGAGTCAGGCATCGTCTCCTTTGGAGGCACTGATCTCCGCATACCTCTGGAGTTTTCAAAGGGTGTGAGGCCTCCTCTCGCGATGAGGTGGGGAACTAGGTCTTTCTCTGTGGTCTCCACAGGGGATTCAGACACCCTTTCGTCTTGGGGAATGCAAGACAAGCATGCATTCCAGTCACTGCAGGGATATCCGGCCTTATTTCGAGTCAGGGCATCGCGGTGTCCATTCCACTTGAGGCCGCAAACTCAGGGTCCCTCTCACATACCTAGAGCTGAGAGAAGCCTCCTCTTGAGGTGCTTGTGGTAAGGTGGTATTCCTCTGGAGTCGAAGCCAGGGACTAACCTCTCATCTCGAGTTGATTTTTGGTCCACGGAGCTCTTTCGTGTTGCTACAGTGACCTCAGGATCCCTCTAGCCTTGAAACAGTGTTCTTGGGGTTTCTCTGGAGTGCCATGAAGGAAATCAAGGCTCCTTTCATGTGTGATGTGCAACACAGAATTGCTCTGCACGCAGTGCAGGGGAATCGGGCCTCATCTCGCGGCGAGGGGGAAGTCTCATGGTTTTTCTCGAGTTGCGGCGGGAACCTGGGGTATATTCTCGAGTTACGACGGGGATGGCCCTTCCACCCACGTGTTTCTTCAGCGACGTCAGGACTCCTGCCTAGTTGCGAGGGACAACTCTGGATTCTCCTCGAGGCTTGGCAGGGCAATTGGGACGCCTCTCCAGCTGAGGCGGGAGACCAAGTGTCCCTTTCCAAGTGCCACAGGAATCCTGGGACTCCTATCAAGTTTCACGAGGAGTCAGGCATCGTCTCCTTTGGAGGCACTGATCTCCGCGTACCTCTGGAGTTTTCAAAGGATGTGAGGCTATCGGTCGCGATGAGGTGGGGAACTAAGTCTTTCTCTGTGCTTTCCACAGGGGATTCAGACATCCTTTCGTCCTGGCAGATGCAAGACGAGCCTGCATTGAAGTCACTGCAGGGATATCCGGCCTTATTTCGAGTCAGGGCATCGCGGTGTCCATTCCACTTGAGGCCGCAAACTCAGGGTCCCTCTCACATACCTAGAGCTGAGAGAAGCCTCCTCTTGAGGTGCTTGTGGTAAGTTGGTATTCCTCTGGAGACGAATCCAGGGACTAACCTCTCTTTTCGAGTTGATTTTTGGTCCACAGAGTTCTTTCGTGTTGCTACAGTGACCTCAGGATCCCTCTATCCTTGAAACAGAGTTCTTGGGTTTTCTCTGGAGTGCCATCAAGGAAATCAAGGCTCCTTTCATGTGTGATGTGCAAGACGGAATTGCTCTGCACGCAGTACAGGGGAATCGGGCCTCATCTCGCATCGAGGGGGAAGTCTCATGGTTTTTCTCGAGTTGCGGCGGGAACCTGGGGTATATTCTCGAGTTACGACGGGGATGGCCCTTCCACCCACGTGTTTGTTCAGCCACGTCAGGACTCCTGCCTAGTTGCGAGGGACAACTCGGGATTCTCCTCGAGGCTTGGCAGGGCAATTGGAACGCCTCTCCAGCTGAGGCGGGAGACCAAGGGTCCCTTTCCACGTGCCACAAGAATCCTGGGACTCCTATCAAGTTTCACGAGGAGTCAGGCATCGTCTCCTTTGGAGGCACTGATCTCCGAATACCTCTGGAGTTTTCAAAGGATGTGAGGCCTCCGGTCGCCATGAGGTGGGGAACTAGGTGTTTCTCTGTGGTCTCCACAGGGGATTCAGACATCATTTCTTCTTGGGAGATGCAAGACGAGCCTGCATTCAAGTCACTGCAGGGATATCCGGCCTTATTTCGAGTCAGGGCATCGCGGTGTCCATTCCACTTGAGGCCGCAAACTCAGGATCCCTCTCACATACCTAGAACTGAGAGAAGCCTCCTCTTGAGGTGCTTGTGGTAAGGTGGTATTCCTCAGGAGTCGAAGCCAGGGACTAACCTCTCATCTCGTGTTGATTCTTGGTCAACGGAGCTCTTTCGTGTTGCTACAGTGACCTCAGGATCCCTCTTGCCTTGAAACAGTGTTCTTGGGGTTTCTCTGGAGTGCCATCAAGGAAATCAAGGCTCCTTTCATGTGTGATGTGCAACACGGTATTGCTCTGCACGCAGTGCAGAGGAATCGGGCCTCATCTCGCGGCGAGGGGGAAGTCTCATGGTTTTTCTCGAGTTGCGGCGGGAACCTGGGGTATATTCTCGAGTTACGACGGGGATGGCCCTTCCACCCACGTGTTTCTTCAGCGACGTCAGGACTCCTGCCTACTTGGGAGGGACAACTCGGGATTCTCCTCGAGGCTTTGCAGGGCAATTGGGACGCCTCTCCAGCTGAGACGGGAGACCAAGGGTCCCTTTCCACGTGCCACAGGAATCCTGGGTCTCCTATCAAGTTTCACGAGGAGTCAAGCATCGTCTCCTTTGGAGGCACTGATCTCCGCATACCTCTGGAGTTTTCAAAGGGTGTGAGGCCTCCTGTCGCGATGAGGTGGGGAACTAGGTCTTTCTCTGTGGTCTCCACAGGGGATTCAGACACCCTTTCGTCTTGGGGAATGCAAGACGAGCCTGCATTCCAGTCACTGCAGGGATATCCGGCCTTATTTCGAGTCAGGGCATCGCGGTGTCCATTCCACTTGAGGCCGCAAACTCAGGGTCCCTCTCACATACCTAGAGCTGAGAGAAGCCTCCTCTTGAGGTGCTTGTGGTAAGGTGGTATTCCTCTGGAGTCGAAGCCAGGGACTAACCTCTCATCTCGAGTTGATTTTTGGTCCACGGAGCTCTTTCGTGTTGCTACAGTGACCTCAGGATCCCTCTAGCCTTGAAACAGTGTTCTTGGGGTTTCTCTGGAGTGCCATGAAGGAAATCAAGGCTCCTTTCATGTGTGATGTGCAACACAGAATTGCTCTGCACGCAGTGCAGGGGAATCGGGCCTCATCTCAAGGCGAGAGGGAAGTCTCATGGTTTTTCTCGAGTTGCGGCGGGAACCTGGGGTATATTCTCGAGTTACGACGGGGATGGCCCTTCCACACACGTGTTTGTTCAGCCACGTCAGGACTCTTGCCTAGTTGCGAGACACAACTCGGGATTCTCCTCGAGGCTTGGCAAGGCAATTGGGACGCCTCTCCAGCTGAGGCGCGAGACCAAGGGTTCCTTTCTACGTGCCACAGGAATCCTGGGACTCCTATCAAGTTTCACAAGGAGTCAGGCATCGTCTCCTTTGGAGGCACTGATCTCCGCGTACCTCTGGAGTTTTCAAAGGATGTGAGGCCTCCGGTCGCGATGAGGTGGGGAACTAGGTCTTTCTCTGTGGTCTCCACAGGGGATTCAGACACCCTTTCGTCTTGGGAGATGCAAGACGAGCCTGCATTCCAGTCACTGCAGGGATATCCGGCCTTATTTCGAGTCAGGGCATCGCGGTGTCCATTCCACTTGAGGCCGCAAACTCAGGGTCCCTCTCACATACCTAGAGCTGAGAGAAGCCTCCTCTTGAGGTGCTTGTGGTAAGGTGGTATTCCTCTGGAGTCAAAGGCAGGGACTAACCTCTCATCTCGAGTTGATTTTTGGTCCAAGGAGCTCTTTCGTGTTGCTACAGTGACCTCAGGATACCTCTAGCCTTGAAACAGTGTTCTTGGGGTTTCTCTGGAGTGCCATGAAGGAAATCAAGGCTCCTTTCATGTGTGATGTGCAACACAGAATTGCTCTGCACGCAGTGCAGGGGAATCGGGCCTCATCTCGCGGCGAGGGGGTAGTCTCATGGTTTTTCTCGAGTTGCCGCGGGAACCTGGGGTATATTCTCGAGGTACGACGGGGATGGCCCTTCCACACACGTGTTTCTTCAGCGACGTCAGGACTCCTGCCTAGTTGCGAGGGACAACTCTGGATTCTCCTCGAGGCTTGGCAGGGCAACTGGGACGCCTCTCCAGCTGAGGCGGGAGACCAAGGGTCCCTTTCCAAGTGCCACAGGAATCCTGGGACTCCTATCAAGTTTCACGAGGAGTCAGGCATCGTCTCCTTTGGAGGCACTGATCTCCGCGTACCTCTGGAGTTTTCAAAGGATGTGAGGCTATCGGTCACGATGAGGTGGGGAACTAAGTCTTTCTCTGTGCTTTCCACAGGGGATTCAGACATCCTTTCGTCCTGGGAGATGCAAGACGAGCCTGCATTGAAGTCACTGCAGGGATATCCGGCCTTATTTCGAGTCAGGGCATCGCGGTGTCCATTCCACTTGAGGCCGCAAACTCAGGGTCCCTCTCACATACCTAGAGCTGAGAGAAGCCTCCTCTTGAGGTTCTTGTGGTAAGGTGGTATTCCTCAGGAGTCGAAGCCAGGGACTAACCTCTCATCTCGTGTTGATTCTTGGTCCACGGAGCTCTTTCGTGTTGCTACAGTGACCTCAGGATCCCTCTAGCCTTGAAACAGTGTTCTTGGGGTTTCTCTGGAGTGCCATCAAGGAAATCAAGGCTCCTTTCATGTTTGATGTGCAACACGGAATTGCTCTGCACGCAGTGCAGGGGAATCGGGCCTCATCTCGCGGCGAGGGGGAAGTCTCATGGTTTTTCTCGAGTTGCGGCGGGAACCTGGGGTATATTCTCGAGTTACGACGGGGATGGCCCTTCCACCCACGTGATTCTTCAGCGACGTCAGGACTCCTGCCTACTTGCGAGGGACAACTCGGGATTCTCCTCGAGGCTTTGCAGGGCAATTGGGACGCCTCTCCAGCTGAGACGGGAGACCAAGGGTCCCTTTCCACGTGCCACAGGAATCCTGGGTCTCCTATCAAGTTTCACGAGGAGTCAGGCATCGTCTCCTTTGGAGGCACTGATCTCCGCATACCTCTGGAGTTTTCAAAGGATGTGAGGCCTCCTGTCGCGATGAGGTGGGGAACTAGGTCTTTCTCTGTGGTCTCCACAGGGGATTCAGGCACCCTTTCGTCTTGGGAGATGCAAGACGAGCCTGCATTCCAGTCACTGCAGGGATATCCGGCCTTATTTCGAGGCAGGGCATCGCGGTGTCCATTCCACTTGAGGCCGCAAACTCAGGGTCCCTCTCACATACCTAGAGCTGGGAGAAGCCTCCTCTTGAGGTGCTTGTGGTAAGGTGGTATTCCTCTGGAGTAGAAGCCAGGGACTAACCTCTCATCTTGAGTTGATTTTTGGTCCACGGAGCTCTTTAGTGTTGCTACAGTGACCTCAGGATCCCTCTAGCCTTGAAACAGTGTTCTTGGGGTTTCTCTGGAGTGCCATGAAGGAAATCAAGGCTCCTTTCATGTGTGATGTGCAACACAGAATTGCTCTGCACACAGTGCAGGGGAATCGGGCCTCATCTCGCGGCGAGGGGGAAGTCTCATGGTTTTTCTCGAGTTGCGGCGAGAACCTGGGGTATATTCTCCAGTTACGACGGGGATGGCCCTTCCACACAGGTGTTTGTTCAGCCACGTCAGGACTCTTGCCTAGTTGCGAGACACAACTCGGGATTCTCCTCGAGGCTTGGCAAGGCAATTGGGACGCCTCTCCAGCTGAGGCGGGAGACAAAGGGTCCCTTTCCACGTGCCACAGGAATCCTGGGACTCCTACCAAGTTTCACGAGGAGTCAGGCATCGTCTCCTTTGGAGGCAGTGATCTCCGCGTACCTCTGGAGTTTTCAAAGGATGTGAGGCCTCCGGTCGCGATGAGGTGGGGAACTAGGTCTTTCTCTGTGGTCTCCACAGGGGATTCAGACACCCTTTCATCTTGGGAGATGCAAGACGAGCCTGCATTCAAGTCACTGCAGGGATATCCAGCCTTATTTCGCATCAGGGCATCGGAGTGTCCATTCCACTTGAGGCCGCAAACTCAGGGTCCCTCTCACATACCTAGAGCTGAGAGAAGCCTCCTCTTGAGGTGCTTGTGGTAAGGTGGTATTCCTCTGGAGTCGAAGCCAGGAACTAACCTCTCATCTCGAGTTGATTTTTGGCCCACGGAGCTCTTTCGTGTTGCTACAGTGACCTCAGGATCCCTCTAGCCTTGAAACAGTGTTCTTGGGGTTTCTCTGGAGTGCCATCAAGGAAATCAAGGCTCCTTTCATGTGTGATGTGCAACACGGAATTGCTCTGCACGCAGTGTAGGGGAATCGAGCCTCATCTCGCGGCGAGGGGGAAGTCTCATGGTTTTTCTCGAGTTGCGCGGGAACCTGGGGTATATTCTCGAGTTACGACGGGGATGGCCCTTCCACCCACGTGTTTGTTCAGCCATGTCAGGACTCCTGCCTAGTTGCGAGGGACAACTCGGGATTCTCCTCGAGGCTTGGCAGGGCAATTGGAACGCCTCTCCAGCTGAGGCGGGAGACCAAGGGTCCCTTTCCACGTGCCACAAGAATCCTGGGACTCCTATGAAGTTTCACGAGGAGTCAGGCATCGTCTCCTTTGGAGGCACTGATCTCCGCGTACCTCTGGAGTTTTCAAAGGATGTGAGGCCTCCGGTCGCCATGAGGTGGGGAACTAGGTGTTTCTCTGTGGTCTCCACAGGGGATTCAGACATCCTTTCTTCTTGGGAGATGCAAGACGAGCCTGCATTCAAGTCACTGCAGGGATATCCGGCCTTATTTCGAGTCAGGGCATCGCGGTGTCCATTCCACTTGAGGCCGCAAACTCAGGATCCCTCTCACATACCTAGAGCTGAGAGAAGCCTCCTCTTGAGGTGCTTGTGGTAAGGTGGTATTCCTCAGGAGTCGAAGCCAGGGACTAACCTCTCATCTCGTGTTGATTCTTGGTCAACGGAGCTCTTTCGTGTTGCTACAGTGACCTCAGGATCCCTCTAGCCTTGAAACAGTGTTCTTGGGGTTTCTCTGGAGTGCCATCAAGGAAACCAAGGCTCCTTTCATGTGTGATGTGCAACACGGAATTGCTCTGCACGCAGTGCAGAGGAATCGGGCCTCATCTCGCGGCGAGGGGGAAGTCTCATGGTTTTTCTCGAGTTGCGGCGGGAACCTGGGGTATATTCTCGAGTTACGACGGGGATGGCCCTTCCACCCACGTGTTTCTTCAGCGACGTCAGGACTCCTGCCTACTTGCGAGGGACAACTCGGGATTCTCCTCGAGGCTTTGCAGGGCAATTGGGACGCCTCTCCAGCTGAGACGGGAGACCAAGGGTCCCTTTCCACGTGCCACAGGAATCCTGTGTCTCCTATCAAGTTTCACGAGGAGTCAGGCATCGTCTCCTTTGGAGGCACTGATCTCCGCATACCTCTGGAGTTTTCAAAGGGTGTGAGGCCTCCTCTCGCGATGAGGTGGGGAACTAGGTCTTTCTCTGTGGTCTCCACAGGGGATTCAGACACCCTTTCGTCTTGGGGAATGCAAGACAAGCATGCATTCCAGTCACTGCAGGGATATCCGGCCTTATTTCGAGTCAGGGCATCGCGGTGTCCATTCCACTTGAGGCCGCAAACTCAGGGTCCCTCTCACATACCTAGAGCTGAGAGAAGCCTCCTCTTGAGGTGCTTGTGGTAAGGTGGTATTCCTCTGGAGTCGAAGCCAGGGACTAACCTCTCATCTCGAGTTGATTTTTGGTCCACGGAGCTCTTTCGTGTTGCTACAGTGACCTCAGGATCCCTCTAGCCTTGAAACAGTGTTCTTGGGGTTTCTCTGGAGTGCCATGAAGGAAATCAAGGCTCCTTTCATGTGTGATGTGCAACACAGAATTGCTCTGCACGCAGTGCAGGGGAATCGGGCCTCATCTCAAGGCGAGAGGGAAGTCTCATGGTTTTTCTCGAGTTGCGGCGGGAACCTGGGGTATATTCTCGAGTTACGACGGGGATGGCCCTTCCACACACGTGTTTGTTCAGCCACGTCAGGACTCTTGCCTAGTTGCGAAACACAACTCGGGATTCTCCTCGAGGCTTGGCAAGGCAATTGGGACGCCTCTCCAGCTGAGGCGGGAGACCAAGGGTCCCTTTCCACGTGCCACTGAAATCCTGGGACTCCTATCAAGTTTCACGAGGAGTCAGGCATCGTCTCCTTTGGAGGCACTGATCTCCGCGTACCTCTGGAGTTTTCAAAGGATGTGAGGCCTCCGGTCGCGATGAGGTGGGGAACTAGGTCTTTCTCTGTGGTCTCCACAGGGGATTCAGACACCCTTTCGTCTTGGGAGATGCAAGACGAGCCTGCATTCCAGTCACTGCAGGGATATCCGGCCTTATTTCGAGTCAGGGCATCGCGGTGTCCATTCCACTTGAGGCCACAAACTCAGGGTCCCTCTCACATACCTAGAGCTGAGAGAAGCCTCCTCTTGAGGTGCTTGTGGTAAGGTGGTATTCCTCTGGAGTCGAAGCCAGGGACTAACCTCTCATCTCGAGTTGATTTTTAGTCCACGGAGCTCTTTCGTGTTGCTACAGTGACCTCAGGATCCCTCTAGCCTTGAAACAGTGTTCTTGGGGTTTCTCTGGAGTGCCATGAAGGAAATCAAGGCTCCTTTCATGTGTGATGTGCAACACAGAATTGCTCTGCACGCAGTGCAGGGGAATCGGGCCTCATCTCGCGGCGAGGGGGAAGTCTCATGGTTTTTCTCGAGTTGCGGCGGGAACCTGGGGTATATTCTCGAGTTACGACGGGGATGGCCCTTCCACACACGTGTTTGTTCAGCCACGTCAGGACTCTTGCCTAGTTGCGAGACACAACTCGGGATTCTCCTCGAGGCTTGGCAAGGCAATTGGGACGCCTCTCCAGCTGAGGCGGGAGACCAAGCGTCCCTTTCCACGTGCCACAAGAATCCTGGGACTCCTATCAAGTTTCACGAGGAGTCAGGCATCGTCTCCTTTGGAGGCACTGATCTCCGCGTACCTCTGGAGTTTTCAAAGGATGTGAGGCCTCCGGTCGCGATGAGGTGGGGAACTAGGTGTTTCTCTGTGGTCTCCACAGGGGATTCAGACATCCTTTCTTCTTGGGAGATGCAAGACGAGCCTGCATTCAAGTCACTGCAGGGATATCCGGCCTTATTTCGAGTCAGGGCATCGCGGTGTCCATTCCACTTGAGGCCGCAAACTCAGGATCCCTCTCACATACCTAGAGCTGAGAGAAGCCTCCTCTTGAGGTGCTTGTGGTAAGGTGGTATTCCTCAGGAGTCGAAGCCAGGGACTAACCTCTCATCTCGTTTTGATTCTTGGTCAACGGAGCTCTTTCGTGTTGCTACAGTGACCTCAGGATCCCTCTAGCCTTGAAACAGTGTTCTTGGGGTTTCTCTGGAGTGCCATCAAGGAAATCAAGGCTCCTTTCATGTTTAATGTGCAACACGGAATTGCTCTGCACGCAGTTCAGGGGAATCGGGCCTCATCTCGCGGCGAGGGGGAAGTCTCATGGTTTTTCTCGAGTTGCGGCGGGAACCTGGGGTATATTCTCGAGTTACGACTTGGATGGCCCTTCCACCCACGTGATTCTTCAGCGACGTCAGGACTCCTGCCTAGTTGCGAGGGACAACTCGGGATTCTCCTCGAGGCTTTGCAGGGCAATTGGGACGCCTCTCCAGCTGAGACGGGAGACCAAGGGTCCCTTTCCACGTGCCACAGGAATCCTGGGTCTCCTATCAAGTTTCACGAGGAGTCAGGCATCGTCTCCTTTGGAGGCACTGATCTCCCCATACCTCTGGAGTTTTCAAAGGGTGTGAGGCCTCCTGTCGCGATGAGGTGGGGAACTAGGTCTTTCTCTGTGGTCTCCACAGGGGATTCAGACACCCTTTCGTCTTGGGGAATGCAAGACGAGCCTGCATTCCAGTCACTGCAGGGATATCCGGCCTTATTTCGAGTCAGGGCATCGCGGTGTCCATTCCACTTGAGGCCGCAAACTCAGGGTCCCTCTCACATACCTAGAGCTGAGAGAAGCCTCCTCTTGAGGTGCTTGTGGTAAGGTGGTATTCCTCTGGAGTCGAAGCCAGGGACTAACCTCTCATCTCGAGTTGATTTTTGGTCCACGGAGCTCTTTCGTGTTGCTACAGTGACCTCAGGATCCCTCTAGCCTTGAAACAGTGTTCTTGGGGTTTCTCTGGAGTGCCATCAAGGAAATCAAGGCTCCTTTCATGTGTGATGTGCAACACAGAATTGCTCTGCACGCAGTGCAGGGGAATCGGGCCTCATCTCGCGGCGAGAGGGAAGTCTCATGGTTTTTCTCGAGTTGCGGCGAGAACCTGGGGTATATTCTCGAGTTACGACGGGGATGGCCCTTCCACACACGTGTTTGTTCAGCCACGTCAGGACTCTTGCCTAGTTGCGGGACACAACTCGGGATTCTCCTCGAGGCTTGGCAAGGCAATTGGGACGCCTCTCCAGCTGAGGCGGGAGACAAAGGTTCCCTTTCCACGTGCCACAGGAATCCTGGGACTCCTATCAAGTTTCACAAGGAGTCAGGCATCGTCTAATTTGGAGGCACTGATCTCCGCGTACCTCTGGAGTTTTCAAAGGATGTGAGGCCTCCGGTCGCTATGAGGTGGGGAACTAGGTCTTTCTCTGTGGTCTCCACAGGGGATTCAGACACCCTTTCGTCTTCGGAGATGCAAGACGAGCCTGCATTCCAGTCACTGCAGGGATATCCGGCCTTATTTCGAGTCAGGGCATCGCGGTGTCCATTCCACTTGAGGCCGCAAACTCAGGGTCCCTCTCACATACCTAGAGCTGAGAGAAGCCTCCTCTTGAGGTGCTTGTGGTAAGGTGGTATTCCTCTGGAGTCGAAGCCAGGGACTAACCTCTCATCTCGAGTTGATTTTTGGTCCACGGAGCTCTTTCGTGTTGCTACAGTGACCTCAGGATCCCTCTAGCCTTGAAACAGTGTTCTTGGGGTTTCTCTGGAGTGCCATCAAGGAAATCAAGGCTCCTTTCATGTGTGATGTGCAACACAGAATTGCTCTGCACGCAGTGCAGGGGAATCGGGCCTCATCTCGCGGCGAGGGGGTAGTCTCATGGTTTTTCTCGAGTTGCGGCGGGAACCTGGGGTATATTCTCGAGGTACGACGGGGATGGCCCTTCCACCCACGTGTTTCTTCAGCCACGTCAGGACTCCTGCCTAGTTGCGAGGGAAAACTCGGGATTCTCCTCGAGGCTTGGCAGGGCAATTGGAACGCCTCTCCAGCTGAGGCGGGAGACCAAGGGTCCCTTTCCACGTGCCACAAGAATCCTGGGACTCCTATCAATTTTCACGAGGAGTCAGGCATCGTCTCCTTTGGAGGCACTGATCTCCGTGTACCTCTGGAGTTTTCAAAGGATGTGAGGCCTCCGGTCGCGATGAGGTGGGGAACTAGGTGTTTCTCTGTGGTCTCCACAGGGGATTCAGACATCCTTTCTTCTTGGGAGATGCAAGACGAGCCTGCATTCAAGTCACTGCAGGGATATCCAGCCTTATTTCGCGTCAGGGCATCGCGGTGTCTACTCCACTTGAGGCCGCAAACTCAGGGTCCCTCTCACATACCTAGAGCTGAGAGAAGCCTCCTCTTGAGGTGCTTGTGGTAAGGTGGTATTCCTCTGGAGTCGAAGCCAGGGACTAACCTCTCATCTCGAGTTGATTTTTGGCCCACGGAGCTCTTTCGTGTTGCTACAGTGACCTCAGGATCCCTCTAGCCTTGAAACAGTGTTCTTGGGGTTTCTCTGAAGTGCCATCAAGGAAATCAAGGCTCCTTTCATGTGTGATGTGCAACAGGGAATTGCTCTGCACGCAGTGCAGGGGAATCGGGCCTCATCTCGCGGCGAGGGGGAAGTCTCATGGTTTTTCTCGAGTTGCGGCGGGAACCTGGGGTATATTCTCCAGTTACGACGGGGATGGCCCTTCCACACACGTGTTTGTTCAGCCACGTCAGGACTCTTGCCTAGTTGCGAGACACAACTCGGGATTCTCCTCGAGGCTTGGCAATGCAATTGGGACGCCTCTCCAGCTGAGGCGGGAGACCAAGGGTCCCTTTCCACGTGCCACAGGAATCCTGGGACTCCTATCAAGCTTCACGAGGAGTCAGGCCTCGTCTCCTTTGGAGGCACTGATCTCCGCGTACCTCTGGAGTTTTCAAAGGATGTGAGGCCTCCGGTCGCGATGAGGTGGGGAACTAGGTGTTTCTCTGTGGTCTCCACAGGGGATACAGACATCCTTTCATCTTGGGAGATGCAAGACGAGCCTGCATTGAAGTCACTGCAGGGATATCCGGCCTTATTTCGAGTCAGGGCATCGCGGTGTCCATTCCACTTGAGGCCGCAAACTCAGGGTCCCTCTCACATACCTAGAGCTGAGAGAAGCCTCCTCTTGAAGTGCTTGTGGTAAGGTGGTATTCCTCTGGAGTCGAAGCCAGGGACTAACCTCTCATCTCGAGTTGATTTTTGTCCCACGGAGCTCTTTCGTGTTGCTACAGTGACCTCAGGATACCTCTAGCCTTGAAACAGTGTTCTTGGGGTTTCTCTGGAGTGCCGTGAAGGAAATCAAGGCTCCTTTCATGTGTGATGTGCAAGACGGAATTGCTCTGCACGCAGTGCAGTGGAATCGGGCCTCATCTCGCGGCGAGGGGGAAGTCTCATGGTTTTTCTCGAGTTGCGGCGGGAACCTGGGGTATATTCTCGAGTTACGACGGGGATGGCCCTTCCACCCACGTGTGTGTTCAGCCATGTCAGGACTCCTGCCTAGTTGCGAGGGACAACTCGGGATTCTCCTCGAGGCATTGCAGAGCAATTGGGACGCCGCTCCACCTGAGACGGGAGACCAAGGGTCCCTTTCCACGTGCCACAGGAATCCTGGGTCTCCTATCAAGTTTCACGAGGAGTCAGGCATCTTCTCCTTTGGAGGCACTGATCTCCGCATACCTCTGGAGTTTTCAAAGTATTTGAGGCCTCCTGTCGCGATGAGGTGGGGAACTAGTTCTTTCTCTGTGGCCTCCACAGGGGATTCAGACACCCTTTCGTCTTGGGAGATGCAAGACGAGCCTGCATTCCAGTCACTGCAGGGATATCCGGCCTTATTTCGAGTCAGGGCATCGCGGTGTCCATTCCACTTGAGGCCGCAAACTCAGGGTACCTTTCACATACCTAGAGCTGAGAGAAGCCTCCTCTTGAGGTGCTTGTGGTAAGGTGGTATTCCTCTGGAGTCGAAGCCAGGGACTAACCTCTCATCTCGAGTTGATTTTTGGTCCACGGAGCTCTTTCGTGTTGCTACAGTGACCTCAGGATCCCTCTAGCCTTGAAACAGTGTTCTTGGGGTTTCTCTGGAGTGCCATGAAAGAAATCAAGGCTCCTTTCATGTGTGATGTGCAACACAGAATTGCTCTGCACGCAGTGCAGGGGAATCGGGCCTCATCTCGCGGCGAGCGGGAAGTCTCATGGTTTTACTCGAGTTGCGCTGCGAACCTGGGGTATATTCTCGAGTTACGTTGGGGATGGCCCTTCCACACACGTGTTTGTTCAGCCACGTCAGGACTCTTGCCTAGTTGCGAGACACAACTCGGGATTCTCCTCGAGGCTTGGCAAGGCAATTGGGACGCCTCTCCTGCTGAGGCGGGAGACCAAGGGTCCCTTTCCACGTGCCACAGCAATGCTGGGACTCCTATCAAGTTTCACGAGGAGTCAGGCATCGTCTCCTTTGGAGGCACTGATCTCCGCGTACCTCTGGAGTTTTCAAAGGATGTGAGGCCTCCGGTCGCGATGAGGTGGGGAACTAGGTCTTTCTCTGTGGTCTCCACAGGGGATTCAGACATCCTTTCATCTTGGGAGATGCCAGACGAGCCTGCATTCAAGTCACTGCAGGGATATCCAGCCTTATTTCGCGTCAGGGCATCGCGGTGTCCATTCCACTTGAGGCCGCAAACTCAGGATCCCTCCACATACCTAGAGCTGAGAGAAGCCTCCTCTTGAGGTGCTTGTGGTAAGGTGGTATTCCTCTGGAGTTGAAGCCAGGGACTAACCTCTCATCTCGAGTTGATTTTTGGCCCACGGAGCTCTTTCGTGTTGCTACAGTGACCTCAGGATCCCTCTAGCCTTGAAACAGTGTTCTTGGGGTTTCTCGGGAGTGCCATCAAGGAAATCAAGGCTCCTTTCATGTGTGATGTGCAACACAGAATTGCTCTGCACGCAGTGCAGGGGAATCGGGCCTCATCTCGCGGCGAGGGGGAAGTCTCATGGTTTTTCTCGAGTTGCGGCGGGAACCTGGGGTATATTCTCGAGTTACGACGGGGATGGCCCTTCCACACACGTGTTTGTTCAGCCACGTCAGGACTCTTGCCTAGTTGCGAGACACAACTCGGGATTCTCCTCGAGGCTTGGCAAGGCAATTGGGACGCCTCTCCAGCTGAGGCGGGAGACCAAGCGTCCCTTTCCACGTGCCACAAGAATCCTGGGACTCCTATCAAGTTTCACGAGGAGTCAGGCATCGTCTCCTTTGGAGGCACTGATCTCCGCGTACCTCTGGAGTTTTCAAAGGATGTGAGGCCTCCGGTCGCGATGAGGTGGGGAACTAGGTGTTTCTCTGTGGTCTCCACAGGGGATTCAGACATCCTTTCTTCTTGGGAGATGCAAGACGAGCCTGCATTCAAGTCACTGCAGGGATATCCGGCCTTATTTCGAGTCAGGGCATCGCGGTGTCCATTCCACTTGAGGCCGCAAACTCAGGATCCCTCTCACATACCTAGAGCTGAGAGAAGCCTCCTCTTGAGGTGCTTGTGGTAAGGTGGTATTCCTCAGGAGTCGAAGCCAGGGACTAACCTCTCATCTCGTTTTGATTCTTGGTCAACGGAGCTCTTTCGTGTTGCTACAGTGACCTCAGGATCCCTCTAGCCTTGAAACAGTGTTCTTGGGGTTTCTCTGGAGTGCCATCAAGGAAATCAAGGCTCCTTTCATGTTTAATGTGCAACACGGAATTGCTCTGCACGCAGTTCAGGGGAATCGGGCCTCATCTCGCGGCGAGGGGGAAGTCTCATGGTTTTTCTCGAGTTGCGGCGGGAACCTGGGGTATATTCTCGAGTTACGACTTGGATGGCCCTTCCACCCACGTGATTCTTCAGCGACGTCAGGACTCCTGCCTACTTGCGAGGGACAACTCGGGATTCTCCTCGAGGCTTTGCAGGGCAATTGGGACGCCTCTCCAGCTGAGACGGGAGACCAAGGGTCCCTTTCCACGTGCCACAGGAATCCTGGGTCTCCTATCAAGTTTCACGAGGAGTCAGGCATCGTCTCCTTTGGAGGCACTGATCTCCCCATACCTCTGGAGTTTTCAAAGGGTGTGAGGCCTCCTGTCGCGATGAGGTGGGGAACTAGGTCTTTCTCTGTGGTCTCCACAGGGGATTCAGACACCCTTTCGTCTTGGGGAATGCAAGACGAGCCTGCATTCCAGTCACTGCAGGGATATCCGGCCTTATTTCGAGTCAGGGCATCGCGGTGTCCATTCCACTTGAGGCCGCAAACTCAGGGTCCCTCTCACATACCTAGAGCTGAGAGAAGCCTCCTCTTGAGGTGCTTGTGGTAAGGTGGTATTCCTCTGGAGTCGAAGCCAGGGACTAACCTCTCATCTCGAGTTGATTTTTGGTCCACGGAGCTCTTTCGTGTTGCTACAGTGACCTCAGGATCCCTCTAGCCTTGAAACAGTGTTCTTGGGGTTTCTCTGGAGTGCCATCAAGGAAATCAAGGCTCCTTTCATGTGTGATGTGCAACACAGAATTGCTCTGCACGCAGTGCAGGGGAATCGGGCCTCATCTCGCGGCGAGAGGGAAGTCTCATGGTTTTTCTCGAGTTGCGGCGAGAACCTGGGGTATATTCTCGAGTTACGACGGGGATGGCCCTTCCACACACGTGTTTGTTCAGCCACGTCAGGACTCTTGCCTAGTTGCGAGACACAACTCGGGATTCTCCTCGAGGCTTGGCAAGGCAATTGGGACGCCTCTCCAGCTGAGGCGGGAGACAAAGGTTCCCTTTCCACGTGCCACAGGAATCCTGGGACTCCCATCAAGTTTCACAAGGAGTCAGGCATCGTCTAATTTGGAGGCACTGATCTCCGCGTACCTCTGGAGTTTTCAAAGGATGTGAGGCCTCCGGTCGCTATGAGGTGGGGAACTAGGTCTTTCTCTGTGGTCTCCACAGGGGATTCAGACACCCTTTCGTCTTCGGAGATGCAAGACGAGCCTGCATTCCAGTCACTGCAGGGATATCCGGCCTTATTTCGAGTCAGGGCATCGCGGTGTCCATTCCACTTGAGGCCGCAAACTCAGGGTCCCTCTCACATACCTAGAGCTGAGAGAAGCCTCCTCTTGAGGTGCTTGTGGTAAGGTGGTATTCCTCTGGAGTCGAAGCCAGGGACTAACCTCTCATCTCGAGTTGATTTTTGGTCCACGGAGCTCTTTCGTGTTGCTACAGTGACCTCAGGATCCCTCTAGCCTTGAAACAGTGTTCTTGGGGTTTCTCTGGAGTGCCATCAAGGAAATCAAGGCTCCTTTCATGTGTGATGTGCAACACAGAATTGCTCTGCACGCAGTGCAGGGGAATCGGGCCTCATCTCGCGGCGAGGGGGTAGTCTCATGGTTTTTCTCGAGTTGCGGCGGGAACCTGGGGTATATTCTCGAGGTACGACGGGGATGGCCCTTCCACCCACGTGTTTCTTCAGCCACGTCAGGACTCCTGCCTAGTTGCGAGGGAAAACTCGGGATTCTCCTCGAGGCTTGGCAGGGCAATTGGAACGCCTCTCCAGCTGAGGCGGGAGACCAAGGGTCCCTTTCCACGTGCCACAAGAATCCTGGGACTCCTATCAATTTTCACGAGGAGTCAGGCATCGTCTCCTTTGGAGGCACTGATCTCCGTGTACCTCTGGAGTTTTCAAAGGATGTGAGGCCTCCGGTCGCGATGAGGTGGGGAACTAGGTGTTTCTCTGTGGTCTCCACAGGGGATTCAGACATCCTTTCTTCTTGGGAGATGCAAGACGAGCCTGCATTCAAGTCACTGCAGGGATATCCAGCCTTATTTCGCGTCAGGGCATCGCGGTGTCTACTCCACTTGAGGCCGCAAACTCAGGGTCCCTCTCACATACCTAGAGCTGAGAGAAGCCTCCTCTTGAGGTGCTTGTGGTAAGGTGGTATTCCTCAGGAGTCGAAGCCAGGGACTAACCTCTCATCTCGAGTTGATTTTTGGCCCACGGAGCTCTTTCGTGTTGCTACAGTGACCTCAGGATCCCTCTAGCCTTGAAACAGTGTTCTTGGGGTTTCTCTGAAGTGCCATCAAGGAAATCAAGGCTCCTTTCATGTGTGATGTGCAACAGGGAATTGCTCTGCACGCAGTGCAGGGGAATCGGGCCTCATCTCGCGGCGAGGGGGAAGTCTCATGGTTTTTCTCGAGTTGCGGCGGGAACCTGGGGTATATTCTCCAGTTACGACGGGGATGGCCCTTCCACACACGTGTTTGTTCAGCCACGTCAGGACTCTTGCCTAGTTGCGAGACACAACTCGGGATTCTCCTCGAGGCTTGGCAATGCAATTGGGACGCCTCTCCAGCTGAGGCGGGAGACCAAGGGTCCCTTTCCACGTGCCACAGGAATCCTGGGACTCCTATCAAGCTTCACGAGGAGTCAGGCCTCGTCTCCTTTGGAGGCACTGATCTCCGCGTACCTCTGGAGTTTTCAAAGGATGTGAGGCCTCCGGTCGCGATGAGGTGGGGAACTAGGTGTTTCTCTGTGGTCTCCACAGGGGATACAGACATCCTTTCATCTTGGGAGATGCAAGACGAGCCTGCATTGAAGTCACTGCAGGGATATCCGGCCTTATTTCGAGTCAGGGCATCGCGGTGTCCATTCCACTTGAGGCCGCAAACTCAGGGTCCCTCTCACATACCTAGAGCTGAGAGAAGCCTCCTCTTGAAGTGCTTGTGGTAAGGTGGTATTCCTCTGGAGTCGAAGCCAGGGACTAACCTCTCATCTCGAGTTGATTTTTGTCCCACGGAGCTCTTTCGTGTTGCTACAGTGACCTCAGGATACCTCTAGCCTTGAAACAGTGTTCTTGGGGTTTCTCTGGAGTGCCGTGAAGGAAATCAAGGCTCCTTTCATGTGTGATGTGCAAGACGGAATTGCTCTGCACGCAGTGCAGGGGAATCGGGCCTCATCTCGCGGCGAGGGGGAAGTCTCATGGTTTTTCTCGAGTTGCGGCGGGAACCTGGGGTATATTCTCGAGTTACGACGGGGATGGCCCTTCCACCCACGTGTGTGTTCAGCCATGTCAGGACTCCTGCCTAGTTGCGAGGGACAACTCGGGATTCTCCTCGAGGCATTGCAGAGCAATTGGGACGCCGCTCCACCTGAGACGGGAGACCAAGGGTCCCTTTCCACGTGCCACAGGAATCCTGGGTCTCCTATCAAGTTTCAGGAGGAGTCAGGAATCTTCTCCTTTGGAGGCACTGATCTCCGCATACCTCTGAAGTTTTCAAAGTATTTGAGGCCTCCTGTCGCGATGAGGTGGGGAACTAGTTCTTTCTCTGTGGCCTCCACAGGGGATTCAGACACCCTTTCGTCTTGGGAGATGCAAGACGAGCCTGCATTCCAGTCACTGCAGGGATATCCGGCCTTATTTCGAGTCAGGGCATCGCGGTGTCCATTCCACTTGAGGCCGCAAACTCAGGGTACCTTTCACATACCTAGAGCTGAGAGAAGCCTCCTCTTGAGGTGCTTGTGGTAAGGTGGTATTCCTCTGGAGTCGAAGCCAGGGACTAACCTCTCATCTCGAGTTGATTTTTGGTCCACGGAGCTCTTTCGTGTTGCTACAGTGACCTCAGGATCCCTCTAGCCTTGAAACAGTGTTCTTGGGGTTTCTCTGGAGTGCCATGAAAGAAATCAAGGCTCCTTTCATGTGTGATGTGCAACACAGAATTGCTCTGCACGCAGTGCAGGGGAATCGGGCCTCATCTCGCGGCGAGCGGGAAGTCTCATGGTTTTACTCGAGTTGCGGCGGGAACCTGGGGTATATTCTCGAGTTACGTTGGGGATGGCCCTTCCACACACGTGTTTGTTCAGCCACGTCAGGACTCTTGCCTAGTTGCGAGACACAACTCGGGATTCTCCTCGAGGCTTGGCAAGGCAATTGGGACGCCTCTCCTGCTGAGGCGGGAGACCAAGGGTCCCTTTCCACGTGCCACAGCAATCCTGGGACTCCTATCAAGTTTCACGAGGAGTCAGGCATCGTCTCCTTTGGAGGCACTGATCTCCGCGTACCTCTGGAGTTTTCAAAGGATGTGAGGCCTCCGGTCGCGATGAGGTGGGGAACTAGGTCTTTCTCTGTGGTCTCCACAGGGGATTCAGACATCCTTTCATCTTGGGAGATGCCAGACGAGCCTGCATTCAAGTCACTGCAGGGATATCCAGCCTTATTTCGCGTCAGGGCATCGCGGTGTCCATTCCACTTGAGGCCGCAAACTCAGGATCCCTCCACATACCTAGAGCTGAGAGAAGCCTCCTCTTGAGGTGCTTGTGGTAAGGTGGTATTCCTCTGGAGTTGAAGCCAGGGACTAACCTCTCATCTCGAGTTGATTTTTGGCCCACGGAGCTCTTTCGTGTTGCTACAGGGACCTCAGGATCCCTCTAGCCTTGAAACAGTATTCTTGGGGTTTCTCGGGAGTGCCATCAAGGAAATCAAGGCTCCTTTCATGTGTGATGTGCAACACGGAATTGCTCTGCACGCAGTGCAGGGGAATCGGGCCTCATCTCGTGGCGAGGGGGAAGTCTCATGGTTTTTCTCGAGTTGCGGCGGGAACCTGGGGTATATTCTCGAGTTACGACGGAGATGGCCCTTCCACCCACGTGTTTCTTCAGCGACGTCAGGACTCCCGCCTAGTTGCCAGGGACAACTCGGGATTCTCCTCGAGGCTTTGCAGGGCAATTGGGACGCCTCTCCAGCTGAGACGGGAGACCAAGTGTACCTTTCCACGTGCCACAGGAATCCTGGGTCTCCTATCAAGTTTCACGAGGAGTCAGGCATCGTCTCCTTTGGAGGCACTGATCTCCGCGTACCTCTGGAGTTTTCAAAGGATGTGAGGCCTCCGGTCGCCATGAGGTGGGGAACTAGGTCTTTCTCTGTGGTCTCCACAGGGGAATCAGACATCCTTTCATCTCGGGAGATGCAAGACGAGCCTGCATTCAAATCACTGCAGGGATATCCAGCCTTATTTTGCGTCAGGGCATCGCGGTGTCCATTCCACTTGAGGCCGCAAACTCAGGGTCCCTCTCACATACCTAGAGCTGAGAGAAGCCTCCTCTTGAGGTGCTTGTGGTAAGGTGGTATTCCTCTGGAGTCGAAGCCAGGGACTAACCTCTCATCTCGAGTTGATTTTTGGCCCACGGAGCTCTTTCGTGTTGCTACAGTGACCTCAGGATCCCTCTAGCCTTGAAACAGTGTTCTTGGGGTTTCTCTGGAGTGCCATCAAGAAAATCAAGGCTCCTTTCATGTGTGATGTGCAAGACGGAATTGCTCTGCACGCAGTACAGGGGAATCGGGCCTCATCTCGCGGCGAGGGGGAAGTCTCATGGTTTTTCTCGAGTTGCGGCGGGAACCTGGGGTATATTCTCGAGTTCCGACGGGGATGGCCCTTCCACACACGTGTGTGTTCAGCCATGTCAGGACTCCTGCCTAGTTGCGAGGGACAACTCGGGATTCTCCTCGAGGCTTTGCAGGGCAATTGGGACGCCTCTCCAGCTGAGGCGGGAGACCAAGCGTCCCTTTCCACGTGCCACAGGATTCCTGGGACTCCTATCAAGTTTCACGAGGAGTCAGGCATCGTCTCCTTTGGAGGCACTGATCTCCGCGTACCTCTGGAGTTTTCAAAGGATGTGAGGCCTCCGGTCGCCATGAGGTGGGGAACTAGGTCTTTCTCTGTGGTCTCCACAGGGGATTCAGACATCCTTTCATCTCGGGAGATGCAAACGAGCCTGCATTCAAGTCACTGCAGGGATATCCAGCCTTATTTCGCGTCAGGGCATCGCGGTGTCCATTCCACTTGAGGCCGCAAACTCAGGGTCCCTCTCACATACCTAGAGCTGAGAGAAGCCTCCTCTTGTGGTGCTTGTGGTAAGGTGGTATTCCTCAGGAGTCGAAGCCAGGGACTAACCTCTCATCTCGTGTTGATTCTTGGTCCACGGAGCTCTTTCGTGTTGCTACAGTGACCTCAGGATCCCTCTAGCCTTGAAACAGTGTTCTTGGGGTTTCTCTGGAGTGCCATCAAGGAAATCAAGGCTCCTTTCATGTGTGATGTGCAAGACGGAATTGCTCTGCACGCAGTACAGGGGAATCGGGCCTCATCTCGCAGCGAGGGGGAAGTCTCATGGTTTTTCTCGAGTTGCGGCGGGAACCTGGGGTATATTCTCGAGTTACGACGGGGATGGCCCTTCCACACACGTGTGTGTTCAGCCATGTCAGGACTCCTGCCTAGTTGCGAGGAACAACTCGGGATCCTCCTCGAGGCTTTGCAGGGCAATTGGGACGCCTCTCCAGCTGAGACGGGAGACCAAGTGTCCCTTTCCACGTGCCACAGGAATCCTGGGTCTCCTATCAAGTTTCACGAGGAGTCAGGCATCGTCTCCTTTGGAGGCACTGATCTCCGCATACCTCTGGAGTTTTCAAAGGATTTGAGGCCTCCTGTCGCGATGAGGTGGGGAACTAGTTCTTTCTCTGTGGTCTCCACAGGGGATTCCGACACCCTTTCATCTTGGGAGATGCAAGACGAGCCTACATTCAAGTCACTGCAGGGATATCCGGCCTTATTTCGAGTCAGGGCATCGCGGTGTCCATTCCACTTGAGGCCGCAAACTCAGGGTCCCTCTCACATACCTAAAGCTGAGAGAAGCCTCCTCTTGAGGTGCTTGTGGTAAGGTGGTATTCCTCAGGAGTCGAAGCCAGGGACTAACCTCTCATCTCGAGTTGATTTTTGGTCCACGGAGCTCTTTCGTGTTGCTACAGTGACCTCAGGATCCCTCTAGCCTTGAAACAGTGTTCTTGGGGATTCTCTGGAGTGCCATGAAGGAAATCAAGGCTCCTTTCATGTGTGATGTGCAACACAGAATTGCTCTGCACGCAGTGCAGGGGAATCGGGCCTCATCTCGAGGCGAGGGGGAAGTCTCATGGTTTTTCTCGAGTTGCGGCGGGAACCTGGGGTATATTCTCGAGTTACGACGGAGATGGCCCTTCCACACACGTGTTTGTTCAGCCACGTCAGGACTCTTGCCTAGTTGTGAGACAAAACTCGGGATTCTACTCGAAGTTTGGCAAGGCAATTGGGACGCCTCTCCAGCTGAGGCGGGAGACCAAGGGTCCCTTTCCACGTGCCACAGCAATCCTGGGACTCCTATCAAGTTTCACGAGGAGTCAGGCATCGTCTCCTTTGGAGGCACTGATCTCCGCGTACCTCTGGAGTTTTCAAAGGATGTGAGGCCTCCGGTCGCGATGAGGTGGGGAACTAGGTCTTTCTCTGTGGTCTCCACAGGGGATTCAGACATCCTTTCTTCTTGGGAGATGCAAGACGAGCCTGCATTCAAGTCACTGCAGGGATATCCAGCCTTATTTCGCGTCAGGGCATCGCGGTGTCCATTCCACTTGAGGCCGCAAACTCAGGGTCCCTCTCACATACCTAGAGCTGAGAGAAGCCTCCTCTTGAAGTGCTGGTGGTAAGGTGGTATTCCTCTGGAGTCGAAGCCAGGGACTAACCTCTCATCTCGAGTTGATTTTTGGCCCACGGAGATCTTTCGTGTTGCTACAGTGACCTCAGGATCCCTCTAGCCTTGAAACAGTGTTCTTGGGGTTTCTCTGGAGTGCCATCAAGGAAATCAAGTCTCCTTTCATGTGTGATGTGCAACACGGAATTGCTCTGTATGCAGTGCAGGGGAATCGGGCCTCATCTCGCAGCGAGGGGGAAGTCTCATGGTTTTTCTCGAGTTGCGGCGGGAACCTAGGGTATATTCTCGAGTTACGACGGGGATGGCCCTTCCACCCACGTGTTTCTTCAGCGACGTCAGGACTCCTGCCTAGTTGCGAGGGACAACTCTGGATTCTCCTCGAGGCTTGGCATGGCAATTGGGACGCCTCTCCAGCTGAGGCGGGAGACCAAGTGTCCCTTTCCAAGTGCCACAGGAATCCTGGGACTCCTATCAAGTTTCACGAGGAGTCAGGCATCGTCTCCTTTGGAGGCACTGATCTCCGCGTACCTCTGGAGTTTTCAAAGGATGTGAGGCTATCGGTCGCGATGAGGTGGGGAACTAAGTCTTTCTCTGTGCTTTCCACAGGGGATTCAGACATCCTTTCGTCCTGGGAGATGCAAGACGAGCCTTCATTGAAGTCACTGCAGGGATATCCGGCCTTATTTCGAGTCAGGGCATCGCGGTGTCCATTCCACTTGAGGCCGCAAACTCAGGGTCCCTCTCACATACCTAGAGCTGAGAGAAGCCTCCTCTTGAGGTGCTTGTGGTAAGGTGGTATTCCTCTGGAGACGAATCCAGGGACTAACCTCTCTTTTCGAGTTGATTTTTGGTCCACAGAGTTCTTTCGTGTTGCTACAGTGACCTCAGGATCCCTCTATCCTTGAAACAGTGTTCTTGGGGTTTCTCTGGAGTGCCATCAAGGAAATCAAGGCTCCTTTCATGTGTGATGTGCAAGACGGAATTGCTCTGCACGCAGTACAGGGGAATCGGGCCTCATCTCGCATCGAGGGGGAAGTCTCATGGTTTTTCTCGAGTTGCGGCGGGAACCTGGGGTATATTCTCGAGTTACGACGGGGATGGCCCTTCCACCCACGTGTTTGTTCAGCCACGTCAGGACTCCTGCCTAGTTGCGAGGGACAACTCGGGATTCTCCTCGAGGCTTGGCAGGGCAATTGGAACGCCTCTCCAGCTGAAGCGGGAGACCAAGGGTCCCTTTCCACGTGCCACAAGAATCCTGGGACTCCTATCAAGTTTCACGAGGAGTCAGGCATCGTCTCCTTTGGAGGCACTGATCTCCGCGTACCTCTGGAGTTTTCAAAGGATGTGAGGCCTCCGGTCGCGATGAGGTGGGGAACTAGGTGTTTCTCTGTGGTCTCCACAGGGGATTCAGACATCCTTTCTTCTTGGGAGATGCAAGACGAGCCTGCATTGAAGTCACTGCAGGGATATCCGACCTTATTTCGAGTCAGGGCATCGCGGTGTCCATTCCACTTGAGACCGCAAACTCAGGATCCCTCTCACATACCTAGAGCTGAGAGAAGCCTCCTCTTGAGGTGCTTGTGGTAAGGTGGTATTCCTCAGGAGTCGAAGCCAGGGACTAACCTCTCATCTCGTGTTGATTCTTGGTCCACGGAGCACTTTCGTGTTGCTACAGTGACCTCAGGATCCCTCTAGCCTTGAAACAGTGTTCTTGGGGTTTCTCTGGAGTGCCATCAAGGAAATCAAGGCTCCTTTCATGTGTGATGTGCAACATGGAATTGCTCTGCATGCAGTGCAGGGGAATCGGGCCTCATCTCGCGGCGAGGGGGAATTCTCATGGTTTTTCTCGAGTTGCCGCGGGAACCTGGGGTATATTCTCGAGTTACGACGGGGATGGCCCTTCCACCCACGTGTTTCTTCAGCAACGTCAGGACTCCTGCCTAGTTGTGAGGGACAACTCTGGATTCTCCTCGAGGCTTGGCAGGGCAATTGGGACGCCTCTCCAGCTGAGACGGGAGACCAAGGGTCCCTTTCCACGTGCCACAGGAATCCTGGGTCTCCTATCAAGTTTCACGAGGAGTCAGGCATCGTCTCCTTTGGAGACACTGATCTCCGCATACCTCTGGAGTTTTCAAAGGATTTGAGGCCTCCTGTCGCGATGAGGTTGGGAACTCGGTCTTTCTCTGTGGTCTCCACAGGGGATTCAGACACCGTTTCGTCTTGTGAGATGCAAGACGAGCCTGCATTCCAGTCACTGCAGGGATATCCGGCCTTATTTCGAGTCAGGGCATCGCGGTGTCCATTCCACTTGAGGCCGCAAACTCAGGGTCCCTCTCACATACCTAGAGCTGAGAGAAGCCTCCTCTTGTGCTGCTTGTGGTAAGGTGGTATTCCTCAGGAGTCGAAGCCAGGGACTAACCTCTCATCTCGTGTTGATTCTTGGTCCACGGAGCTCTTTCGTGTTGCTACAGTGACCTCAGGATCCCTCTAGCCTTGAAACAGTGTTCTTGGGGTTTCTCTGGAGTGCCATCAAGGAAATCAAGGCTCCTTTCATGTGTGATGTGCAAGACGGAATTGCTCTGCACGCAGTTCAGGGGAATCGGGCCTCATCTCGCGGCGAGGGGGAAGTCTCATGGTTTTTATCGAGTTGCGGCGGGAACCTGGGGTATATTCTCGAGTTCCGACGGGGATGGCCCTTCCACACACGTGTGTGTTCAGCCATGTCAGGACTCCTGCCTAGTTGCGAGGGACAACTCGGGATTCTCCTCGAGGCTTTGCAGGGCAATTGGGACGCCTCTCCAGCTGAGACGGGAGACCAAGTGTCCCTTTCCACGTGCCACAGGAATCCTGGGTCTCCTATCAAGTTTCACGAGGAGTCAGGCATCGTCTCCTTTGGAGGCACTGATCTCCGCATACCTCTGGAGTTTTCAAAGGATTTGAGGCCTCCTGTCGCGATGAGGTGGGGAACTAGTTCTTTCTCTGTGGTCTCCACAGGGGATTCCGACACCCTTTCATCTTGGGAGATGCAAGACGAGCCTGCATTCAAGTCACTGCAGGGATATCCGGCCTTATTTCGAGTCAGGGCATCGCGGTGTCCATTCCACTTGAGGCCGCAAAATCAGGGTCCCTCTCACATACCTAGAGCTGAGAGAAGCCTCCTCTTGAGGTGCTTGTGGTAAGGTGGTATTCCTCTGGAGTCGAAACCAGGGACTAACCTCTCATCTCGAGTTGATTTTTGGTCCACGGAGCTCTTTCGTGTTGCTACAGTGACCTCAGGATCCCTCTAGCCTTGAAACAGTGTTCTTGGGGTTTCTCTGGAGTGCCATGAAGGAAATCAAGGCTCCTTTCATGTGTGATGTGCAACACAGAATTGCTCTGCACGCAGTGCAGGGGAATCGGGCCTCATCTCGAGGCGAGGGGGAAGTCTCATGGTTTTTCTCGAGTTGCGGCGGGAACCTGGGGTATATTCTCGAGTTACGACGGAGATGGCCCTTCCACACACGTGTTTGTTCAGCCACGTCAGGACTCTTTCCTAGTTGTGAGACAAAACTCGGGATTCTACTCGAGGTTTGGCAAGGCAATTGGGACGCCTCTCCAGCTGAGGCGGGAGACCAAGGGTCCCTTTCCACGTGCCACAGGAATCCTGGGACTCCTATCAAGTTTCCCGAGGAGTCAGGCATCGTCTCCTTTGGAGGCACTGATCTCCGCGTACCTCTGGAGTTTTCAAAGGATGTGAGGCCTCCGGTCGCCATGAGGTGGGGAACTAGGTCTTTCTCTGTGGTCTCCACAGGGGATTCAGACATCCTTTCTTCTTGGGAGATGCAAGACGAGCCTGCATTCAAGTCACTGCAGGGATATCCAGCCTTATTTCGCGTCAGGGCATCGCGGTGTCCATTCCACTTGAGGCCGCAAACTCAGGGTCCCTCTCACATACCTAGAGCTGAGAGAAGCCTCCTCTTGAAGTGCTGGTGGTAAGGTGGTATTCCTCTGGAGTCGAAGCCAGGGACTAACCTCTCATCTCGAGTTGATTTTTGGCCCACGGAGATCTTTCGTGTTGCTACAGTGACCTCAGGATCCCTCTAGCCTTGAAACAGTGTTCTTGGGGTTTCTCTGGAGTGCCATCAAGGAAATCAAGTCTCCTTTCATGTGTGATGTGCAACACGGAATTGCTCTGCATGCAGTGCAGGGGAATCGGGCCTCATCTCGCAGCGAGGGGGAAGTCTCATGGTTTTTCTCGAGTTGCGGCGGGAACCTGGGGTATATTCTCGAGTTACGACGGGGATGGCCCTTCCACCCACGTGTTTCTTCAGCGACGTCAGGACTCCTGCCTAGTTGCGAGGGACAACTCTGGATTCTCCTCGAGGCTTGGCATGGCAATTGGGACGCCTCTCCAGCTGAGGCGGGAGACCAAGTGTCCCTTTCCAAGTGCCACAGGAATCCTGGGACTCCTATCAAGTTTCACGAGGAGTCAGGCATCGTCTCCTTTGGAGGCACTGATCTCCGCATACCTCTGGAGTTTTCAAAGGATGTGAGGCTATCGGTCGCGATGAGGTGGGGAACTAAGTCTTTCTCTGTGCTTTCCACAGGGGATTCAGACATCCTTTCGTCCTGGGAGATGCAAGACGAGCCTGCATTGAAGTCACTGCAGGGATATCCGGCCTTATTTCGAGTCAGGGCATCGCGGTGTCCATTCCACTTGAGGCCGCAAACTGAGGGTCCCTCTCACATACCTAGAGCTGAGAGAAGCCTCCTCTTGAGGTGCTTGTGGTAAGGTGGTATTCCTCTGGAGACGAATCCAGGGACTAACCTCTCTTTTCGAGTTGATTTTTGGTCCACAGAGTTCTTTCGTGTTGCTACAGTGACCTCAGGATCCCTCTATCCTTGAAACAGTGTTCTTGGGGTTTCTCTGGAGTGCCATCAAGGAAATCAAGGCTCCTTTCATGTGTGATGTGCAAGACGGAATTGCTCTGCACGCAGTACAGGGGAATCGGGCCTCATCTCGCATCGAGGGGGAAGTCTCATGGTTTTTCTCGAGTTGCGGCGGGAACCTGGGGTATATTCTCGAGTTACGACGGGGATGGCCCTTCCACCCACGTGTTTGTTCAGCCACGTCAGGACTCCTGCCTAGTTGCGAGGGACAACTCGGGATTCTCCACGAGGCTTGGCAGGGCAATTGGAACGCCTCTCCAGCTGAAGCGGGAGACCAAGGGTCCCTTTCCACGTGCCACAAGAATCCTGGGACTCCTATCAAGTTTCACGAGGAGTCAGGCATCGTCTCCTTTGGAGGCACTGATCTCCGCGTACCTCTGGAGTTTTCAAAGGATGTGAGGCCTCCGGTCGCGATGAGGTGGGGAACTAGGTGTTTCTCTGTGGTCTCCACAGGGGATTCAGACATCCTTTCTTCTTGGGAGATGCAAGACGAGCCTGCATTCAAGTCACTGCAGGGATATCCAGCCTTATTTCACGTCAGGGCATCGCGGTGTCCATTCCACTTGAGACCGCAACCTCAGGATCCCTCTCACATACCTAGAGCTGAGAGAAGCCTTTTCTTGAGGTGCTTGTGGTAAGGTGGTAATCCTCAGGAGTCGAAGCCAGGGACTAACCTCTCATCTCGTGTTGATTCTTGGTCCACGGAGCTCTTTCGTGTGGCTACAGTGACCTCAGGATCCCTCTAGCCTTGAAACAGTGTTCTTGGGGTTTCTCTGGAGTGCCATCAAGGAAATCAAGGCTCCTTTCATGTGTGATGTGCAACATGGAATTGCTCTGCATGCAGTGCAGGGGAATCGGGCCTCATCTCGCGGCGAGGGGGAAGTCTCATGGTTTTTCTCGAGTTGCCGCGGGAACCTGGGGTATATTCTCGAGTTACGACGGGGATGGCCCTTCCACACACGTGTGTGTTCAGCCATGTCAGGACTCCTGCCTAGTTGCGAGGGACAACTCGGGATTCTCCTCGAGGCTTGGCAGGGCAATTGGGACGCCTCTCCAGCTGAGACGGGAGACCAAGGGTCCCTTTCCACGTGCCACAGGAATCCTGGGTCTCCTATCAAGTTTCAAGAGGAGTCAGGCATCGTCTCCTTTGGAGGCACTGATCTCCGCATACCTCTGGAGTTTTCAAAGGATTTGAGGCCTCCGGTCGCGATGAGGTGGGCAACTAGGTCTTTCTCTCTGGTCTCCACAGGGGATTCAGACACCCTTTCGTCTTGGGAGATGCAAGACGAGCCTGTATTCCAGTCACTGCAGGGATATCCGGCCTTATTTCGAGTCAGGGCATCGCGGTGTCCATTCCACTTGAGGCCGCAAACTCAGGGTCCCTCTCACATACCTAGAGCTGAGAGAAGCCTCCTCTTGAGGTGCTTGTGGTAAGGTGGTATTCCTCTGGAGTCGAAGCCAGGGACTAACCTCTCATCTCGAGTTGATTTTTGGTCCACGGAGCTTTTTCGTGTTGCTACAGTGACCTCAGGATCCCTCTATTCTTGAAACAGTGTTCTTGGGGTTTCTCTGCAGTGCCATGAAGGAAATCAAGGCTCCTTTCATGTGTGATGTGCAACACAGAATTGCTCTGCACGCAGTGCAGGGGAATCGGGCCTCATCTCGCGGCGAGGGGGAAGTCTCATGGTTTTCTCGAGTTGCGGCGGGAACCTGGGGTATATTCTCGAGTTACGACGGGGATGGCCCTTCCACACTCGTGTTTGTTCAGCCATGTCAGGACTCTTGCCTAGTTGCGAGACACAACTCGGTATTCTCCTCGAGGCTTGGCAAGGCAATTGGGACGCCTCTCCAGCTGAGGCGGGAGACCAAGGGTCCCTTTCCACGTGCCACAGGAATCCTGGGACTCCTATCAAGTTTCACGAGGAGTCAGGGATCGTCTCCTTTGGAGGCACTGATCTCCGCATACCTCTGGAGTTTTCAAAGGATGTGAGGCCTCCGGTCGCGATGAGGTGGGGAACTAGGTCTTTCTCTGTGGTCTCCACAGGGGATTTAGACATCCTTTCATCTTGGGAGATGCAAGACGAGCCTGCATTCAAGTCACTGCAGGGATATCCGGCCTTATTTCGCGTCAGGGCATTGCGGTGTCCATTCCACTTGAGGCCGCAAACTCAGGGTCCCTCTCACATACCTAGAGCTGAGAGAAGCCTCCTCTTGAGGTGCTTGTGGTAAGGTGGTATTCCTCTGGAGTCGAAGCCAGGGACTAACCTCTCATCTCGAGTTGATTTTTGGCCCACCGAGCTCTTTCGTGTTGCTACAGTGACCTCAGGATCCCTCTAGCCTTGAAACAGTGTTCTTGGGGTTTCTCTGGAGTGCCATCAAGGAAATCAAGGCTCCTTTCATGTGTGATGTGCAACACGGAATTGCTCTGCACGCAGTGCCGGGGAATCGGGCCTCATCTCGCGGCGAGGGGGAAGTCTCATGGTTTTTCTCGAGTTGCGGCGGGAACCTGGGGTATATTCTCGAGTTACGACGGGGATGGCCCTTCCACCCACGTGTTTGTTCAGCCACGTCATCACTCCTGCCTAGTTGCGAGGGACAACTCGGGATTCTCCTCGAGGCTTGGCAGGGCAATTGGGACGCCTCTCCAGCTGAGGCGGGAGACCAAGTGTCCCTTTCCAAGTGCCACAGGAATCCTGGGACTCCTATCAAGTTTCACGAGGAGTCAGGCATCGTCTCCTTTGGAGGCACTGATCTCCGCGTACCTCTGGAGTTTTCAAAGGATGTGAGGCTGTCGGTCGCGATGAGGTGGGGAACTAAGTCTTTCTCTGTGCTTTCCACAGGGGATTCAGACATCCTTTCGTCCTGGGAGATGCAAGACGAGCCTGCATTCAAGTCACTGCAGGGATATCCGGCCTTATTTCGAGTCAGGGCATCGCGGTGTCCATTCCACTTGAGGCCGCAAACTCAGGGTCCCTCTAACATACCTAGAGTTGAGAGAAGCCTCCTCTTGAGGTGCTTTTGGTAAGGTGGTATTCCTCAGGAGTCGAAGCCAGGGACTAACCTCTCATCTCGTGTTGATTCTTGGTCCACGGAGCTCTTTCGTGTTGCTACAGTGACCTCAGGATCCCTCTAGCCTTGAAACAGTGTTCTTGGGGTTTCTCTGGAGTGCCATCAAGGAAATCAAGGCTCCTTTCATGTGTGATGTGCAACACTGAATTGCTCTGTACGCAGTGCAGGGGAATCGGGCCTCATCTCGCGGCGAGGGGGAAGTCTCATGGTTTTTCTCGAGTTCCGGCGGGAACCTGGGGTATATTCTCGAGTTACGACGGGGATGGCCCTTCCACCCACGTGTTTCTTCAGCGACGTCAGGACTCCCGCCTAGTTGCCAGGGACAACTCGGGATTCTCCTCGAGGCTTTGCAGGGCAATTGTGATGCCTCTCCAGCTGAGACGGGAGACCAAGGGTCCCTTTCCACGTGCCACAGGAAACCTGGGTCTCCTATCAAGTTTCACGAGGAGTCAGGCATCGTCTCCTTTGGAGGCACTGATCTCCGCATACCTCTGGAGTTTTCAAAGGATTTGAGGCCTCCTGTCGCGATGAGGTGGGGAACTAGGTCTTTCTCTGTGGTCTCCACAGGGGATTCAGACACCCTTTCGTCTTGGGAGATGCAAGACGAGCCTGCATTCCAGTCACTGCAGGGATATCCGGCCTTATTTCGAGTCAGGGCATCGCGGTGTCCATTCCACTTGAGGCCGCAAACTCAGGGTCCCTCTCACATACCTAGAGCTGAGAGAAGCCTCCTCTTGAGGTGCTTGTGGTAAGGTGGTATTCCTCTGGAGTCGAAGCCAGGGACTAACCTCTCATCTCGAGTTGATTTTTGGCCCACGGAGCTCTTTCGTGTTACTACAGTGACCTCAGGATCCCTCTAGCCTTGAAACAGTGTTCTTGGGGTTTCTCTGGAGTGCCATCAAGGAAATCAAGGCTCCTTTCATGTGTGATGTGCAACACGGAATTGCTCTGCACGCAGTGCAGGGGAATCGGGCCTCATCTCGCGGCGAGGGGGAAGTCTCATGGTTTTTCTCGAGTTGCGGCGGGAACCTGGGGTATATTCTCGAGTTACGACGGGGATGGCCCTTCCACCCACGTGTTTCTTCAGCGACGTCAGGACTCCTGCCTACTTGCGAGGGACAACTCTGGATTCTCCTCGAGGCTTGGCAGGGCAATTGGGACGCCTCTCCAGCTGAGGCGGGAGACCAAGTGTCCCTTTCCAAGTGCCACAGGAATCCTGGGACTCCTATCAAGTTTCACGAGGAGTCAGGCATCGTCTCCTTTGGAGGCACTGATCTCCGCGTACCTCTGGAGTTTTCAAAGGATGTGAGGCCTCCGGTCGCGATGAGGTGGGGAACTAGGTGTTTCTCTGTGGTCTCCACAGGGGATTCAGACATCGTTTCTTCTTGGGAGATGCAAGACGAGCCTGCATTCAAGTCACGGCAGGGATATCCGGCCTTATTTCGAGTCAGGGCATCGCGGTGTCCATTCCACTTGAGGCCGCAAACTCAGGGTCCCTCTCACATACCTAGAGCTGAGAGAAGCCTCCTCTTGAGGTGCTTGTGGTAAGGTGGTTTTCCTCTGGAATCGAAGCCAGGGACTAACCTCTCATCTCGAGTTGATTTTTGGCCCACGGAGCTCTTTCGTGTTGCTACAGTGACCTCAGGATCCCTCTAGCCTTGAAACAGTGTTCTTGGGGTTTCTCTGGAGTGCCATCAAGGAAATCAAGGCTCCTTTCATGTGTGATGTGCAACACGGAATTGCTCTGCACGCAGTGCAGGGGAATCGGGCCTCATCTCGCGGCGAGGGGGAAGTCTCATGGTTTTTCTCGAGTTGTGGCGGAAACCTGGGGTATATTCTCGAGTTACGACGGGGATGGCCCTTCCACCCACGTGTTTCTTCAGCGACGTCAGGACTCCTGCCTAGTTGCCAGGGACAACTCGGGATTCTCCTCGAGGCTTTGCAGGGCAATTGGGACGCCTCTCCAGCTGAGACGGGAGACCAAGTGTCCCTTTCCAAGTGCCACAGGAATCCTGGGTCTCCTATCAAGTTTCACGAGGAGTCAGGCATCGTCTCCTTTGGAGGCACTGATCTCCGCGTACCTCTGGAGTTTTCAAAGGATGTGAGGCCTCCGGTCGCGATGAGGTTGGGAACTAAGTCTTTCTCTGTGCTTTCCCCAGGGGATTCAGACATCCTTTCGTCCTGGGAGATGCAAGACGAGCCTGCATTGAAGTCACTGCAGGGATATCCGGCCTTATTTCGAGTCAGGGCATCGCCGTGTCCATTCCACTTGAGGCCGCAAACTCAGGGTCCCTCTCACATACCTAGAGCTGAGAGAAGCCTCCTCTTGAGGTGCTTGTGGTAAGGTGGTTTTCCTCTGTAGTCGAAGCCCGGGACTAACCTCTCATCTCGAGTTGATTTTTGGCCCACAGAGTTCTTTCGTGTTGCTACAGTGACCTCAGGATCCCTCTAGCCTTGAAACAGTGTTCTTGGGGTTTCTCTGGAGTGCCATCAAGGAAATCAAGGCTCCTTTCATGTGTGATGTGCAACACGGAATTGCTCTGCACGCAGTGCAGGGGAATCAGGCCTCATCTGGCGGCGAGGGGGAAGTCTTATGGTTTTTCTCGAGTTGCGGCGGGAACCTGGGGTATATTCTCGAGTTACGACGGGGATGGCCCTTCCACACACGTGTGTGTTCAGCCACGTCAGGACTCTTGCCTAGTTGCGAGACACAACTCGGGATTCTCCTCGAGGCTTGGCAAGGCAATTGGGACGCCTCTCCAGCTGAGGCGGGAGACCAAGGGTCCCTTTCCACGTGCCACAGGAATCCTGGGACTCCTATCAAGTTTCACGAGGAGTCAGGCATCGTCTCCTTTGGCGGCACTGATCTCCGCGTACCTCTGGAGTTTTCAAAGGATGTGAGGCCTCCGGTCGCGATGAGGTGGGGAACTAGGTCTTTCTCTGTGGTCTCCACAGGGGATTCAGACATCCTTTCATCTTGGGAGATGCAAGACGAGCCTGCATTCAAGTCACTGCAGGGATATCCAGCCTTATTTTGCGTCAGGGCATTGCGGTGTCCATTCCACTTGAGGCCGCATACTCAGGGTCCCTCTCACATACCTAGAGCTGAGAGAAGCCTCCTCTTGAGGTGCTTGTGGTAAGGTGGTATTCCTCTGGAGTCGAAGCCAGGGACTAACCTCTCATCTCGAGTTGATTTTTGGCCCACGGAGATCTTTCGTGTTGCTACAGTGACCTCAGGATCCCTCTAGCCTTGAAACAGTGTTCTTGGGGTTTCTCTGGAGTGCCATCAAGGAAATCAAGGCTCCTTTCATGTGTGATGTGCAACACGGAATTGCTCTGCACGCAGTGCAGTGGAATCGGGCCTCATCTCGCGGTGAAGGGGTAGTCTCATGGTTTTTCTCGAGTTGCGGCGGGAACCTGGGATATATTCTCGAGTTACGACGGGGATGGCCCTTCCACCCACGTGATTCTTCAGCGACGTCAGGACTCCTGCCTAGTTGCGAGGGACAACTCTGGATTCTCCTCGAGGCTTGGCAGGGCAATTGGGACGCCTCTCCAGCTGAGGCAGGAGACCAAGTGTCCCTTTCCAAGTGCCACAGGAATCCTGGGACTCCTATCAAGTTTCACGAGGAGTCAGGCATCGTCTCCTTTGGAGGCACTGATCTCCGCGTACCTCTGGAGTTTTCAAAGGATGTGAGGCTATCGGTCGCGATGAGGTGGGGAACTAAGTCTTTCTCTGTGCTTTCCACAGGGGATTCAGACACCCTTTCGTCCTGGGAGATGCAAGACGAGCCTGCATTGAAGTCACTGCAGGGATATCCGGCCTTATTTCGAGTCAGGGCATCGCGGTGTCCATTCCACTTGAGGCCGCAAACTGAGGGTCCCTCTCACATACCTAGAGCTGAGAGAAGCCTCCTCTTGAGGTGCTTGTGGTAAGGTGGTATTCCTCTGGAGACGAATCCAGGGACTAACCTCTCTTTTCGAGTTGATTTTTGGTCCACAGAGTTCTTTCGTGTTGCTACAGTGACCTCAGGATCCCTCTATCCTTGAAACAGTGTTCTTGGGGTTTCTCTGGAGTGCCATCAAGGAAATCAAGTCTCCTTTCATGTGTGATGTGCAAGACGGAATTGCTCTGCACGCAGTACAGGGGATTCGGTCCGCATCTCGCATCGAGGGGGAAGTCTCATGGTTTTTCTTGAGTTGCGGCGGGAACCTGGGGTATATTCTCGAGTTAGGACGGGGATAGCCCTTCCACCCACGTGTTTGTTCAGCCACGTCAGGACTCCTGCCTAGTTGCGAGGGACAACTCGGGATTCTCCTCGAGGCTTGGCAGGGCAATTGGAACGCCTCTCCAGCTGAGGCGGGAGAACAAGGGTCCCTTTCCACGTGCCACAAGAATCCTGGGACTCCTATCAAGTTTCACGAGGAGTCCGGCATCGTCTCCTTTGAAGGCACTGATCTCCGCGTACCTCTGCAGTTTTCAAAGGATGTGAGGCCTCCGGTCGCGATGAGGTGGGGAACTAGGTCTTTCTCTGTGGTCTCCACAGGGGATTCAGACATCCTTTCTTCTTGGGAGATGCAAGACGAGCCTGCATTCAAGTCACTGCAGGGATGTCCGGCCTTATTTCGAGTCAGGGCATCGCGGTGTCCATTCCACTTGAGCCCGCAAACTCAGGATCCCTCTCACATACCTAGAGCTGAGAGAAGCCTCCTCTTGAGGTGCTTGTGGTAAGGTGGTATTCCACAGGAGTCGAAGCCAGGGACTAACCTCTCATCTCGTGTTGATTCTTGGTCCACGGAGCTCTTTCGTGTTGCTACAGTGACCTCAGGATCCCTCTAGCCTTGAAACAGTGTTCTTGGGGTTTCTCTGGAGTGCCATCAAGGAAATCAAGGCTCCTTTCATGTGTGATGTGCAACTCGGAATTGCTCTGCACGCAGTGCAGGGGAATCGGGCCTCATCTCTCGGCGAGGGGGAAGTCTCATGGTTTTTCTCGAGTTGCGGCGGGAACCTGGGGTATATTCTCGAGTTACGACGGGGATGGCCCTTCCACACACGTGTGTGTTCAGCCATGTCAGGACTCCTGCCTAGTTGCGAGGGACAACTCGGGATTCTCCTCGAGGCTTTGCAGGGCAACTGGGACGCCTCTCCAGCTGAGACGGGAGACCAAGGGTCCCTTTCCACGTGCCACAGGAATCCTGGGTCTCCTATCAAGTTTCACGAGGAGTCAGGCATCGTCTCCTTTGGAGGCACTGATCTCCGCATACCTCTGGAGTTTTCAAAGGATTTGAGGCCTCCTGTCGCGATGAGGTGGGGAACTAGGTCTTTCTCTGTTGTCTCCACAGGGGATTCAGACACCCTTTCGTCTTGGGAGATGCAAGACGAGCCTGCATTCAAGTCACTGCAGGGATATCCGGCCTTATTTCGCATCAGGGCATCGCGGTGTCCATTCCACTTGAGGCCGCAAACTCAGGGTCCCTCTCACATACCTAGAGCTGAGAGAAGCCTCCTCTTGAGGTGCTTGTGGTAAGGTGGTATTCCTCAGGAGTCGAAGCCAGGGACTAACCTCTCATCTCGTGTTGATTCTTGGTCCACGGAGCACTTTCGTGTTGCTGCAGTGACCTCAGGATCCCTCTAGCCTTGAAACAGTGTTCTTGGGGTTTCTCTGGAGTGCCATCAAGGAAATCAAGGCTCCTTTCATGTGTGATGTGCAACACGGAATTGCTCTGCACGCAGTGCAGGGGAATCGGGCCTCATCTCGCGGCGAGGGGGAAGTCTCATGGTTTTTCTCGAGTTGCAGCGGGAACCTGGGGTATATTCTCGAGTTACGACGGGGATGGCCCTTCAACCCACGTGTTTCTTCAGCGACGTCAGGACTCCCGCCTAGTTGCCAGGGACAACTCTGGATTCTCCTCGAGGCTTTGCAGGGCAATTGGGACGCCTCTCCAGCTGAGACGGGAGACCAAGGGTCCCTTTCCACGTGCCACAGGAATCCTGGGTCTCCTATCAAGTTTCACGAGGAGTCAGGCATCGTCTCCTTTGGAGGAACTGATCTCCGCATACCTCTGGAGTTTTCAAAGGATTTGAGGCCTCCTGTCGCGATGAGGTGGGGAACTAGGTCCTTCTCTGTGGTCTCCACAGGGGATTCAGACACCCTTTCGTCTTGGGAGATGCAAGACGAGCCTGCATTCCAGTCACTGCAGGGATATCCGGCATTATTTCGAGTCTGGGCATCGCGGTGTCCATTCCACTTGAGGCCGCAAACTCAGGGTCCCTCTCACATACCTAGAGCTGAGAGAAGCCTCCTCTTGAGGTGCTTGTGGTAAGGTGGTATTCCTCTGGAGTCGAAGCCAGGGAATAACCTCTCATCTCGAGTTGATTTTTGGCCCACGGAGCTCTTTCGTGTTGCTACAGTGACCTCAGGATCCCTCTAGCCTTGAAACAGTGTTCTTGGGGTTTCTCTGGAGTGCCATCAAGGAAATCAAGGCTCCTTTCATGTGTGATGTGCAACACGGAATTGCTCTGCACGCAGTGCAGGGGAATCGGGCCTCATCTCGCGGCGAGGGGGAAGTCTCATGGTTTTTCTCGAGTTGCGGCGGGAACCTGGGGTATATTCTCGAGTTACGACGGGGATGGCCCTTCCACCCACGTGTTTCTTCAGCGACGTCAGGACTCCTGCCTAGTTGCGAGGGACAACTCTGGATTCTCCTCGAGGCTTGGCAGGGCAATTGGGACGCCTCTCCAGCTGAGGCAGGAGACCAAGTGTCCCTTTCCAAGTGCCACAGGAATCCTGGGACTCCTATCAAGTTTCACGAGGAGTCAGGCATCGTCTCCCTTGGAGGCACTGATCTTCGCGTACCTCTGGAGTTTTCAAAGGATGTGAGGCTATCGGTCGCGATGATGTGGGGAACTAAGTCTTTCTCTGTGCTTTCCACAGGGGATTCAGACATCCTTTCGTCCTGGGAGATGCAAGACGAGCCTGCATTGAAGTCACTGCAGGGATATCCGGCCTTATTTCGAGTCAGGGCATCGCGGTGTCCATTCCACTTGAGGCCGCAAACTCAGGGTCCCTCTCACATACCTAGAGCTGAGAGAAGCCTCCTCTTGAGGTGCTTGTGGTAAGGTGGTATTCCTCTGGAGACGAATCCAGGGACTAACCTCTCTTTTCGAGTTGATTTTTGGTCCACAGAGTTCTTTCGTGTTGCTACAGTGACCTCAGGATCCCTCTAGCCTTGAAACAGTGTTCTTGGGGTTTCTCTGGAGTGCCATCAAGGAAATCAAGGCTCCTTTCATGTGTGATGTGCAACACGGAATTGCTCTGCACGCAGTGCAGGGGAATCGGGCCTCATCTCGAGGCGAGGGGGAAGTCTCATGGTTTTTCTCGAGTTGTGGCGGGAACCTGGGGTATATTCTCGAGTTACGACGGGGATGGCCCTTCCACACACGTGTGTGTTCAGCCACGTCAGGACTCCTGCCTAGTTGACAGGGACAACTCTGGATTCTCCTCGAGGCTTTGCAGGGCAATTGGGACGCCTCTCCAGCTGAGACGGGAGACCAAGGGTCCCTTTCCACGTGCCACAGGAATCCTGGGTCTCCTATCAAGTTTCACGAGGAGTCAGGCATCGTCTCCTTTGGAGGCACTGATCTCCGCGTACCTCTGAAGTTTTCAAAGGATGTGAGGCCTCCGTTCGCGATGAGGTGGGGAACTCAGTCTTTCTCTGTGCTTTCCCCAGGGGATTCAGACATCCTTTCGTCCTGGGAGATGCAAGACGAGCCTGCATTGAAGTCACTGCAGGGATATCCGGCCTTATTTCGAGTCAGGGCATCGCGGTGTCCATTCCACTTGAGGCCGCAAACTCAGGGTCCCTCTCACATACCTTGAGCTGAGAGAGGCCTCCTCTTGAGGTGCTTGTGGTAAGGTGGTTTTCCTCTGGAGTCGAAGCCAGGGACTAACCTCTCATCTCGAGTTGATTTTTGGCCCACAGAGTTCTTTCGTGTTGCTACAGTGACCTCAGGATCCCTCTATCCTTGAAACAGTGTTCTTGGGGTTTCTCTGGAGTGCCATGAAGGAAATCAAGGCTCCTTTCATGTGTGATGTGCAAGACGGAATTGCTCTGCACGCAGTGCAGGGGAATCGGTCCTCATCTCGCGGCGAGGGGGAAGTCTCATGGTTTTTCTCGAGTTGCGGCGGGAACCTGGGGTATATTCTCGAGTTACGACGGGGATGGCCCTTACACCCACGTGTGTGTTCAGCCACGTCAGGACTCTTGCCTAGTTGCGAGACACAACTCGGGATTCTCCTCGAGGCTTGGCAGGGCAATTGGGACGCCTCTCCAGCTGAGGCGGGAGACCAAGGGTCCCTTTTCAAGTGCCACAGGAATCCTGGGACTCCTATCAAGTTTCACGAGGAGTCAGGCATCGTCTCCTTTGGAGGCACTGATCTCCGCGTACCTCTGGAGTTTTCAAAGGATGTGAGGCTATCGGTCGCAATGAGGTGGGGAACTAAGTCTTTCTCTGTGCTTTCCACAGGGGATTCAGACATCCTTTCGTCCTGGGAGATGCAAGACGAGCCTGCATTGAAGTCACTGCAGGGATATTCGGCCTTATTTTGAGTCAGGGCATCGCGGTGTCCATTCCACTTGAGGCCGCAAACTCAGGGTCCCTCTCACATACCTAGAGCTGAGAGAAGCCTCCTCTTGAGGTGCTTGTGGTAAGGTGGTATTCCTCTGGAGACGAATCCAGGGACTAACCTCTCTTTTCGAGTTGATTTTTGGTCCACAGAGTTCTTTCGTGTTGCTACAGTGACCTCAGGATCCCTCTATCCTTGAAACAGTGTTCTTGGGGTTTCTCTGGAGTGCCATCAAGGAAATCAAGGCTCCTTTCATGTGTGATGTGCAAGACGGAATTGCTCTGCACGCAGTACAGGGGAATCGGGCCTCATCTCGCAGCGAGGGGGAAGTCTCATGGTTTTTCTCGAGTTGCGGCGGGAACCTGGGGTATATTCTCGAGTTATGACGGGGATGGCCCTTCCACCCACGTGTTTGTTCAGCCACGTCAGGACTTCTGCCTAGTTGCGAGGGACAACTCGGGATTCTCCTCGAGGCTTGGCAGGGCAATTGGAACGCCTCTCCAGCTGAGGCGGGAGACCAAGGGTCCCTTTCCACGTGCCACAAGAATCCTGGGACTCCTATCAAGTTTCATGAGGAGTCAGGCATCGTTTCCTTTGGAGGCACTGATCTCGGCGTACCTCTGGAGTTTTCAAAGGATGTGAGGCTATCGGTCGCGATGAGGTGGGGAACTAAGTCTTTCTCTGTGCTTTCCACAGGGGATTCAGACATCCTTTCGTCCTGGGAGATGCAAGACGAGCCTGCATTGAAGTCACTGCAGGGATATCCGGCCTTATTTCGAGTCAGGGCATCGCGGTGTCCATTCCACTTGAGGCCGCAAACTCAGGGTCCCTCTCACATACCTAGAGCTGAGAGAAGCCTCCTCTTGAGGTGCTTGTGGTAAGGTGGTATTCCTCTGGAGACGAATCCAGGGACTAACCTCTCTTTTCGAGTTGATTTTTGGTCCACAGAGTTCTTTCGTGTTGCTACAGTGACCTCAGGATCCCTCTATCCTTGAAACAGTGTTCTTGGGGTTTCTCTGGAGTGCCATCAAGGAAATCAAGGCTCCTTTCATGTGTGATGTGCAAGACGGAATTGCTCTGCACGCAGTACAGGGGAATCGGGCCTCATCTCGCATCGAGGGGGAAGTCTCATGGTTTTTCTCGAGTTGCGGCGGGAACCTGGGGTATATTCTCGAGTTACGACGGGGATGGCCCTTCCACCCACGTGTTTCTTCAGCGACGTCAGGACTCCTGCCTAGTTTCCAGGGACAACTCGGGATTCTCCTCGAGGCTTGGCAGGGCAATTGGAACGCCTCTCCAGGTGAGGCGGGAGACCAAGGGTCCCTTTCCACGTGCCACAAGAATCCTGGGACTCCTATCAAGTTTCACGAGTAGTCAGGCATCGTCTCCTTTGGAGGCACTGATCTCCGCGTACCTCTGGAGTTTTCAAAGGATGTGAGGCCTCCGGTCGCGATGAGGTGGGGAACTAGGTGTTTCTCTGTGGTCTCCACAGGGGATTCAGACATCCTTTCTTCTTGAGAGATGCAAGACGAGCCTGCATTCAAGTCACTGCAGGGATATCCGGCCTTATTTCGAGTCAGGGCATCGCGGTGTCCATTCCACTTGAGGCCGCAAACTCAGGATCCCTCTCACATACCTAGAGCTGAGAGAAGCCTCCTCTTGAGGTGCTTGTGGTAAGGTGGTATTCCTCAGGAGTCGAAGCCAGGGACTAACCTCTCATCTCGTGTTGATTCTTGGTCCACGGAGCTCTTTCGTGTTGCTACAGTGACCTCAGGATCCCTCTAGCCTTGAAACAGTGTTCTTGGGGTTTCTCTGGAGTGCCATCAAGGAAATCAAGGCTCCTTTCATGTGTGATGTGCAACACGGAATTGCTCTGCACGCAGTGCAGGGGAATCGGGCCTCATCTCGCGGCGAGGGGGAAGTCTCATGGTTTTTCTCGAGTTGCGCTGGGAACCTGGGGTATATTCTCGAGTTACGACGGGGATGGCCCTTCCACACACGTGTGTGTTCAGCCACGTCAGGACTCCTGCCTAGTTGCGAGGGACAACTCGGGATTCTCCTCGAGGCTTTGCAGGGCAAATGGGACGCCTCTCCATCTGAGACGGGAGACCAAGGGTCCCTTTCCACGTGCCACAAGAATCCTGGGACTCCTATCAAGTTTCACGAGGAGTCAGGCATCGTCTCCCTTGGAGGCACTGATCTCCGCGTACCTCTGGAGTTTTCAAAGGATGTGAGGCTATCGGTCGCGATGAGGTGGGGAACTCAGTCTTTCTCTGTGCTTTCCCCAGGGGATTCAGACATCCTTTCGTCCTGGGAGATGCAAGACGAGCCTGCATTGAAGTCACTGCAGGGATATCCGGCCTTATTTCGAGTCAGGGCATCGCGGTGTCCATTCCACTTGAGGCCGCAAACTCAGGGTCCCTCTCACATACCTAGAGCTGAGAGAAGCCTCCTCTTGAGGTGCTTGTGGTAAGGTGGTATTCCTCTGGAGACGAATCCAGGGACTAACCTCTCTTTTCGAGTTGATTTTTGGTCCACAGAGTTCTTTCGTGTTGCTACAGTGACTTCAGGATCCCTCTATCCTTGAAACAGTGTTCTTGGGGTTTCTCTGGAGTGCCATCAAGGAAATCAAGGCTCCTTTCATGTGTGATGTGCAACACGGAATTGCTCTGCACGCAGTGCAGGGGAATCGGGCCTCATCTCGCATCGAGGGGGAAGTCTCATGGTTTTTCTCGAGTTGCGGCGGGAACCTGGGGTATATTCTCGAGTTACGACGGGGATGGCCCTTCCACCCACGTGTTTGTTCAGCCACGTCAGGATTCCTGCCTAGTTGCGAGGGACAACTCGGGATTCTCCTCGAGGCTTGGCAGGGCAAATGGAACGCCTCTCCAGCTGAGGCGGGAGAAAAGGGTCCCTTTCCACGTGCCACAAGAATCCTGGGACTCCTATCAAGTTTCACGAGGAGTCAGGCGTCGTCTCCTTTGGAGGCACTGATCTCCGCGTACCTCTGGAATTTTTAAAGGATGTGAGGCCTCCGGTCGCGATGAGGTGGGGAACTAGGTCTTTCTCTGTGGTCTCCACAGGGGTTTCAGACATCCTTTCTTCTTGGGAGATGCAAGACGAGCCTGCATTGAAGTCCCTGCAGGGATATCCGGCCTTATTTCGAGTCAGGGCATCGCGGTGTCCATTCCACTTGAGGCCGCAAACTCAGGATCCCTCTCACATACCTAGAGCTGAGAGAAGCCTCCTCTTGAGGTGCTTGTGGTAAGGTGGTATTCTTCAGGAGTCGAAGCCAGGGACTAACCTCTCATCTCGTGTTGATTCTTGGTCCACGGAGCTCTTTCGTGTTGCTACAGTGACCTCAGGATCCCTCTAGCCTTGAAACAGTGTTCTTGGGGTTTCTCTGGAGTGCCATGAAGGAAATCAAGGCTCCTTTCATGTGTGATGTGCAACACAGAATTGCTCTGCACGTAGTGCAGGGGAATCGGGCCTCATCTCGCGACGAGGGGGAAGTCTCATGGTTTTTCTCGAGTTGCGGCGGGAACCTGGGGTATATTCTCGAGTTACGACGGGGATGGCCCTTCCACCCACGTGTTTGTTCAGCCACGTCAGGACTCCTGCCTAGTTGCGAGGGACAACTCGGGATTCTCCTCGAGGCTTGGCAGGGCAATTGGAACGCCTCTCCAGCTGAGGCGGGAGACCAAGGGTCCCTTTCCACGTGCCACAAGAATTCTGGGACTCCTATCAAGTTTCACGAGGAGTCAGGCATCGTCTCCTTTGGAGGCACTGATCTCCGCGTACCTCTGGAGTTTTCAAAGGATGTGAGGCTGTCGGTCGCGATGAGGTGGGGAACTAAGTCTTTCTCTGTGCTTTCCACAGGGGATTCAGACATCCTTTCGTCCGGGGAGATGCAAGACGAGCCTGCATTCAAGTCACTGCAGGGATATCCGGCCTTATTTCGAGTCAGGGCATCGCGGTGTCCATTCCACTTGAGGCCGCAAACTCAGGGTCCCTCTCACATACCTAGAGCTGAGAGAAGCCTCCTCTTGAGGTGCTTGTGGTAAGGTGGTATTCCTCTGGAGTCGAAGCCAGGGACTAACCTCTCTTTTCGAGTTGATTTTTGGTCCACAGAGTTCTTTCGTGTTGCTACAGTGACCTCAGGATCCCTCTATCCTTGAAACAGTGTTCTTGGGGTTTCTCTGGAGTGCCATCAAGGAAATCAAGGCTCCTTTCATGTGTGATGTGCAAGACGGAATTGCTCTGCACGCAGTACAGGGGAATCGGGCCTCATCTCGCATCGAGGGGGAAGTCTCATGGTTTTTCTCGAGTTGCGGTGGGAACCTGGGGTATATTCTCGAGTTACGACGGGGATGGCCCTTCCACCCACGTGTTTGTTCAGCCACGTCAGGACTCCTGCCTAGTTGCGAGGGACAACTCGGGATTCTCCTCGAGGCTTGGCAGGGCAATTGGGACGCCTCTCCAGCTGAGGCGGGAGACCAAGGGTCCCTTTCCACGTGCCACAGGAATTCAGGGACTCCTATCAAGTTTCACGAGGAGTCAGGCATCGTCTCCTTTGGAGGCACTGATCTCCGCGTACCTCTGGAGTTTTCAAAGGATGTGAGGCCTCCGGTCGCGATGAGGTGGGGAACTAGGTCTTTCTCTGTGGTCTCCACAGGGGATGCAGACATCCTTTCATCTTGGGAGATGCAAGACGAGCCTGCATTCAAGTCACTGCAGGGATATCCAGCCTTATTTCGCGTCAGGGCATCGCGGTGTCCATTCCACTTGAGGCCGCAAACTCAGGGTCCCTCTCACATACCTAGAGCTGAGAGAAGCCTCCTCTTGAGGTGCTTGTGGTAAGGTGGTATTCCTCTGGAGTCGAAGCCAGGGACTAACCTCTCATCTCGAGTTGATTTTTGGCCCACGGAGCTCTTTCGTGTTGCTACAGTGACCTCAGGATCCCTCTAGCCTTGAAACAGTGTTCTTGGTGTTTCTCTGGAGTGCCATCAAGGAAATCAAGGCTCCTTTCATGTGTGATGTGCAACACGGAATTGCTCTGCACGCAGTGCAGGGGAATCGGGCCTCATCTCGCGGCGAGGGGGAAGTCTCATGGTTTTTCTCGAGTTGCGGCGGGAACCTGGGGTATATTCTCGAGTTACGACGGGGATGGTCCTTCCACCCACGTGTTTGTTCAGCCACGTCAGGACTCCTGCCTAGTTGCGAGGGACAACTCTGGATTCTCCTCGAGGCTTGGCAGGGCAATTGGGACGCCTCTCCAGCTGAGGCGGGAGACCAAGTGTCCCTTTCCAAGTGCCACAGGAATACTGGGACTCCTATCAAGTTTCACGAGGAGTCAGGCATCGTCTCCTTTGGAGGCACTGATCTCCGCGTACCTCTGGAGTTTTCAAAGGATGTGAGGCTATCGGTCGCGATGAGGTGGGGAACTAAGTCTTTCTCTGTGCTTTCCACAGGGGATTCAGACATCCTTTCGTCCTGGGAGATGCAAGACGAGCCTGCATTGAAGTCACTGCAGGGATATCCGGCCTTATTTCGAGTGAGGGCATCGCGGTGTCCATTCCACTTGAGGCCGCAAACTCAGGGTCCCTCTCACATACCTAGAGCTGAGAGAAGCCTCCTCTTGAGGTGCTTGTGGTAAGGTGGTATTCCTCTGGAGACGAATCCAGGGACTAACCTCTCTTTTCGAGTTGATTTTTGGTCCACAGAGTTCTTTCGTGTTGCTACAGTGACCTCAGGATCCCTCTATCCTTGAAACAGTGTTCTTGGGGTTTCTCTGGAGTGCCATCAAGGAAATCAAGGCTCCTTTCATGTGTGATGTGCAAGACGGAATTGCTCTGCACGCAGTATAGGGGAATCGGGCCTCATCTCGCATCGAGGGGGAAGTCTCACGGTTTTTCTCGAGTTGCGGCGGGAACCTGGGGTATATTCTCGAGTTACGATGGGGATGGCCCTTCCACCCACGTGTTTGTTCAGCCACGTCAGGACTCCTGCCTAGTTGCGAGGGACAACTCGGGATTCTCCTGGAGGCTTGGCAGGGCAATTGGGACGCCTCTCCAGCTGAGGCGGGAGACCAAGGGTCCCTTTCCACGTGCCACAAGAATCCTGGGAATCCTATCAAGTTTCACGAGGAGTCAGGCATCGTCTCCTTTGGAGGCACTGATCTCCGCGTACCTCTGGGGTTTTCAAAGGATGTGAGGCCTCCGGTCGCGATGAGGTGGGGAACTAGGTGTTTCTCTGTGGTCTCCACAGGGGATTCAGACATCCTTTTTTCTTGGGAGATGCAAGACGAGCCTGCATTCAAGTCACTGCAGGGATATCCGGTCTTATTTCGAGTCAGGGCATCCCGGTGTCCATTCCACTTGAGGCCGCAAACTCAGGATCCCTCTCACATACCTAGAGCTGAGAGAAGCCTCCACTTGAGGTGCTTGTGGTAAGGTGGTATTCCTCAGGAGTCGAAGCCAGGGACTAACCTCTCATCTCGTGTTGATTCTTGGTCCACGGAGCTCTTTCGTGTTGCTACAGTGACCTCAGGATCCCTCTAGCCTTGAAACAGTGTTCTTGGGGTTTCTCTGGAGTGCCATCAAGGAAATCAAGGCTCCTTTCATGTGTGATGTGCAACACGGAATTGCTCTGCACGCAGTGCAGGGGAATCGGGCCTCATCTCGCGGCGAGGGGGAAGTCTCATGGTTTTTCTCGAGGTGCGGCGGGAACCTGGGGTATATTCTCGAGTTACGACGGGGATGGCCCTTCCACACACGTGTGTGTTCAGCCATGTCAGGAATCCTGCCTAGTTGCGAGGGACAACTCGGGATTCTCCTCGAGGCTTTGCAGGGCAATTGGGACGCCTCTCCAGCTGAGACGGGAGACCAAGGGTCCCTTTCCACGTGCCACAGGAAACCTGGGTCTCCTATCAAGTTTCACGAGGAGTCAGGCATCGTCTCCTTTGGAGGCACTGATCTCCGCATACCTCTGGAGTTTTCAAAGGATTTGAGGCCTCCTGTCGCGATGAGGTGGGGAACTAGGTCTTTCTCTGTGGTCTCCACAGGGGATTCAGACACCCTTTCGTCTTGGGAGATGCAAGACGAGGCTGCATTCCAGTCACTGCAGGGATATCCGGCCTTATTTCGAGTCAGGGCATCGCGGTGTCCATTCCACTTGAGGCCGCAAACTCAGGGTCCCTCTCACATACCTAGAGCTGAGAGAAGCCACCTCTTGAGGTGCTTGTGGTAAGGTGGTATTCCTCTGGAGTCGAAGCCAGGGACTAACCTCTCATCTCGAGTTGATTTTGGGTCCACGGAGCTATTTCGTGTTGCTACAGTGACCTCAGGATCCCTCTAGCCTTGAAACAGTGTTCTTGGGGTTTCTCTGGAGTGCCATCAAGGAAATCAAGGCTCCTTTCATGTGTGATGTGCAACACAGAATTGCTCTGCACGCAGTGCAGGGGAATCGGGCCTCATCTCGCGGCGAGGGGGAAGTCTCATGGTTTTTCTCGAGTTGCGGCGGGAACCTGGGGTATATTCTCGAATTACGACGGGGATGGCCCTTCCACACACGTGTTTGTTCAGGCATGTCAGGACTCTTGCCTAGTTGCGAGACACAACTCGGGATTCTCCTCGAGGCTTGGCAAGGCAATTGGGACGCCTCTCCAGCTGAGGCGGGAGACCAAGGGTCCCTTTCCACGTGCCACAAGAATCCTGGGACTCCTATCAAGTTTCACGAGGAGTCAGGCATCGTCTCCTTTGGAGGCACTGATCTCCGCGTACCTCTGGAGTTTTCAAAGGATGTGAGGCCTCCGGTCGCGATGAGGTGGGGAACTAGGTCTTTCTCTGTGGTCTCCACAGGGGATTCAGACATCCTTTCTTCTTGGGAGATGCAAGACGAGCCTGCATTCAAGTCACTGCAGGAATATCCGACCTTATTTCGAGTCAGGGCATCGCGGTGTCCATTCCACTTGAGGCCGCAAACTCAGGATCCCTCTCACATACCTAGAGCTGAGAGAAGCCTCCTCTTTAGGTGCTTGTGGTAAGGTGGTATTCCTCAGGAGTCGAAGCCAGGGACTAACCTCTCATCTCGTGTTGATTCTTGGTCCACGGAGCTCTTTCGTGTTGCTACAGTGACCTCAGGATCCCTCTAGCCTTGAAAGAGTGTTCTTGGGGTTTCTCTGGAGTGCCATCAAGGAAATCAAGGCTCCTTTCATGTGTGATGTGCAACACAGAATTGCTCTGCACGCAGTGAAGGGGAATCGGGCCTCATCTCGCGGCGAGGGGGAAGTCTCATGGTTTTTCTCGAGTTGCGGCGGGAACCTCGGGTATATTCTCGAGTTCCGACGGGGATGGCCCTTCCACACACGTGTGTGTTCAGCCATGTCAGGACTCCTGCCTAGTTGCGAGGGACAACTCGGGATTCTCCTCGAGGCTTTGCAGGGCAATTGGGACGCCTCTCCAGCTGAGGCGGGAGACCAAGGGTCCCTTTCCACGTGCCACAGGAATCCTGGGACTCCTATCAAGTTTCACGAGAAGTCAGGCATCGTCTCCTTTGGAGGCACTGATCTCCGCGTACCTCTGGAGTTTTCAAAGGATGTGAGGCCTCCGGTCGCGATGAGGTGGGGAACTAGGTCTTTCTCTGTGGTCTCCACAGGGGATTCAGACATCCTTTCATCTTGGGAGATGCAAGACGAGCCTGCATTGAAGTCACTGCAGGGATATCCGGCCTTATTTCGAGTCAGGGCATCGCGGTGTCCATTCCACTTGAGGCCGCAAACTCAGGGTCCCTCTCACATACCTTGAGCTGAGAAAAGCCTCCTATTGAGGTGCTTGTGGTAAGGTGGTATTCCTCTGGAGACGAATCCAGGGACTAACCTCTCTTTTCGAGTTGATTTTTGGTCCACAGAGTTCTTTCGTGTTGCTACAGTGTCCTCAGGATCCCTCTATCCTTGAAACAGTGTTCTTGGGGTTTCTCTGGAGTGCCATCAAGGAAATCAAGGCTCCTTTCATGTGTGATGTGCAAGACGGAATTGCTCTGCACACAGTACAGGGGAATCGGGCCTCATCTCGCATCGAGGGGGAAGTCTCATGGTTTTTTTCGAGTTGCGGCGGGAACCTGGGGTATATTCTCGAGTTACGACGGGGATGGCCCTTCCACCCACGTGTTTGTTCAGCCACGTCAGGACTCCTGCCTAGTTGCGAGGGACAACTCGGGATTCTCCTCGAGGCTTGGCAGGGCAATTGGAACGCCTCTCCAGCTGAAGCGGGAGACCAAGGGTCCCTTTCCACGTGCCACAAGAATCCTGGGACTCCTATCAAGTTTCACGAGGAGTCAGGCATCGTCTCCTTTGGAGGCACTGATCTCCGCGTACCTCTGGAGTTTTCAAAGGATGTGAGGCCTCCGGTCGCGATGAGGTGGGGAACTAGGTGTTTCTCTGTGGTCTCCACAGGGGATTCAGACATCCTTTCTTCTTGGGAGATGCAAGACGAGCCTGCATTGAAGTCACTGCAGGGATATCCAGCCTTATTTCGCGTCAGGGCATCGCGGTGTCCATTCCACTTGAGGCCGCAAACTCAGGGTCCCTCTCACATACCTAGAGCTGAGAGAAGCCTCCTCTTGAGGTGCTTGTGGTAAGGTGGTATTCCTCTGGAGTCGAAGCCAGGGACTAACCTCTCATCTCGAGTTGATTTTTGGCCCACGGAGCTCTTTCGTGTTGCTACAGTGACCTCAGGATCCCTCTAGCCTTGAAACAGTGTTCTTGGGGTTTCTCTGGAGTGCCATCAAGGAAATCAAGGCTCCTTTCATGTGTGATGTGCAACACCGAATTGCTCTGCACGCAGTGCAGGGGAATCGGGCCTCATCTCGCGGCAAGGGGGAAGTCTCATGGTTTTTCTCGAGTTGCGGCGGGAACCTGGGGTATATTCTCGAGTTACGACGGGGATGGCCCTTCCACCCACGTGTTTGTTCAGCCACGTCAGGACTCCTGCCTAGTTGCGAGGGACAACTCGGGATTCTCCTCGAGGCTTGGCAGCGCAATTGGGACGCCTCTCCAGCTGAGGCGAGAGACCAAGTGTCCCTTTCCAAGTGCCACAGGAATCCTGGGACTCCTATCAAGTTTCACGAGGAGTCAGGCATCGTCTCCTTTGGAGGCACTGATCTCCGCGTACCTCTGGAGTTTTCAAAGGATGTGAGGCTATCGGTCGCGATGAGGTGGGGAACTAAGTCTTTCTCTGTGCTTTCCACAGGGGATTCAGACATCCTTTCGTCCTGGGAGATGCAAGACGAGCCTGCATTGAAGTCACTGCAGGGATATCCGGCCTTATTTCGAGTCAGGGCATCGCGGTGTCCATTCCACTTGAGGCCGCAAACTCAGGGTCCCTCTCACATACCTAGAGCTGAGAGAAGCCTCCTCTTGAGGTGCTTGTGGTAAGGTGGTATTCCTCTGGAGACGAATCCAGGGACTAACCTCTCTTTTCGAGTTGATTTTTGGTCCACAGAGTTCTTTCGTGTTGCTACAGTGACCTCAGGATCCCTCTATCCTTGAAACAGTGTTCTTGGGGTTTCTCTGGAGTGCCATCAAGGAAATCAAGGCTCCTTTCATGTGTGATGTGCAAGACGGAATTGCTCTGCACGCAGTACAGGGGAATCGGGCCTCATCTCGCATCGAGGGGGAAGTCTCATGGTTTTTCTCGAGTTGCGGCGGGAACCTGGGGTATATTCTCGAGTTACGACGGGGATGGCCCTTCCACCCACGTGTTTGTTCAGCCACGTCAGGACTCCTGCCTAGTTGCGAGGGACAACTCGGGATTCTCCTCGAGGCTTGGCAGGGCAATTGGAACGCCTCTCCAGCTGAGGCGGGAGACCAAGGGTCCCTTTCCACGTGCCACAAGAATCCTGGGACTCCTATCAAGTTTCACGAGAAGTCAGGCATCGTCTCCTTTGGAGGCACTGATCTCCGCGTACCTCTGGAGTTTTCAAAGGATGTGAGGCCTCCGGTCGCGATGAGGTGGGGAACTAGGTCTTTCTCTGTGGTCTCCACAGGGGATTCAGACATCCTTTCATCTTGGGAGATGCAAGACGAGCCTGCATTCAAGTCACTGCAGGGATATCCAGCCTTATTTCGCGTCAGGGCATTGCGGTGTCCATTCCAATTGAGGCCGCAAACTCAGGGTCCCTCTCACATACCTAGAGCTGAGAGAAGCCTCCTCTTGAGGTGCTTGTGGTAAGGTGGTATTCCTCTGGAGTCGAAGCCAGGGACTAACCTCTCATCTCGAGTTGATTTTTGGCCCACGGAGCTCTTTCGTGTTGCTACAGTGACCTCAGGATCCCTCTAGCCTTGAAACAGTGTTCTTGGGGTTTCTCTGGAGTGCCATCAAGGAAATCAAGGCTCCTTTCATGTGTGATGTGCAACACGGAATTGCTCTGCACGCAGTGCCGGGGAATCGGGCCTCATCTCACGGCGAGGGGGAAGTCTCATGGTTTTTCTCGAGTTGCGGCAGGAACCTGGGGTATATTCTCGAGTTACGACGGGGATGGCCCTTCCACCCACGTGTTTGTTCAGCCACATCATCACTCCTGCCTAGTTGCGAGGGACAACTCTGGATTCTCCTCGAGGCTTGGCAGGGCAATTGGGAAGCCTCTCCAGCTGAGGCGGGAGACCAAGTGTCCCTTTCCAAGTGCCACAGGAATCCTGGGACTCCTATCAAGTTTCACGAGGAGTCAGGCATTGTCTCCTTTGGAGGCACTGATCTCCGCGTACCTCTGGAGTTTTCAAAGGATGTGAGGCTGTCGGTCGCGATGAGGTGGGGAACTAAGTCTTTCTCTGTGCTTTCCACAGGGGATTCAGACATCCTTTCGTCCTGGGAGATGCAAGACGAGCCTGCATTCAAGTCACTGCAGGGATATCCGGCCTTATTTCGAGTCAGGGCATCGCGGTGTCCATTCCACTTGAGGCTGCAAACTCAGGGTCCCTCTCACATACCTAGAGCTGAGAGAAGCCCCCTCTTGAGGTGCTTGTGGTAAGGTGGTATTCCTCTGGAGTCGAAGCCAGGGACTAACCTCTCTTTTCGAGTTGATTTTTGGTCCACAGAGTTCTTTCGTGTTGCTACAGTGACCTCAGGATCCCTCTATCCTTGAAACAGTGTTCTTGGGGTTTCTCTGGAGTGCCATCAAGGAAATCAAGGCTCCTTTCATGTGTGATGTGCAAGACGGAATTGCTCTGCACGCAGTACAGGGGAATCGGGCCTCATCTCTCATCGAGGGGGAAGTCTCATGGTTTTTCTCGAGTTGCGGTGGGAACCTGGGGTATATTCTCGAGTTACGACGGGGATGGCCCTTCCACCCACGTGTTTGTTCAGCCACGTCAGGACTCCTGTCTAGTTGCGAGGGACAACTCGGGATTCTCCTCGAGGCTTGGCAGGGCAATTGGGACGCCTCTCCAGCTGAGGCGGGAGACCAAGGGTCCCTTTCCACGTGCCACAGGAATTCAGGGACTCCTATCAAGTTTCACGAGGAGTCAGGCATCGTCTCCTTTGGAGGCACTGATCTCCGCGTACCTCTGGAGTTTTCAAAGCATGTGAGGCCTCCGGTCGCGATGAGGTGGGGAACTAGGTCTTTCTCTGTGGTCTCCACAGGGGATTCAGACATCCTTTCATCTTGGGAGATGCAAGACGAGCCTGCATTCAAGTCACTGCAGGGATATCCAGCCTTATTTCGCGTCAGGGCATCGCGGTGTCCATTCCACTTGAGGCCGCAAACTCAGGGTCCCTCTCACATACCTAGAGCTGAGAGAAGCCTCCTCTTGAGGTGCCTGTGGTAAGGTGGTATTCCTCTGGAGTCGAAGCCAGGGACTAACCTCTCATCTCGAGTTGATTTTTGGCCCACGGAGCTCTTTCGTGTTGCTACAGTGACCTCAGGATCCCTCTATCCTTGAAACAGTGTTCTTGGGGTTTCTCTGGAGTGCCATCAAGGAAATCAAGGCTCCTTTCATGTGTGATGTGCAAGACGGAATTGCTCTGCACGCAGTGCAGGGGAATCGGGCCTCATCTCGCATCGAGGGGGAAGTCTCATAGTTTTTCTCGAGTTGCGGCGGGAACCTGGGGTATATTCTCGAGTTACGACGGGGATGGCCCTTCCACCCACGTGTTTGTTCAGCCACGTCAGGACTCCTGCCTAGTTGCGAGGGACAACTCGGGATTCTCCTGGAGGCTTGGCAGGGCAATTGGGACGCCTCTCCAGCTGAGGCGGGAGACCAAGGGTCCCTTTCCACGTGCCACAAGAATCCTGGGACTCCTATCAAGTTTCACGAGGAGTCAGGCATCGTCTCCTTTGGAGGCACTGATCTCCGCGTACCTCTGGAGTTTTCAAAGGATGTGAGGCCTCCGGTCGCGATGAGGTGGGGAACTAGGTCTTTCTCTGTGGTCTCCACAGGGGATGCAGACATCCTTTCATCTTGGGAGATGCAAGACGAGCCTGCATTCAAGTCACTGCAGGGATATCCAGCCTTATTTCGCGTCAGGGCATCGCGGTGTCCATTCCACTTGAGGCCGCAAACTCAGGGTCCCTCTCACATACCTAGAGCTGAGAGAAGCCTCCTCTTGAGGTGCTTGTGGTAAGGTGGTATTCCTCTGGAGTCGAAGCCAGGGACTAACCTCTCATCTCGAGTTGATTTTTGGCCCACGGAGCTCTTTCGTGTTGCTACAGTGACCTCAGGATCCCTCTAGCGTTGAAACAGTGTTCTTGGGGTTTCTCTGGAGTGCCATCAAGGAAATCAAGGCTCCTTTCATGTGTGATGTGCAACACCGAATAGCTCTGCACGCAGTGCAGGGGAATCGGGCCTCATCTCGCGGCAAGGGGGAAGTCTCATGGTTTTTCTCGAGTTGCGGCGGGAACCTGGGGTATATTCTCGAGTTACGACGGGGATGGCCCTTCCACCCACGTGTTTGTTCAGCCACGTCAGGACTCCTGCCTAGTTGCGAGGGACAACTCGGGATTCTCCTCGAGGCTTGGCAGGGCAATTGGGACGCCTCTCCAGCTGAGGCGGGAGACCAAGTGTCCCTTTCCAAGTGCCACAGGAATCCTGGGACTCCTATCAAGTTTCACGAGGAGTCAGGCATCGTCTCCTTTGGAGGAACTGATCTCCGCGTACCTCTGGAGTTTTCAAAGGATGTGAGGCTATCGGTCGCGAAGAGGTGGGGAACTAAGTCTTTCTCTGTGCTTTCCACAGGGGATTCAGACATCCTTTCGTCCTGGGAGATGCAAGACGAGCCTGCATTGAAGTCACTGCAGGGATATCCGGCCTTATTTCGAGTCAGGGCATCGCGGTGTCCATTCCACTTGAGGCCGCAAACTCAGGGTCCCTCTCACATACCTAGAGCTGAGAGAAGCCTCCTCTTGAGGTGCTTGTGGTAAGGTGGTATTCCTCTGGAGACGAATCCAGGGACTAACCTCTCTTTTCGAGTTGATTTTTGGTCCACAGAGTTCTTTCGTGTTGCTACAGTGACCTCAGGATCCCTCTATCCTTGAAACATTGTTCTTGGGGTTTCTCTGGAGTGCCATCAAGGAAATCAAGGCTCCTTTCATGTGTGATGTGCAACACGGAATTGCTCTGCACGCAGTACAGGGGAATCGGGCCTCATCTCGCATCGAGGGGGAAGTCTCATGGTTTTTCTCGAGTTGCGGCGGGAACCTGGGGTATATTCTCGAGTTACGACGGGGATGGCCCTTCCACCCACGTGTTTGTTCAGCCACGTCAGGACTCCTGCCTAGTTGCGAGGGACAACTCGGGATTCTCCTCGAGGCTTGGCAGGGCAATTGGAACGCCTCTCCAGCTGAGGCGGGAGACCAAGGGTCCCTTTCCACGTGCCACAAGAATCCTGGGACTCCTATCAAGTTTCACGAGGAGTCAGGCATCGTCTCTTTGGAGGCACTGATCTCCGCGTACCTCTGGAGTTTTCAAAGGATGTGAGGCTGTCAGTCGCGATGAGGTGGGGAACTAAGTCTTTCTCTGTGCTTTCCACAGGGGATTCAGACATCCTTTCGTCCTGGGAGATGCAAGACGAGCCTGCATTCAAGTCACTGCAGGGATATCCGGCCTTATTTCGAGTCAGGGCATCGCGGTGTCCATTCCACTTGAGGCCGCAAACTCAGGGTCCCTCTCACATACCTAGAGCTGAGAGAAGCCTCCTCTTGAGGTGCTTGTGGTAAGGTGGTATTCCTCTGGAGTCGAAGCCAGGGACTAACCTCTCTTTTCGAGTTGATTTTTGGTCCACAGAGTTCTTTCGTGTTGCTACAGTGACCTCAGGATCCCTCTATCCTTGAAACAGTGTTCTTGGGGTTTCTCTGGAGTGCCATCAAGGAAATCAAGGCTCCTTTCATGTGTGATGTGCAAGACGGAATTGCTCTGCACGCAGTACAGGGGAATCGGGCCTCATCTCGCATCGAGGGGGAAGTCTCATGGTTTTTCTCGAGTTGCGGCAGGAACCTGGGGTATATTCTCGAGTTACGACGGGGATGGCCCTTCCACCCACGTGTTTGTTCAGCCACGTCAGGACTCCTGCCTAGTTGCGAGGGACAACTCGGGATTCTCCTCGAGGCTTGGCAGGGCAATTGGGACGCCTCTCCAGCTGAGGCGGGAGACCAAGGGTCCCTTTCCACGTGCCACAGGAATCCTGGGACTCCTATCAAGTTTCACGAGGAGTCAGGCATCGTCTCCTTTGGAGGCACTGATCTCCGCGTACCTCTGGAGTTTTCAAAGGATGTGAGGCCTCCGGTCGCGATGAGGTGGGGAACTAGGTGTTTCTCTGTGGTCTCCACAGGGGATTCAGACATCCTTTCTTCTTGGGAGATGCAAGACGAGCCTGCATTCAAGTCACTGCAGGGATATCCGGCCTTATTTCGAGTCAGGGCATCGCGGTGTCCATTCCACTTGAGGCCGCAAACTCAGGATCCCTCTCACATACCTAGAGCTGAGAGAAGCCTCCTCTTGAGGTGCTTGTGGTAAGGTGGTATTCCTCAGGAGTCGAAGCCAGGGACTAACCTCTCATCTCGTGTTGATTCTTGGTCGACGGAGCTCTTTCGTGTTGCTACAGTGACCTCAGGATCCCTCTAGCCTTGAAACAGTGTTCTTGGGGTTTCTCTGGAGTGCCATCAAGGAAATCAAGGCTCCTTTCATGTGTGATGTGCAACACGGAATTGCTCTGCACGCAGTGCAGGGGAATCGGGCCTCATCTCGCGGCGAGGGGAAAGTCTCATGGTTTTTCTCAAGTTGCGGTGGGAACCTGGGGTGTATTCTCGAGTTACGACGGGGATGGCCCTTCCACACACGTGTGTGTTGAGCCATGTCAGGACTCCTGCCTAGTTGCGAGGGACAACTCGGGATTCTCCTCGAGGCTTTGCAGGGCAATTGGGACGCCTCTCCAGCTGAGACGGGAGACCAAGTGTCCCTTTCCAAGTGCCACAGGTATCTGCGACTCCTATCAAGTTTCACGAGGAGTCAGGCATCTTCTCCTTTGGAGGCACTGATCTCCGCGTACCTCTGGAGTTTTCAAAGGATGTGAGGCTATCGGTCGCGATGAGGTGGGGAACTAAGTCTTTCTCTGTGCTTTCCACAGGGGATTCAGACATCCTTTCGTCCTGGGAGATGCAACACGAGCCTGCATTGAAGTCACTGTAGGGATAACCGGCCTTATTTCGAGTCAGGGCATCGCGGTGTCCATTCCACTTGAGGCCGCAAACTCAGGGTCCCTCTCACATACCTAGAGCTGAGAGAAGCCTCCTCTTGAGGTGCTTGTGGTAAGGTGGTATTCCTCTGGAGTCGAAGCCAGGGACTAACCTCTCATCTCGAGTTGATTTTTGGTCCACGGAGCTCTTTCATGTTGCTACAGTGACCTCAGGATCCCTCTAGCCTTGAAACAGTGTTCTTGGGGTTTCTCTGGAGTGCCATGAAGAAAATCAAGGCTCCTTTCATGTGTGATGTGCAACACAGAATTGCTCTGCACGCAGTGCAGGGGAATCGGGCCTCATCTCGCGGCGAGGGGGAAGTCTCATGGTTTTTCTCTAGTTTTGGCGGGAACCTGGGGTATATTCTCGAGTTACGATGGAGATGGCCCTTCCACACACGTGTTTGTTCAGCCACGTCAGGACTCTTGCCTAGGTGCGAGACACAACTGGGGATTCTCCTCGAGGCTTGGCAAGGCAATTGGGACGCCTCTCCAGCTGAGGCGGGAGACCAAGGGTCCCTTTCCACGTGACACAGGAATCCTGGGACTCCTATCAAGTTTCACGAGGAGTCAGGCATCGTCTCCTTTGGAGGCACTGATCTCTGCGTACCTCTGGAGTTTTCAAAGGATGTGAGGCCTCCGGTCGCGATGAGGTGGGGAACTAGGTCTTTCTCTGTGGTCTCCACAGGGGATTCAGACATTCTTTCTTCTTGGGAGATGCAAGACGAGCCTGCATTCAAGTCACTGCAGGGATATCCAGCCTTATTTCGCGTCAGGGCATCGCGGTGTCCATTCCACTTGAGGCCGCAAACTCAGGGTCCCTCTCACATACCTAGAGCTGAGAGAAGCCTCCTCTTGAGGTGCTTGTGGTAAGGTGGTATTCCTCTGGAGTCGAAGCCAGGGACTAACCTCTCATTTTGAGTTGATTTTTGGTCCACGGAGCTCTTTCGTGTTGCTACAGTGACCTCAGGATCCCTCTAGCCTTGAAACAGTGTTCTTGGGGTTTCTCTGGAGTGCCATGAAGGAAATCAAGGCTCCTTTCATGTGTGATGTGCAACACAGAATTGCTCTGCACTCAGGGCAGGGGAATCGGGCCTCATCTCGCGGCGAGGGGGAAGTCTCATGGTTTTTCTCGAGTTGCGGCGGGAACCTGGGGTATATTCTCGAGTTACGACGGGGATGGCCCTTCCACCCACGTGTTTGTTCAGCCACGTCAGGACTCTTACCTAGTTGCGAGACACAACTGGGGATTCTCCTCGAGGCTTGGCAAGGCAATTGGGACGCCTCTCCAGCTGAGGCGGGAGACCAAGTGTCCCTGTCCACGTGCCACAGGAATCCTGGGACTCCTATCAAGTTTCACAAGGAGTCAGGCATCGTCTCCTTTGGAGGCACTGATCTCCGTGTACCTCTGGAGTTTTCAAAGGATGTGAGGCCTCCGGTCGCGATGAGGTGGGGAACTAGGTCTTTCTCTGTGGTCTCCACAGGGGATTCAGACATCCTTTCTACTTGGGAGATGCAAGACGAGCCTGCATTCAAGTCACTGCAGGGATATCCAGCCTTATTTCGCGTCAGGGCATCGCGGTGTCCATTCCACTTGAGGCCGCAAACTCAGGGTCCCTCTCACATACCTAGAGCTGAGAGAAGCCTCCTCTTGAGGTGCTTGTGGTAAGGTGGTATTCCTCTGGAGTCGAAGCCAGGGACTAACCTCTCATCTCGTGTTGATTCTTGGTCGACGGAGCTCTTTCGTGTTGCTACAGTGACCTCAGGATCCCTCTAGCCTTGAAACAGTGTTCTTGGGGTTTCTCTGGAGTGCCATCAAGGAAATCAAGGCTCCTTTCATGTGTGATGTGCAACACGGAATTGCTCTGCACGCAGTGCAGGGGAATCGGGCCTCATCTCGCGGCGAGGGGGAAGTCTCATGGTTTTTCTCGAGTTGCGGCGGAACCTGGGGTATATTCTCGAGTTAGAACGGGGATGGCCCTTCCACACACGTGTTTCTTCAGCGACGTCAGGACTCCTGCCTAGTTGCGAGGGACAACTCGGGATTATCCTCGAGGCTTTGCAGGGCAATTGGGATGCCTCTCCAGCTGAGACGGGAGACCTAGGGTCCCTTTCCACGTGCCACAGGAATCCTGGGTCTCCTATCAAGTTTCACGAGGAGTCAGGCATCGTTTCCTTTGGAGGCACTGATCTCCGCATACCTCTGGAGTTTTCAAAGGATTTGAGGCCTCCTGTCGCAATGATGTGGTGAACTAGGTCTTTCTCTGTGGTCTCCACAGGGGATTCAGACATCCTTTCGTCTTGGGAGATGCAAGACGAGCCTGCATTCCAGTCACTGCAGGGATATCCGGCCTTATTTCGAGTCAGGTCATCGCGGTGTCCATTCCACTTGAGGCCGCAAACTCAGGGTCCCTCTCACATACCTAGAGCTGAGAGAAGCCTCCTCTTGAGGTGCTTATGGTAAGGTGGTATTCCTCTGTAGTCGAAGCCAGGGACTAACCTCTCATCTCGAGTTGATTTTTGGTCCACGGAGCTCTTTCGTGTTGCTACAGGGACCTCAGGATCCCTCTAGCCTTGAAACAGTGTTCTTGGGGTTTCTCTGGAGTGCCATCAAGGAAATCAAGGCTCCTTTCATGTGTGATGTGCAACACAGAATTGCTCGGCACGCAGTGCAGGGGAATCGGGCCTCATCTCGCGGCGAGGGGGAAGTCTCATGGTTTTTCTCGAGTTGCGGCGGGAACCTGGGGTATATTCTCGAGTTACGACGGGGATGGCCCTTCCACCCACGTGTTTCTTCAGCGACGTCAGGACTCCTGCCTAGTTGCGAGGAACAACTCTGGATTCTCCTCGAGGCTTGGCAGGGCAATTGGGACGCCTCTCCAGCTGAGGCGGGAGACCAAGTGTCCCTTTCCAAGTGCCACAGGAATCCTGGGTCTCCTATCAAGTTTCACGAGGAGTCAGGCATCGTCTCCTTTGGAGGCACTGATCTCCGCGTACCTCTGGAGTTTTCAAAGGATGTGAGGCTATCGGTCGCGATGAGGTGGGGAACTAAGTCTTTCTCTGTGCTTTCCACAGGGGATTCAGACATCCTTTCGTCCTGGGAGATGCAAGACGAGCCTGCATTGAAGTCACTGCAGGGATATCCGGCCTTATTTCGAGTCAGGGCATCGCGGTGTCCATATCATTTGAGGCCGCAAACTCAGGGTCCCTCTCACATACCTAGAGCTGAGAGAAGCCTCCTCTTGAGGTGCTTGTGGTAAGGTGGTATTCCTCAGGAGTCGAAGCCAGGGACTAACCTCTCATCTCGTGTTAATTCTTGGTCCACGGAGCTCTTTCGTGTTGCTACAGTGACTTCAGGATCCCTCTAGCCTTGAAACAGTGTTCTTGGGGTTTCTCTGGAGTGCCATCAAGGAAATCAAGGCTCCTTTCATGTGTGATGTGCAACACGGAATTGCTCTGCACGCAGTGCGGGGGAATCAGGCCTCATCTCCCGGCGAGGGGGAAGTCTCATGGTTTTTCTCGAGTTGCGGCGGGAACCTGGGGTATATTCTCGAGTTACGACGGGGATGGCCCTTCCACCCACGTGTTTCTTCAGCGACGTCAGGACTCCTGCCTAGTTGCGAGGAACAACTCTGGATTCTCCTCGAGGCTTGGCAGGGCAATTGGGACGCCTCTCCAGCTGAGGCGGGAGACCAAGTGTCCCTTTCCAAGTGCCACAGGAATCCTGGGTCTCCTATCAAGTTTCACGAGGAGTCAGGCATCGTCTCCTTTGGAGGCACTGATCTCCGCGTACCTCTGGAGTTTTCAAAGGATGTGAGGCCTCCGGTCGCGATGAGGTGGGGAACTAGGTGTTTCTCTGTGGTCTCCACAGGGGATTCAGACATCCTTTCTTCTTGGGAGATGCAAGACGAGCCTGCATTCAAGTCACTGCAGGGATATCCGGCCTTATTTCGAGTCAGGGCATCGCGGTGTCCATTCCACTTGAGGCCGCAAACTCAGGATCCCTCTCACATACCTAGAGCTGAGAGAAGCCTCCTCTTGAGGTGCTTGTGGTAAGGTGGTATTCCTCAGGAGTCGAAGCCAGGGACTAACCTCTCATCTCGTGTTGATTCTTGGTCCACGGAGCTCTTTCGTGTTGCTACAGTGACCTCAGGATCCCTCTAGCCTTGAAACAGTGTTCTTGGGGTTTCTCTGGAGTGCCATCAAGGAAATCAAGGCTCCTTTCATGTGTGATGTGCAACACGGAATTGCTCTGCACGCAGTGCAGGGGAATCGGGCCTCATCTCGCGGCGAGGGGGAAGTCTCATGGTTTTTCTCGAGTTGCGGCGGAACCTGGGGTATATTCTCGAGTTACAACGGGGATGGCCCTTCCACACACGTGTTTCTTCAGCGACGTCAGGACTCCTGCCTAGTTGCGAGGGACAACTCGGGATTATCCTCGAGGCTTTGCAGGGCAATTGGGATGCCTCTCCAGCTGAGACGGGAGACCTAGGGTCCCTTTCCACGTGCCACAGGAATCCTGGGTCTCCTATCAAGTTTCACGAGGAGTCAGGCATCGTTTCCTTTGGAGGCACTGATCTCCGCATACCTCTGGAGTTTTCAAAGGATTTGAGGCCTCCTGTCGCAATGATGTGGTGAACTAGGTCTTTCTCTGTGGTCTCCACAGGGGATTCAGACATCCTTTCGTCTTGGGAGATGCAAGACGAGCCTGCATTCCAGTCACTGCAGGGATATCCGGCCTTATTTCGAGTCAGGTCATCGCGGTGTCCATTCCACTTGAGGCCGCAAACTCAGGGTCCCTCTCACATACCTAGAGCTGAGAGAAGCCTCCTCTTGAGGTGCTTATGGTAAGGTGGTATTCCTCTGTAGTCGAAGCCAGGGACTAACCTCTCATCTCGAGTTGATTTTTGGTCCACGGAGCTCTTTCGTGTTGCTACAGGGACCTCAGGATCCCTCTAGCCTTGAAACAGTGTTCTTGGGGTTTCTCTGGAGTGCCATCAAGGAAATCAAGGCTCCTTTCATGTGTGATGTGCAACACAGAATTGCTCGGCACGCAGTGCAGGGGAATCGGGCCTCATCTCGCGGCGAGGGGGAAGTCTCATGGTTTTTCTCGAGTTGCGGCGGGAACCTGGGGTATATTCTCGAGTTACGACGGGGATGGCCCTTCCACCCACGTGTTTCTTCAGCGACGTCAGGACTCCTGCCTAGTTGCGAGGAACAACTCTGGATTCTCCTCGAGGCTTGGCAGGCCAATTGGGACGCCTCTCCAGCTGTGGCGGGAGACCAAGTGTCCCTTTCCAAGTGCCACAGGAATCCTGGGTCTCCTATCAAGTTTCACGAGGAGTCAGGCATCGTCTCCTTTGGAGGCACTGATCTCCGCGTACCTCTGGAGTTGTCAAAGGATGTGAGGCTATCGGTCGCGATGAGGTGGGGAACTAAGTCTTTCTCTGTGCTTTCCACAGGGGATTCAGACATCCTTTCGTCCTGGGAGATGCAAGACGAGCCTGCATTGAAGTCACTGCAGGGATATCCGGCCTTATTTCGAGTCAGGGCATCGCGGTGTCCATTTCATTTGAGGCCGCAAACTCAGGGTCCCTCTCACATACCTAGAGCTGAGAGAAGCCTCCTCTTGAGGTGCTTGTGGTAAGGTGGTATTCCTCAGGAGTCGAAGCCAGGGACTAACCTCTCATCTCGTGTTAATTCTTGGTCCACGGAGCTCTTTCGTGTTGCTACAGTGACTTCAGGATCCCTCTAGCCTTGAAACAGTGTTCTTGGGGTTTCTCTGGAGTGCCATCAAGGAAATCAAGGCTCCTTTCATGTGTGATGTGCAACACGGAATTGCTCTGCACGCAGTGCGGGGGAATCAGGCCTCATCTCCCGGCGAGGGGGAAGTCTCATGGTTTTTCTCGAGTTGCGGCGGGAACCTGGGGTATATTCTCGAGTTACGACGGGGATGGCCCTTCCACCCACGTGTTTCTTCAGCGACGTCAGGACTCCTGCCTAGTTGCGAGGAACAACTCTGGATTCTCCTCGAGGCTTGGCAGGGCAATTGGGACGCCTCTCCAGCTGAGGCGGGAGACCAAGTGTCCCTTTCCAAGTGCCACAGGAATCCTGGGTCTCCTATCAAGTTTCACGAGGAGTCAGGCATCGTCTCCTTTGGAGGCACTGATCTCCGCGTACCTCTGGAGTTTTCAAAGGATGTGAGGCCTCCGGTCGCGATGAGGTGGGGAACTAGGTGTTTCTCTGTGGTCTCCACAGGGGATTCAGACATCCTTTCTTCTTGGGAGATGCAAGACGAGCCTGCATTCAAGTCACTGCAGGGATATCCGGCCTTATTTCGAGTCAGGGCATCGCGGTGTCCATTCCACTTGAGGCCGCAAACTCAGGATCCCTCTCACATACCTAGAGCTGAGAGAAGCCTCCTCTTGAGGTGCTTGTGGTAAGGTGGTATTCCTCAGGAGTCGAAGCCAGGGACTAATCTCTCATCTCGTGTTGATTCTTGGTCCACGGAGCTCTTTCGTGTTGCTACAGTGACCTCAGGATCCCTCTAGCCTTGAAACAGTGTTCTTGGGGTTTCTCTGGAGTGCCATCAAGGAAATCAAGGCTCCTTTCATGTGTGATGTGCAACACGGAATTGCTCTGCACGCAGTGCAGGGGAATCGGGCCTCATCTCGCGGCGAGGGGGAAGTCTCATGGTTTTTCTCGAGTTGCGGCGGAACCTGGGGTATATTCTCGAGTTACAACGGGGATGGCCCTTCCACACACGTGTTTCTTCAGCGACGTCAGGACTCCTGCCTAGTTGCGAGGGACAACTCGGGATTATCCTCGAGGCTTTGCAGGGCAATTGGGATGCCTCTCCAGCTGAGACGGGAGACCTAGGGTCCCTTTCCACGTGCCACAGGAATCCTGGGTCTCCTATCAAGTTTCACGAGGAGTCAGGCATCGTTTCCTTTGGAGGCACTGATCTCCGCATACCTCTGGAGTTTTCAAAGGATTTGAGGCCTCCTGTCGCAATGATGTGGTGAACTAGGTCTTTCTCTGTGGTCTCCACAGGGGATTCAGACATCCTTTCGTCTTGGGAGATGCAAGACGAGCCTGCATTCCAGTCACTGCAGGGATATCCGGCCTTATTTCGAGTCAGGTCATCGCGGTGTCCATTCCACTTGAGGCCGCAAACTCAGGGTCCCTCTCACATACCTAGAGCTGAGAGAAGCCTCCTCTTGAGGTGCTTATGGTAAGGTGGTATTCCTCTGTAGTCGAAGCCAGGGACTAACCTCTCATCTCGAGTTGATTTTTGGTCCACGGAGCTCTTTCGTGTTGCTACAGGGACCTCAGGATCCCTCTAGCCTTGAAACAGTGTTCTTGGGGTTTCTCTGGAGTGCCATCAAGGAAATCAAGGCTCCTTTCATGTGTGATGTGCAACACAGAATTGCTCGGCACGCAGTGCAGGGGAATCGGGCCTCATCTCGCGGCGAGGGGGAAGTCTCATGGTTTTTCTCGAGTTGCGGCGGGAACCTGGGGTATATTCTCGAGTTACGACGGGGATGGCCCTTCCACCCACGTGTTTCTTCAGCGACGTCAGGACTCCTGCCTAGTTGCGAGGAACAACTCTGGATTCTCCTCGAGGCTTGGCAGGGCAATTGGGACGCCTCTCCAGCTGTGGCGGGAGACCAAGTGTCCCTTTCCAAGTGCCACAGGAATCCTGGGTCTCCTATCAAGTTTCACGAGGAGTCAGGCATCGTCTCCTTTGGAGGCACTGATCTCCGCGTACCTCTGGAGTTTTCAAAGGATGTGAGGCTATCGGTCGCGATGAGGTGGGGAACTAAGTCTTTCTCTGTGCTTTCCACAGGGGATTCAGACATCCTTTCGTCCTGGGAGAAGCAAGACGAGCCTGCATTGAAGTCACTGCAGGGATATCCGGCCTTATTTCGAGTCAGGGCATCGCGGTGTCCATTTCATTTGAGGCCGCAAACTCAGGGTCCCTCTCACATACCTAGAGCTGAGAGAAGCCTCCTCTTGAGGTGCTTGTGGTAAGGTGGTATTCCTCAGGAGTCGAAGCCAGGGACTAACCTCTCATCTCGTGTTAATTCTTGGTCCACGGAGCTCTTTCGTGTTGCTACAGTGACTTCAGGATCCCTCTATCCTTGAAACAGAGTTCTTGGGGTTTCTCTGGAGTGCCATCAAGGAAATCAAGGCTCCTTTCATGTGTGATGTGCAACACGGAATTGCTCTGCACGCAGTGCGGGGGAATCAGGCCTCATCTCCCGGCGAGGGGGAAGTCTCATGGTTTTTCTCGAGTTGCGGCGGGAACCTGGGGTATATTCTCAAGTTACGACGGGGATGGCCCTTCCACCCACGTGTTTCTTCAGCGACGTCAGGACTCCTGCCTAGTTGCGAGGAACAACTCTGGATTCTCCTCGAGGCTTGGCAGGGCAATTGGGACGCCTCTCCAGCTGAGGCGGAGACCAAGTGTCCCTTTCCAAGTGCCACAGGAATCCTGGGTCTCCTATCAAGTTTCACGAGGAGTCAGGCATCGTCTCCTTTGGAGGCACTGATCTCCGCGTACCTCTGGAGTTTTCAAAGGATGTGAGGCTATCGGTCGCGATGAGGTGGGGAACTAAGTCTTTCTCTGTGCTTTCCACAGGGGATTCAGACATCCTTTCGTCCTGGGAGAAGCAAGACGAGCCTGCATTGAAGTCACTGCAGGGATATCCGGCCTTATTTCGAGTCAGGGCATCGCGGTGTCCATTTCATTTGAGGCCGCAAACTCAGGGTCCCTCTCACATACCTAGAGCTGAGAGAAGCCTCCTCTTGAGGTGCTTGTGGTAAGGTGGTATTCCTCAGGAGTCGAAGCCAGGGACTAACCTCTCATCTCGTGTTAATTCTTGGTCCACGGAGCTCTTTCGTGTTGCTACAGTGACTTCAGGATCCCTCTAGCCTTGAAACAGTGTTCTTGGGGTTTCTCTGGAGTGCCATCAAGGAAATCAAGGCTCCTTTCATGTGTGATGTGCAACACGGAATTGCTCTGCACGCAGTGCGGGGGAATCAGGCCTCATCTCCCGGCGAGGGGGAAGTCTCATGGTTTTTCTCGAGTTGCGGCGGGAACCTGGGGTATATTCTCGAGTTACGACGGGGATGGCCCTTCCACCCACGTGTTTCTTCAGCGACGTCAGGACTCCTGCCTAGTTGCGAGGAACAACTCTGGATTCTCCTCGAGGCTTGGCAGGGCAATTGGGACGCCTCTCCAGCTGAGGCGGGAGACCAAGTGTCCCTTTCCAAGTGCAACAGGAATCCTGGGTCTCCTATCAAGTTTCACGAGGAGTCAGGCATCGTCTCCTTTGGAGGCACTGATCTCCGCGTACCTCTGGAGTTTTCAAAGGATGTGAGGCTATCGGTCGCGATGAGGTGGGGAACTAAGTCTTTCTCTGTGCTTTCCACAGGGGATTCAGACATCCTTTCGTCCTGGGAGAAGCAAGACGAGCCTGCATTGAAGTCACTGCAGGGATATCCGGCCTTATTTCGAGTCAGGGCATCGCGGTGTCCATTTCATTTGAGGCCGCAAACTCAGGGTCCCTCTCACATACCTAGAGCTGAGAGAAGCCTCCTCTTGAGGTGCTTGTGGTAAGGTGGTATTCCTCAGGAGTCGAAGCCAGGGACTAACCTCTCATCTCGTGTTAATTCTTGGTCCACGGAGCTCTTTCGTGTTGCTACAGTGACTTCAGGATCCCTCTAGCCTTGAAACAGTGTTCTTGAGGTTTCTCTGGAGTGCCATCAAGGAAATCAAGGCTCCTTTCATGTGTGATGTGCAACACGGAATTGCTCTGCACGCAGTGCGGGGGAATCAGGCCTCATCTCCCGGCGAGGGGGATGTCTCATGGTTTTTCTCGAGTTGCGGCGGGAACCTGGGGTATATTCTCGAGTTACGACGGGGATGGCCCTTCCACACACGTGTGTGTTCAGCCATGTCAGGACTCCTGCCTAGTTGCGAGGGACAACTCGGGATTCTCCTCGAGGCTTTGCAGGGCAATTGGGACGCCTCTCCAGCTGAGACGGGAGACCAAGTGTCCCTTTCCACGTGCCACAGGAATCCTGGTTATCCTATCAAGTTTCACGAGGAGTCAGGCATCGTCTCCTTTGGAGGCACTGATCTCCGCGTACCTCTGGAGTTTTCAAAGGATGTGAGGCCTCCGGTCGCGATGAGGTGGGGAACTAGGTCTTTCTCTGTGGTCTCCACAGGGGATTCAGACATCCTTTCATCTTGGGAGATGCAAGACGAGCCTGCATTCAAGTCACTGCAGGGATGTCCAGCCTTATTTCACGTCAGGGCATCGCGGTGTCCATTCCACTTGAGGCCGTAAACTCAGGGTCCCTCTCACATACCTAGAGCTGAGTGAAGTCTCCTCTTGAGGTGCTTGTGGTAAGGTGGTATTCCTCTGGAGTCGAAGCCAGGGACTAACCTCTCATCTCGAGTTGATTTTTGGCCCACGGAGCTCTTTCGTGTTGCTACAGTGACCTCAGGATCCCTCTAGCCTTGAAACAGTGTTCTTGGGGTTTCTCTGGAGTGCCATCAAGGAAATCAAGGCTCCTTTCATGTGTGATGTGCAACACGGAATTGCTCTGCACGCAGTGCAGGGGAATCGGGCCTCATCTCGCGGCGAGGGGGAAGTCTCATGGTTTTTCTCGAGTTGCGGCGGAACCTGGGGTATATTCTCGAGTTACAACGGGGATGGCCCTTCCACACACGTGTTTCTTCAGCGACGTCAGGACTCCTGCCTAGTTGCGAGGGACAACTCGGGATTATCCTCGAGGCTTTGCAGGGCAATTGGGATGCCTCTCCAGCTGAGACGGGAGACCTAGGGTCCCTTTCCACGTGCCACAGGAATCCTGGGTCTCCTATCAAGTTTCACGAGGAGTCAGGCATCGTTTCCTTTGGAGGCACTGATCTCCGCATACCTCTGGAGTTTTCAAAGGATTTGAGGCCTCCTGTCGCGATGAGGTGTGGAACTAGGTGTTTCTCTGTGGTCTCCACAGGGGATTCAGACATCCTTTCGTCTTGGGAGATGCAAGACGAGCCTGCATTCCAGTCACTGCAGGGATATCCGGCCTTATTTCGAGTCAGGTCATCGCGGTGTCCATTCCACTTGAGGCCGCAAACTCAGGGTCCCTCTCACATACCTAGAGCTGAGAGAAGCCTCCTCTTGAGGTGCTTATGGTAAGGTGGTATTCCTCTGTAGTCGAAGCCAGGGACTAACCTCTCATCTCGAGTTGATTTTTGGTCCACGGAGCTCTTTCGTGTTGCTACAGGGACCTCAGGATCCCTCTAGCCTTGAAACAGTGTTCTTGGGGTTTCTCTGGAGTGCCATCAAGGAAATCAAGGCTCCTTTCATGTGTGATGTGCAACACAGAATTGCTCGGCACGCAGTGCAGGGGAATCGGGCCTCATCTCGCGGCGAGGGGGAAGTCTCATGGTTTTTCTCGAGTTGCGGCGGGAACCTGGGGTATATTCTCGAGTTACGACGGGGATGGCCCTTCCACCCACGTGTTTCTTCAGCGACGTCAGGACTCCTGCCTAGTTGCGAGGAACAACTCTGGATTCTCCTCGAGGCTTGGCAGGCCAATTGGGACGCCTCTCCAGCTGAGGCGGGAGACCAAGTGTCCCTTTCCAAGTGCCACAGGAATCCTGGGTCTCCTATCAAGTTTCACGAGGAGTCAGGCATCGTCTCCTTTGGAGGCACTGATCTCCGCGTACCTCTGGAGTTTTCAAAGGATGTGAGGCTATCGGTCGCGATGAGGTGGGGAACTAAGTCTTTCTCTGTGCTTTCCACAGGGGATTCAGACATCCTTTCGTCCTGGGAGATGCAAGACGAGCCTGCATTGAAGTCACTGCAGGGATATCCGGCCTTATTTCGAGTCAGGGCATCGCGGTGTCCATTTCATTTGAGGCCGCAAACTCAGGGTCCCTCTCACATACCTAGAGCTGAGAGAAGCCTCCTCTTGAGGTGCTTGTGGTAAGGTGGTATTCCTCAGGAGTCGAAGCCAGGGACTAACCTCTCATCTCGTGTTAATTCTTGGTCCACGGAGCTCTTTCGTGTTGCTACAGTGACTTCAGGATCCCTCTAGCCTTGAAACAGTGTTCTTGGGGTTTCTCTGGAGTGCCATCAAGGAAATCAAGGCTCCTTTCATGTGTGATGTGCAACACGGAATTGCTCTGCACGCAGTGCGGGGGAATCAGGCCTCATCTCCCGGCGAGGGGGAAGTCTCATGGTTTTTCTCGAGTTGCGGCGGGAACCTGGGGTATATTCTCGAGTTACGACGGGGATGGCCCTTCCACCCACGTGTTTCTTCAGCGACGTCAGGACTCCTGCCTAGTTGCGAGGGACAACTCGGGATTCTCCTCGAGGATTTGCAGGGCAATTGTGATGCCTCTCCAGCTGAGACGGGAGACCAAGGGTCCCTTTCCACGTGCCACAGGAATCCTGGGTCTCCTATCAAGTTTCACGAGGAGTCAGGCATCGTTTCCTTTGGAGGCACTGATCTCCGCATACCTCTGGAGTTTTCAAAGGATTTGAGGCCTCCTGTCGCAATGAGGTGGGGAACTAGGTCTTTCTCTGTTGTCTCCACAGGGGATTCAGACACCCTTTCGTCTTGGGAGATGCAAGACGAGCCTGCATTCCAGTCACTGCAGGGATATCCGGCCTTATTTCGAGTCAGGTCATCGCGGTGTCCATTCCACTTGAGGCCGCAAACTCAGGGTCCCTCTCACATACCTAGAGCTGAGAGAAGCCTCCTCTTGAGGTGCTTATGGTAAGGTGGTATTCCTCTGTAGTCGAAGCCAGGGACTAACCTCTCATCTCGAGTTGATTTTTGGTCCACGGAGCTCTTTCGTATTGCTACAGGGACCTCAGGATCCCTCTAGCCTTGAAACAGTGTCCTTGGGGTTTCTCTGGAGTGCCATCAAGGAAATCAAGGCTCCTTTCATGTGTGATGTGCAACACAGAATTGCTCTGCACGCAGTGCAGGGGAATCGGGCCTCATCTCGCGGCGAGGGGGAAGTCTCATGGTTTTTCTCGAGTTGCGGCGGGAACCTGGGGTATATTCTCGAGTTACGACGGGGATGGCCCTTCCACCCACGTGTTTCTTCAGCGACGTCAGGACTCCTGCCTAGTTGCGAGGGACAACTCTGGATTCTCCTGGAGGCTTGGCAGGGCAATTGGGACGCCTCTCCAGCTGAGGCGGGAGACCAAGTGTCCCTTTCCAAGTGCCACAGGTATCCTGGGTCTCCTATCAAGTTTCACGAGGAGTCAGGCATCGTCTCCTTTGGAGGCACTGATCTCCGCGTACCTCTGGAGTTTTCAAAGGATGTGAGGCTATCGGTCGCGATGAGGTGGGGAACTAAGTCTTTCTCTGTGCTTTCCACAGGGGATTCAGACATCCTTTCGTCCTGGGAGATGCAAGACGAGCCTGCATTGAAGTCACTGCAGGGATATCCGGCCTTATTTCGAGTCAGGGCATCGCGGTGTCCATTCCACTTGAGGCCGCAAACTCAGGGTCTCTCTCACATACCTAGAGCTGAGAGAAGCCTCCTCTTGAGGTGCTTGTGGTAAGGTGGTATTCCTCAGGAGTCGAAGCCAGGGACTAACCTCTCATCTCGTGTTGATTCTTGGTCCACGGAGCTCTTTCGTGTTGCTACAGTGACTTCAGGATCCCTCTAGCCTTGAAACAGTGTTCTTGGGGTTTCTCTGGAGTGCCATCAAGGAAATCAAGGCTCCTTTCATGTGTGATGTGCAACACGGAATTGCTCTGCACGCAGTGCAGCGGAATCGGGCCTCATCTCGCGGCGAGGGGGAAGTCTCATGGTTTTTCTCGAGTTGCGGTGGGAACCTGGGGTATATTCTCGAGTTACGACGGGGATGGCCCTTCCACACACGTGTGTGTTCAGCCATGTCAGGACTCCTGCCTAGTTGCGAGGGACAACTCGGGATTTTCCTCGAGGCTTTGTAGGGCATTTGGGACCCCTCTCCAGCTGAGACGGGAGACCAAGGGTCCCTTTCCACGTGCCACAGGAATCCTGGGTCTCCTATCAAGTTTCACGAGGAGTCAGGCATCGTCTCCTTTGGAGGCACTGATCTCCGCATACCTCTGGAGTTTTCAAAGGATTTGAGGCCTCCTGTAGCGATGAGGTGGGGAACTAGGTCTTTCTCTGTGGTCTCCACAGGGGATTCAGACACCCTTTCGTCTTGGGAGATGCAAGACGAGCCTGCATTCCAGTCACTGCAGGGATATCCGGCCTTATTTCGAGTCAGGGCATCGCGGTGTCCATTCCACTTGAGGCCGCAAACTCATGGTCTCTCTCACATACATAGAGCTGAGAGAAGCCTCCTCTTGAGGGGTTTGTGGAAAGGTGGTATTCCTCTGGAGTCGAAGCCAGGGACTAACCTCTCATCTCGAGTTGATTTTTGGTCCACGGAGCTCTTTCGTGTTGCTACAGTGACCTCAGAATCCCTCTAGCCTTGAAACAGTGTTCTTGGGGTTTCTCTGGAGTGCGATGAAGGAAATCAAGGCTCCTTTCATGTGTGATGTGCAACACAGAATTGCTCTGCACACAGTGCAGGGGAATCGGGCCTCATCTCGCGGCGAGGGGGAAGTCTCATGGTTTTTCTCGAGTTGCGGCGGGAACCTGGGGTATATTCTCGAGGTACGACGGGGATGGCCCTTCCACACACGTGTTTGTTCAGCCACGTCAGGACTCTTGCCTAGTTGCGAGACACAACTCGGGATTCTCCTCGAGGCTTGGCAAGGCAATTGGGACGCCTCTCCAGCTGAGGTGGGAGACCAAGGGTCCTTTTCCACGTGCCACAGGAATCCTGGGACTCCTATCAAGTTTCACGAGGAGTCAGGCATCGTCTCCTTTGGAGACACTGATTTCCGCGTACCTCTGGAGTTTTCAAAGGATGTGAGGCCTCCGGTCGCGATGAGGTGGGGAACTTGGTCTTTCTCTGTGGTCTCCACAGGGGATTCAGACATCCTTTCATCTTGGGAGATGCAAGACGAGCCTGCATTCAAGTCACTGCAGGGATATCCGGCCTTATTTCGTGTCAGGGCATCGCGGTGTCGATTCCACTTGAGGCCGCAAACTCAGGGTCCCTCTCACATACCTAGAGCTGAGATAAGCCTCCTCTTGAGGTGCTTGTGGTAAGGTGGTATTCCTCTGGAGTCGAAGCCAGGGACTAACCTCTCATCTCGAGTTGATTTTTGGCCCACGGAGCTCTTTCATGTTGCTACAGTGACCTCAGGATCCCTCTAGCCTTGAAACAGTGTTCTTGGGGTTTCTCTGGAGTGCCATCAAGGAAATCAAGGCTCCTTTCATGTGTGATGTGCAAGACGGAATTGCTCTGCACGCAGTGCAGGGGAATCGGGCCTCATCTCGCGGCGAGGGGGAAGTCTCATGGTTTTTCTCGAGTTGCGGCGGGAACCTGGGGTATATTCTCGAGTTACGACGGGGATGGCCCTTCCACCCACGTGTTTGTTCAGCCACGTCAAGACTCCTGCCTAGTTGCGAGGGACAACTCGGGATTCTCCTCGAGGCTTGGCAGGGCAATTGGAACGCCTCTCCAGCTGAGGCGGGAGACCAAGGGTCCCTTTCCACGTGCCACAAGAATCCTGGGACTCCTATCAAGTTTCACGAGGAGTCAGGCATCGTCTCTTTGGAGGCACTGATCTCCGCGTACCTCTGGAGTTTTCAAAGGATGTGAGGCGTCCGGTCGCGATGAGGTGGGGAACTAGGTGCTTCTCTGTGGTCTCCACAGGGGATTCAGACATCCTTTCTTCTTGGGAGATGCAAGACGAGCCTGCATTCAAGTCACTGCAGGGATATCCGGCCTTATTTCGAGTCAGGGCATCGCGGTGTCCATTCCACTTGAGGCCGCAAACTCAGGGTCCCTCTCACATACCTAGAGCTGAGAGAAGCCTCCTCTTGAGGTGCTTGTGGTAAGGTGGTATTCCTCTGGAGTCGAAGCCAGGGACTAACCTCTCATCTCGAGTTGATTTTTGGCCCACGGAGCTCTTTCGTGTTGCTACAGTGACCTCAGGATCCCTCTAGCCTTGAAACAGTGTTCTTGGGGTTTCTCTGGAGTGCCATCAAGGAAATCAAGGCTCCTTTCATGGGTGATGTGCAACACGGAATTGCTCTGCACGCAGTGCAGGGGAATCAGGCCTCATCTCGCGGCGAGGGGGAAGTCTCATGGTTTTTCTCGAGTTGCGGCGGGAACCTGGGGTATATTCTCGAGTTACGACGGGGATGGCCCTTCCACCCACGTGTTTCTTCAGCGACGTCAGGACTCCTGCCTAGTTGCGAGGGACAACTCTGGATTCTCCTGGAGGCTTGGCAGGGCAATTGGGACGCCTCTCCAGCTGAGGCGGGAGACCAAGTGTCCCTTTCCAAGTGCCACAGGTATCCTGGGTCTCCTATCAAGTTTCACGAGGAGTCAGGCATCGTCTCCTTTGGAGGCACTGATCTCCGCGTACCTCTGGAGTTTTCAAAGGATGTGAGGCTATCGGTCGCGATGAGGTGGGGAACTAAGTCTTTCTCTGTGCTTTCCACAGGGGATTCAGACATCCTTTCGTCCTGGGAGATGCAAGACGAGCCTGCATTGAAGTCACTGCAGGGATATCCGGCCTTATTTCGAGTCAGGGCATCGCGGTGTCCATTCCACTTGAGGCCGCAAACTCAGGGTCTCTCTCACATACCTAGAGCTGAGAGAAGCCTCCTCTTGAGGTGCTTGTGGTAAGGTGGTATTCCTCAGGAGTCGAAGCCAGGGACTAACCTCTCATCTCGTGTTGATTCTTGGTCCACGGAGCTCTTTCGTGTTGCTACAGTGACTTCAGGATCCCTCTAGCCTTGAAACAGTGTTCTTGGGGTTTCTCTGGAGTGCCATCAAGGAAATCAAGGCTCCTTTCATGTGTGATGTGCAAGACGGAATTGCTCTGCACGCAGTGCAGGGGAATCGGGCCTCATCTCGCGGCGAGGGGGAAGTCTCATGGTTTTTCTCGAGTTGCGGCGGGAACCTGGGGTATATTCTCGAGTTACGACGGGGATGGCCCTTCCACCCACGTGTTTGTTCAGCCACGTCAGGACTCCTGCCTAGTTGCGAGGGACAACTCGGGATTCTCCTCGAGGCTTGGCAGGGCAATTGGAACGCCTCTCCAGCTGAGGCGGGAGACCAAGGGTCCCTTTCCACGTGCCACAAGAATCCTGGGACTCCTATCAAGTTTCACGAGGAGTCAGGCATCGTCTCTTTGGAGGCACTGATCTCCGCGTACCTCTGGAGTTTTCAAAGGATGTGAGGCGTCCGGTCGCGATGAGGTGGGGAACTAGGTGCTTCTCTGTGGTCTCCACAGGGGATTCAGACATCCTTTCTTCTTGGGAGATGCAAGACGAGCCTGCATTCAAGTCACTGCAGGGATATCCGGCCTTATTTCGAGTCAGGGCATCGCGGTGTCCATTCCACTTGAGGCCGCAAACTCAGGGTCCCTCTCACATACCTAGAGCTGAGAGAAGCCTCCTCTTGAGGTGCTTGTGGTAAGGTGGTATTCCTCTGGAGTCGAAGCCAGGGACTAACCTCTCATCTCGAGTTGATTTTTGGCCCACGGAGCTCTTTCGTGTTGCTACAGTGACCTCAGGATCCCTCTAGCCTTGAAACAGTGTTCTTGGGGTTTCTCTGGAGTGCCATCAAGGAAATCAAGGCTCCTTTCATGGGTGATGTGCAACACGGAATTGCTCTGCACGCAGTGCAGGGGAATCAGGCCTCATCTCGCGGCGAGGGGGAAGTCTCATGGTTTTTCTCGAGTTGCGGCGGGAACCTGGGGTATATTCTCGAGTTACGACGGGGATGGCCCTTCCACCCACGTGTTTCTTCAGCGACGTCAGGACTCCTGCCTAGTTGCGAGGGACAACTCTGGATTCTCCTCGAGGCATGGCAGGGCAATTGGGACGCCTCTCCAGCTGAGGCGGGAGACCAAGTGTCCCTTTCCAAGTGCCACAGGAATCCTGGGACTCCTATCAAGTTTCACGAGGAGTCAGGCATCGTCTCCTTTGGAGGCACTGATCTCCACGTACCTCTGGAGTTTTCAAAGGATGTGAGGCTATCGGTCGCGATGAGGTGGGGAACTAAGTCTTTCTCTGTGCTTTCCACAGGGGATTCAAACATCCTTTCGTCCTGGGAAATGCAAGACGAGTCTGCATTGAAGTCACTGCAGGGATATCCAGCCTTATTTCGAGTCAGGGCATCGCGGTGTCCATTCCACTTGAGGCCGCAAACTCAGGGTCCCTCTCACATACCTAGAGCTGAGAGAAGCCTCCTCTTGAGGTGCTTGTGGTAAGGTGGTATACCTCTGGAGACGAATCCAGGGACTAACCTCTCTTTTCGACTTGATTTTTGGTCCACAGAGTTCTTTCGTGTTGCTACAGTGACCTCAGGATCCCTCTATCCTTGAAACAGTGTTCTTGGGGTTTCTCTGGAGTACCATGAAGGAAATCAAGGCTCCTTTCATATGTGATGTGCAAGACGGAATTGCTCTGCACGCAGTACAGTGGAATCGGGCCTCATCTCGCATCGAGGGGGAAGTCTCATGGTTTTTCTCGAGTTGCGGCGGGAACCTGTGGTATATTCTCGAGTTACAACGGGGATGGCCCTTCCACCCACGTGTTTGTTCAGCCACGTCAGGACGCCTGCCTAGTTGCGAGGGACAACTCGGGATTCTCCTCGAGGTTTGGCAGGGCAATTGGAACGCCTCTCCAGCTGAGGCGGGAGACCAAGGGTCCCTTTCCACGTGCCACAAGAATCCTGGGACTCCTATCAAGTTTCACGAGGTGTCAGGCATCGTCTCCTTTGGAGGCACTGATCTCCGCGTACCTCTGGAGTTTTCAAAGGATGTGAGGCCTCCGGTCGCGTTGAGGTGGGGAACTAGGTGTTTCTCTGTGGTCTCCACAGGGGATTCAAACATCCTTTCTTCTTGGCAGATGCAAGACGAGCCTGCATTCAAGTCACTGCAGGGATATCCGGCCTTATTTCGAGTCAGGGCATCGCGGTGTCCATTCCACTTGAGGCCGCAAACTCAGGATCCCTCTCACATACCTAGACCTGAGAGAAGCCTCCTCTTGAGGTGCCTGTGGTAAGGTGGTATTCCTCAGGAGTCGAAGCCAGGGACTAACCTCTCATCTCGTGTTGATTCTTGGTCCACGGAGCTCTTTCGTGTTGCTACAGTGACCTCAGGATCCCTCTAGCCTTGAAACAGTGTTCTTGGGGTTTCTCTGGAGTGCCATCAAGGAAATCAAGGCTCCTTTCATGTGTGATGTGCAACACGGAATTGCTCTGCACGCAGTGCAGGGGAATCGGGCCTCATCTCGCGGCGAGGGGGAAGTCTCATGGTTTTTCTCGAGTTGCGGCGGGAACCTGGGGTATATTCTCGAGTTGCGACGGGGATGGCCCTTCCACACACGTGTGTGTTCAGCCATGTCAGGACTCCTGCCTAGTTGCGAGGGACAACTCGGGATTCTCCTCGAGGCTTTGCAGGGCAATTGGGACGCCTCTCCAGCTGAGACGGGAGACCAAGGGTCCCTTTCCACGTGCCACAGGAATCCTGGGTCTCCTATCAAGTTTCACGAGGAGTCAGGCATCGTCTCCTTTGGAGGCACTGATCTCCGCATACCTCTGGAGTTTTCAAAGGATTTGAGGCCTCCTGTCGCGATGAGGTGGGGAACTAGGTCTTTCTCTGTGGTCTCCACAGGGGATTCAGACACCCTTTCGTCTTGGGAGATGCAAGACGAGCCTGCATTCCAGTCACTGCAGGGATATCCGGCCTTATTTCGAGTCAGGGCATCGCGGTGTCCATTCCACTTGAGGCCGCAAACTCAGGGTCCCTCTCACATACCTAGAGCTGAGAGAAGCCTCCTCTTGAGGTGCTTGTGGTAAGGTGGTATTCCTCTGGAGTCGAAGCCAGGGACTAACCTCTCATCTCGAGTTGATTTTTGGTCCACAGTGCTCTTTCGTGTTGCTACAGTGACCTCAGGATCCCTCTAGCCTTGAAACAGTGTTCTTGGGGTTTCTCTGGAGTGCCATGAAGGTAATCAAGGCTCCTTTCATGTGTGATGTGCAACACAGAATTGCTCTGCACGCAGTGCAGGGGAATCGGGCCTCATCTCGCGGCGAGGGGGAAGTCTCATGGTTTTTCTCGAGTTGCGGCGGGAACCTGGGGTATATTCTCGAGTTACGACGGGGATGGCCCTTCCACACACGTGTTTGTTCAGCCACGTCAGGACTCTTGCCTAGTTGCGAGACTCAACTCGGGATTCTCCTCGAGGCTTGGCAAGGCAATTGGGACGCCTCTCCAGCTGAGGCGGGAGACCAAGGGTCCCTTTCCACGTGCCACAGGAATCCTGGGTCTCCTATCAAGTTTCACGAGGAGTCAGGCATCGTCTCCTTTGGAGGCACTGATCTCCGCGTACCTCTGGAGTTTTCAAAGGATGTGAGGCCTCCGGTCGCGATGAGGTGGGGAACTAGGTCTTTCTCTGTGGTCTCCACAGGGGATTCAGACATCCTTTCTTCTTGGGAGATGCAAGACGAGCCTGCATTCAAGTCACTGCAGGGATATCCAGCCTTATTTCGCATCAGGGCATCGCGGTGTCCATTCCACTTGAGGCCGCAAACTCAGGGTCCCTCTCACATACCTAGAGCTGAGAGAAGCCTCCTCTTGAGGTGCTTGTGGTAAGGTGGTATTCCTCTGGAGTCGAAGCCAGGGACTAACCTTTCATCTCGTGTTGATTTTTGGCCCACGGAGCTCTTTCGTGTTGCTACAGTGACCTCAGGATCCCTCTAGCCTTGAAACAGTGTTCTTGGGGTTTCTCTGGAGTGCCATCAAGGAAATCAAGGCTCCTTTCATGGGTGATGTGCAACACGGAATTGCTCTGCACGCAGTGCAGGGGAATCGGGCCTCATCTCGCGGCGAGGGGGAAGTCTCATGGTTTTTCTCGAGTTGCGGCGGGAACCTGGGGTATATTCTCGAGTTACGACGGGGATGGCCCTTCCACCCACGTGTTTCTTCAGCGACGTCAGGACTCCCGCCTAGTTGCGAGGGACAACTCTGGATTCTCCTCGAGGCTTGGCAGGGCAATAGGGACGCCTCTCCAGCTGAGGCGGGAGACCAAGTGTCCCTTTCCAAGTGCCACAGGTATCCTGGGTCTCCTATCAAGTTTCACGAGGAGTCAGGCATCGTCTCCTTTGGAGGCACTGATCTCCGCGTACCTCTGGAGTTTTCAAAGGATGTGAGGCTATCGGTCGCGATGAGGTGGGGAACTAAGTCTTTCTCTGTGCTTTCCACAGGGGATTCAGACATCCTTTCGTCCTGGGAGATGCAAGACGAGCCTGCATTCAAGTCACTGCAGGGATATCCGGCCTTATTTCGAGTCAGGGCATCGCGGTGTCCATTCCACTTGAGGCCGCAAACTCAGGGTCCCTCTCACATACCTAGAGCTGAGAGAAGCCTCCTCTTGAGGTGCTTGTGGTAAGGTGGTATTCCTCTGGAGACGAATCCAGGGACTAACCTCTCTTTTCGAGTTGATTTTTGGTCCACAGAGTTCTTTCGTGTTGCGACAGTGACCTCAGGATCCCTCTATCCTTGAAACAGTGTTCTTGGGGTTTCTCTGGAGTGCCATCAAGGAAATCAAGGCTCCTTTCATGTGTGATGTGCAAGACGGAATTGCTCTGCACGCAGTACAGGGGAATCGGGCCTCATCTCGCATCGAGGGGGAAGTCTAATGGTTTTTCTCGAGTTGCGGCGGAAACCTGGGGTATATTCTCGAGTTACGACGGGGATGGCCCTTCCACCCACGTGTTTGTTCAGCCACGTCAGGACTCCTGCCTAGTTGCGAGGGACAACTCGGGATTCTCCTCGAGGCTTGGCAGGGCAATTGGAACGCCTTTCCAGCTGAGGCGGGAGACCAAGGTTCCCTTTCCACGTGCCACAAGAATCCTGGGACTCCTATCAAGTTTCACGAGGAGTCAGGCATCGTCTCCTTTGGAGGCACTGATCTCCGCGTACCTCTGGAGTTTTCAAAGGATGTGAGGACTCCGGTCGCGATGAGGTGGGGAACTAGGTCTTTCTCTGTGGTCTCCACAGGGGATTCAGACATCCTTTCTTCTTGGGAGATGCAAGACGAGCCTGCATTCAAGTCACTGCAGGGATATTCGGCCTTATTTCGAGTCAGGGCATCGCTGTGTCCATTCCACTTGAGGCCGCAAACTCAGGATCCCTCTCACATACCTAGAGCTGAGAGAAGCCTCCTCTTGAGGTGCTTGTGGTAAGGTGGTATTCCATAGGAGTCGCAGCCAGGGACTAACCTCTCATCTCGTGTTGATTCTTGGTCCACGGAGCTCTTTCGTGTTGCTACAGTGACCTCAGGATCCCTCTAGCCTTGAAACAGTGTTCTTGGGGTTTCTCTGGAGTGCCATGAAGGAAATCAAGGCTCCTTTCATGTGTGATGTGCAACACGGAATTGCTCTGCACGCAGTGCAGGGGAATCGGGCCTCATCTCGCGGCGAGGGGGAAGTCTCATGGTTTTTCTCGAGTTGCGGCGGGAACCTGGGGTATATTCTCGAGTTATGACGGGGATGGCCCTTCCACACACGTGTTTCTTCAGCCATGTCAGGACTCCTGCCTAGTTGCGAGGGACAACTCGGGATTCTCCTCGAGGCTTTGCAGGGCAATTGGGACGCCTCTCCAGCTGAGACGGGAGACCAAGGGTCCCTTTCCACGTGCCACAGGATTCCTGGGTCTCCTATCAAGTTTCACGAGGAGTCAGGCATCGTCTCCTTTGGAGGCACTGATCTCCGCAAACCTCTGGAGTTTTCAAAGGATTTGAGGCCTCCTGTCGCGATGAGGTGGGGAACTAGGTCTTTCTCTGTGGTCTCCACAGGGGATTCAGACATCCTTTCTTCTTGGGAGATGCAAGACGAGCCTGCATTCCAGTCACTGCAGGGATATCCGGCCTTATTTCGAGTCAGGGCATCGCGGTGTCCATTCCACTTGAGGCCGCAAACTCAGGGTCCCTCTCACATACCTAGAGCTGAGAGAAGCCTCCTCTTGAGGTGCTTGTGGTAAGGTGGTATTCCTCTGGAGTCGAAGCCAGGGACTAACCTCTCATCTCGAGTTGATTTTTGGTCCACGGAGCTCTTTCGTGTTGCTACAGTGACCTCAGGATCCCTCTAGCCTTGAAACAGTGTTCTTGGGGTTTCTCTGGAGTGCCATGAAGGAAATCAAGGCTCCTTTCATGTGTGATGTGCAACACGGAATTGCTCTGCACGCAGTGCAGGGGAATCGGGCCTCATCTCGCGGTGAGAGGGAAGTCTCATGGTTTTTCTCGAGTTGCGGCGGGAACCTGGGGTATATTCTCGAGTTACGACGGGGATGGCCCTTCCACACACGTGTTTGTTCAGCCACGTCAGGACTCTTTCCTAGTTGCGAGACACAACTCGGGATTCTCCTCGAGGCTTGGCAAGGCAATTGGGACGCCTCTCCAGCTGAGGCGGGAGACCAAGTGTCCCTTTCCACGTGCCACAGGAATCCTGGGACTCCTATCAAGTTTCTCGAGGAGTCAGGCATCGTCTCCTTTGGAGGCACTGATCTCCGCGTACCTCTGGAGTTTTCAAAGGATGTGAGGCCTCCGGTCGCGATGAGGTGGGGAACTAGGTCTTTCTCTGTGGTCTCCACAGGGGATTCAGACATCCTTTCATCTTGGGAGATGCAAGACGAGCCTGCATTCAAGTCACTGCAGGGATATCCAGCCTTATTTCGCGTCAGGGCATCGCGGTGTCCATTCCACTTGAGGGCGCAAACTCAGGGTTCCTCTCACATACATAGAGCTGAGAGAAGCCTCCTCTTGAGGTGCTTGTGGTAAGGTGGTATTCCTCTGGAGTCGAAGCCAGGGACTAACCTCTCATCTCGAGTTGATTTTTGGCCCACGGAGCTCTTTCGTGTTGCTACAGTGACCTCAGGATCCCTCTAGCCTTGAAACAGTGTTCTTGGGGTTTCTCTGGAGTGCCATCAAGGAAATCAAGGCTCCTTTCATGTGTGATGTGCAACACGGAATTGCTCTGCACGCAGTGCAGGGGAATCGGGCCTCATCTCGCGGCGAGGGGGAAGTCTCATGGTTTTTCTCGAGTTGCGGCGGGAACCTGGGGTATATTCTCGAGTTACGACGGGGATGGCCCTTCCACCCACGTGTTTCTTCAGCGACGTCAGGACTCCTGCCTAGTTGCGAGGGACAACTCTGGATTCTGCTTGAGGCTTGCCAGGGCAATTGGGACGCCTCTCTAGCTGAGGCGGGAGACCAAGTGTCCCTTTCCAAGTGCCACAGGAATCCTGGGACTCCTATCAAGTTTCACGAGGAGTCAGGCATCGTCTCCTTTGGAAGCACTGATCTCCGTGTACCTCTGGAGTTTTCAAAGGATGTGAGGCTATCGGTCGCGATGAGGTGGGGAACTAAGTCTTTCTCTGTGCTTTCCACAGGGGATTCAGACATCCTTTCGTCCTGGGAGATGCAAGACGAGCCTGCATTGAAGTCACTGCAGGGATATCCGGCCTTATTTCGAGTCAGGGCATCGCGGTGTCCATTCCACTTGAGGCTGCAAACTCAGGGTCCCTCTCACATACCTAGAGCTGAGAGAAGCCTCCTCTTGAGGTGCTTGTGGTAAGGTGGTATTCCTCTGGAGACGAATCCAGGGACTAACCTCTCTTTTCGAGTTGATTTTTGTCCACAGAGTTCTTTCGTGTTGCTACAGTGACCTCAGGATCCCTCTAGCCTTGAAACAGTGTTCTTGGGGTTTCTCTGGAGTGCCATCAAGGAAATCAAGGCTCCTTTCATGTGTGATGTGCAACACGGAATTGCTCTGCACGCAGTGCAGGGGAATCGGGCCTCATCTCGCGGCGAGGGGGAAGTCTCATGGTTTTTCTCGAGTTGCGGCGGGAACCTGGGGTATATTCTCGAGTTACGACGGGGATGGCCCTTCCAACCACGTGTTTGTTCAGCCACGTCAGGACTCCTGCCTAGTTGCGAGGGACAACTCGGGATTCTCCTCGAGGCTTGGCAGGGCAATTGGAATGCCTCTCCAGCTGAGGCGGGAGACCAAAGATCCCTTTCCACGTGCCACAAGAATCCTGGGACTCCTATCAAGTTTCACGAGGAGTCAGGCATCGTCTCCTTTGGAGGCACTGATCTCCGCGTACCTCTGGAGTTTTCAAAGGATGTGAGGCTATCGGTCGCGATGAGGTGGGGAACTAAGTCTTTCTCTGTGCTTTCCACAGGGGATTCAGACATCCTTTCGTCCTGGGAGATGCAAGACGAGCCTGCATTCAAGTCACTGCAGGGATATCCGGCCTTATTTCGAGTCAGGGCATCGCGGTGTCCATTCCACTTGAGGCCGCAAACTCAGGGTCCCTCTCACATACCTAGAGCTGAGAGAAGCCTCCTCTTGAGGTGCTTGTGGTAAGGTGGTATTCCTCTGGAGACGAATCCAGGGACTAACCTCTCTTTTCGAGTTGATTTTTGGTCCACAGAGTTCTTTCGTGTTGCGACAGTGACCTCAGGATCCCTCTATCCTTGAAACAGTGTTCTTGGGGTTTCTCTGGAGTGCCATCAAGGAAATCAAGGCTCCTTTCATGTGTGATGTGCAAGACGGAATTGCTCTGCACGCAGTACAGGGGAATCGGGCCTCATCTCGCATCGAGGGGGAAGTCTAATGGTTTTTCTCGAGTTGCGGCGGAAACCTGGGGTATATTCTCGAGTTACGACGGGGATGGCCCTTCCACCCACGTGTTTGTTCAGCCACGTCAGGACTCCTGCCTAGTTGCGAGGGACAACTCGGGATTCTCCTCGAGGCTTGGCAGGGCAATTGGAACGCCTTTCCAGCTGAGGCGGGAGACCAAGGTTCCCTTTCCACGTGCCACAAGAATCCTGGGACTCCTATCAAGTTTCACGAGGAGTCAGGCATCGTCTCCTTTGGAGGCACTGATCTCCGCGTACCTCTGGAGTTTTCAAAGGATGTGAGGACTCCGGTCGCGATGAGGTGGGGAACTAGGTCTTTCTCTGTGGTCTCCACAGGGGATTCAGACATCCTTTCTTCTTGGGAGATGCAAGACGAGCCTGCATTCAAGTCACTGCAGGGATATTCGGCCTTATTTCGAGTCAGGGCATCGCTGTGTCCATTCCACTTGAGGCCGCAAACTCAGGATCCCTCTCACATACCTAGAGCTGAGAGAAGCCTCCTCTTGAGGTGCTTGTGGTAAGGTGGTATTCCATAGGAGTCGCAGCCAGGGACTAACCTCTCATCTCGTGTTGATTCTTGGTCCACGGAGCTCTTTCGTGTTGCTACAGTGACCTCAGGATCCCTCTAGCCTTGAAACAGTGTTCTTGGGGTTTCTCTGGAGTGCCATGAAGGAAATCAAGGCTCCTTTCATGTGTGATGTGCAACACGGAATTGCTCTGCACGCAGTGCAGGGGAATCGGGCCTCATCTCGCGGCGAGGGGGAAGTCTCATGGTTTTTCTCGAGTTGCGGCGGGAACCTGGGGTATATTCTCGAGTTATGACGGGGATGGCCCTTCCACACACGTGTTTCTTCAGCCATGTCAGGACTCCTGCCTAGTTGCGAGGGACAACTCGGGATTCTCCTCGAGGCTTTGCAGGGCAATTGGGACGCCTCTCCAGCTGAGACGGGAGACCAAGGGTCCCTTTCCACGTGCCACAGGATTCCTGGGTCTCCTATCAAGTTTCACGAGGAGTCAGGCATCGTCTCCTTTGGAGGCACTGATCTCCGCAAACCTCTGGAGTTTTCAAAGGATTTGAGGCCTCCTGTCGCGATGAGGTGGGGAACTAGGTCTTTCTCTGTGGTCTCCACAGGGGATTCAGACATCCTTTCTTCTTGGGAGATGCAAGACGAGCCTGCATTCCAGTCACTGCAGGGATATCCGGCCTTATTTCGAGTCAGGGCATCGCGGTGTCCATTCCACTTGAGGCCGCAAACTCAGGGTCCCTCTCACATACCTAGAGCTGAGAGAAGCCTCCTCTTGAGGTGCTTGTGGTAAGGTGGTATTCCTCTGGAGTCGAAGCCAGGGACTAACCTCTCATCTCGAGTTGATTTTTGGTCCACGGAGCTCTTTCGTGTTGCTACAGTGACCTCAGGATCCCTCTAGCCTTGAAACAGTGTTCTTGGGGTTTCTCTGGAGTGCCATGAAGGAAATCAAGGCTCCTTTCATGTGTGATGTGCAACACGGAATTGCTCTGCACGCAGTGCAGGGGAATCGGGCCTCATCTCGCGGTGAGAGGGAAGTCTCATGGTTTTTCTCGAGTTGCGGCGGGAACCTGGGGTATATTCTCGAGTTACGACGGGGATGGCCCTTCCACACACGTGTTTGTTCAGCCACGTCAGGACTCTTTCCTAGTTGCGAGACACAACTCGGGATTCTCCTCGAGGCTTGGCAAGGCAATTGGGACGCCTCTCCAGCTGAGGCGGGAGACCAAGTGTCCCTTTCCACGTGCCACAGGAATCCTGGGACTCCTATCAAGTTTCTCGAGGAGTCAGGCATCGTCTCCTTTGGAGGCACTGATCTCCGCGTACCTCTGGAGTTTTCAAAGGATGTGAGGCCTCCGGTCGCGATGAGGTGGGGAACTAGGTCTTTCTCTGTGGTCTCCACAGGGGATTCAGACATCCTTTCATCTTGGGAGATGCAAGACGAGCCTGCATTCAAGTCACTGCAGGGATATCCAGCCTTATTTCGCGTCAGGGCATCGCGGTGTCCATTCCACTTGAGGGCGCAAACTCAGGGTTCCTCTCACATACATAGAGCTGAGAGAAGCCTCCTCTTGAGGTGCTTGTGGTAAGGTGGTATTCCTCTGGAGTCGAAGCCAGGGACTAACCTCTCATCTCGAGTTGATTTTTGGCCCACGGAGCTCTTTCGTGTTGCTACAGTGACCTCAGGATCCCTCTAGCCTTGAAACAGTGTTCTTGGGGTTTCTCTGGAGTGCCATCAAGGAAATCAAGGCTCCTTTCATGTGTGATGTGCAACACGGAATTGCTCTGCACGCAGTGCAGGGGAATCGGGCCTCATCTCGCGGCGAGGGGGAAGTCTCATGGTTTTTCTCGAGTTGCGGCGGGAACCTGGGGTATATTCTCGAGTTACGACGGGGATGGCCCTTCCACCCACGTGTTTCTTCAGCGACGTCAGGACTCCTGCCTAGTTGCGAGGGACAACTCTGGATTCTGCTTGAGGCTTGCCAGGGCAATTGGGACGCCTCTCTAGCTGAGGCGGGAGACCAAGTGTCCCTTTCCAAGTGCCACAGGAATCCTGGGACTCCTATCAAGTTTCACGAGGAGTCAGGCATCGTCTCCTTTGGAAGCACTGATCTCCGTGTACCTCTGGAGTTTTCAAAGGATGTGAGGCTATCGGTCGCGATGAGGTGGGGAACTAAGTCTTTCTCTGTGCTTTCCACAGGGGATTCAGACATCCTTTCGTCCTGGGAGATGCAAGACGAGCCTGCATTGAAGTCACTGCAGGGATATCCGGCCTTATTTCGAGTCAGGGCATCGCGGTGTCCATTCCACTTGAGGCTGCAAACTCAGGGTCCCTCTCACATACCTAGAGCTGAGAGAAGCCTCCTCTTGAGGTGCTTGTGGTAAGGTGGTATTCCTCTGGAGACGAATCCAGGGACTAACCTCTCTTTTCGAGTTGATTTTTGTCCACAGAGTTCTTTCGTGTTGCTACAGTGACCTCAGGATCCCTCTAGCCTTGAAACAGTGTTCTTGGGGTTTCTCTGGAGTGCCATCAAGGAAATCAAGGCTCCTTTCATGTGTGATGTGCAACACGGAATTGCTCTGCACGCAGTGCAGGGGAATCGGGCCTCATCTCGCGGCGAGGGGGAAGTCTCATGGTTTTTCTCGAGTTGCGGCGGGAACCTGGGGTATATTCTCGAGTTACGACGGGGATGGCCCTTCCAACCACGTGTTTGTTCAGCCACGTCAGGACTCCTGCCTAGTTGCGAGGGACAACTCGGGATTCTCCTCGAGGCTTGGCAGGGCAATTGGAATGCCTCTCCAGCTGAGGCGGGAGACCAAAGATCCCTTTCCACGTGCCACAAGAATCCTGGGACTCCTATCAAGTTTCACGAGGAGTCAGGCATCGTCTCCTTTGGAGGCACTGATCTCCGAGTACCTCTGGAGTTTTCAAAGGATGTGAGGCCTCCGGTCGCGATGAGGTAGGGAACTAGGTGTTTCTCTGTGGTCTCCACAGGGGATTCAGACATCCTTTCTTCTTGGGAGATGCAAGACGAGCCTGCATTCAAGTCACTGCAGGGATATCCAGCCTTATTTCGAGTCAGGGCATCGCGGTGTCCATTCCACTTGAGGCCGCAAACTCAGGGTCCCTCTCACATACCTAGAGCTGAGAGAAGCCTCCTCTTGAGGTGCTTGTGGTAAGGTGGTATTCCTCAGGAGTCGAAGCCAGGGACTAACCTCTCATCTCGTGTTGATTCTTGGTCCACGGAGCTCTTTCGTGTTGCTACAGTGACCTCAGGATCCCTCTAGCCTTGAAACAGTATTCTTGGGGTTTCTCTGGAGTGCCATCAAGGAAATCAAGGCTCCTTTCATGTGTGATGTGCAAGACGGAATTGCTCTGCACGCAGTGCAGGGGAATCGGGCCTCATCTCGCGGCGAGGGGGATGTCTCATGGTTTTTCTCGAGTTGCGGCGGGAACCTGGGGTATATTCTCGAGTTCCGACGGGGATGGCCCTTCCACCCACGTGTTTCTTCAGCGACGTCAGGACTCCTGCCTAGTTGCGAGGGACAACTCGGGATTCTCCTCGAGGCTTTGCAGGGCAATTGGGACGCCTCTCCAGCTGAGACGGGAGACCAAGGGTCCCTTTCCACGTGCCACAGGAATCCTGGGTCTCCTATGAAGTTTCACGAGGAGTCAGGCATCGTCTCCTTTGGAGGCACTGATCTCCGCATACCTCTGGAATTTTCAAAGGATTTGATGCCTCCTGTCGCGATGAGGTGGGGAACTAGGTCTTTCTCTGTGGTCTCCACAGGTGATTCAGACACCCTTTCGTCTTGGGAGATGCAAGACGAGCCTGCATTCCAGTCACTGCAGGGATATCCGGCCTTATTTCGAGTCAGGGCATCGCGGTGTCCATTCCACTTGAGGCCGCAAACTCAGGGTCCCTCTCACATACCTAGAGCTGAGAGAAGCCTCCTCTTGAGGTGCTTGTGGTAAGGTGGTATTCCTCTGGAGTCGAAGCCAGGGACTAACCTCTCATCTCGAGTTGATTTTTGGTCCACGGAGCTCTTTCGTGTTGCTACAGTGACCTCAGGATCCCTCTAGCCTTGAAACAGTGTTCTTGGGGTTTCTCTGGAGTGCCATGAAGGAAATCAAGGCTCCTTTCATGTGTGATGTGCAACACAGAATTGCTCTGCACGCAGTGCAGGGGAATCGGGCCTCATCTCGCGGTGAGGGGGAAGTCTCATGGTTTTTCTCGAGTTGCGGCGGGAACCTGGGGTATATTCTCGAGTTACGACGGGGATGGCCCTTCCACCCACGTGTTTGTTCAGCCACGTCAGGACTCTTGCCTAGTTGCGAGACACAACTCGGGATTTTCCTCGAGGCTTGGCAAGGCAATTGGGACGCCTCTCCAGCTGAGGCGGGAGACCAAGGGTCCCTTTCCACGTGCCACAGGAATCCTGGGACTCCTATCAAGTTTCACGAGGAGTCAGGCATCGTCTCCTTTGGAGGCACTGATCTCCGCGTACCTCTGGAGTTTTCAAAGGATGTGAGGCCTCCGGTCGCGATGAGGTGGGGAACTAGGTGTTTCTCTGTGGTCTCCACAGGGGATTCAGACATCCTTTCTTCTTGGGAGATGCAAGACGAGCCTGCATTCAAGTCACTGCAGGGATATCCAGCCTTATTTCGAGTCAGGGCATCGCGGTGTCCATTCCACTTGAGGCCGCAAACTCAGGGTCCCTCTCACATACCTAGAGCTGAGAGAAGCCTCCTCTTGAGGTGCTTGTGGTAAGGTGGTATTCCTCTGGAGTCGAAGCCAGGGACTAACCTCTCTTTTCGAGTTGATTTTTGGCCCACGGAGCTCTTTCGTGTTGCTTCAGTGACCTCAGGATCCCTCTAGCCTTGAAACAGTGTTCTTGGGGTTTCTCTGGAGTGCCATCAAGGAAATCAAGGCTCCTTTCATGTGTGATGTGCAAGACGGAATTGCTCTGCACGCAGTACAGGGGAATCGGGCCTCATCTCGCATCGATGGGGAAGTCTCATGGTTTTTCTCGAATTGCGGCGGGAACCTGGGGTATATTCTCGAGTTACGACGGGGATGGCCCTTCCACCCACGTGTTTGTTCAGCCACGTCAGGACTCCTGCGTAGTTGCGAGGGACAACTCGGGATTCTCCTCGAGGCTTGGCAGGGCAATTGGAACGCCTCTCCAGCTGAGGCGGGAGACCAAGGGTCCCTTTCCACGGGCCACAAGAATCCTGGGACTCCTATCAAGTTTCACGAGGAGTCAGGCATCGTCTCCTTTGGAGGCACTGATCTCCGCATACCTCTGGAGTTTTCAAAGGATTTGAGGCCTCCTGTCGCGATGAGGTGGGGAACTAGGTCTTTCTCTGTGGTCTCCACAGGGGATTCAGACACCCTTTCATCTTGGGAGATGCAAGACGAGCCTACATTCCAGTCACTGCAGGGATATCCGGCCTTATTTCGAGTCAGGGCATCGCGGTGTCCATTCCACTTGAGGCCGCAAACTCAGGGTCCCTCTCACATACCTTGAGCTGAGAGAAGCCTCCTCTTGAGGTGCTTGTGGTAAGGTGGTATTCCTCTGGAGTCGAAGCCAGGGACTAACCTCTCATCTCGAGTTGATTTTTGGTCCACGGAGCTCTTTCGTGTTGCTACAGTGACCTCAGGATCCCTCTAGCCTTGAAACAGTGTTCTTGGGGTTTCTCTGGAGTGCCATGAAGGAAATCAAGGCTCCTTTCATGTGTGATGTGCAACACAGAATTGCTCTGCACGCAGTGCAGGGGAATCGGGCCTCATCTCGCGGCGAGGGGGAAGTCTCATGGTTTTTCTCGAGTTGCGGCGGGAACCTGGGGTATATTCTCGAGTTACGACGGGGATGGCCCTTCCACACACGTGTTTGTTCAGCCACGTCAGGACTCTTGCCTAGTTGCGAGACACAACTCGGGATTCTCCTCGAGGCTTGGCAAGGCAATTGGGACGCCTCTCAAGCTGAGGCGGGAGACCAAGGGTCCCTTTCCACGTGCCACAGGAATCCTGGGTCTCCTATCAAGTTTCACGAGGAGTCAGGCATCGTCTCCTTTGGAGGCACTGATCTCCGCGTACCTCTGGAGTTTTCAAAGGATGTGAGGCCTCCGGTCGCGATGAGGTGGGGAACTAGGTCTTTTTCTGTGGTCTCCACAGGGGATTCAGACATCCTTTCTTCTTGGGAGATGAAAGACGAGCCTGCATTCCAGTCACTGCAGGGATATCCGGCCTTATTTCGAGTCAGGGCATCGCGGTGTCCATTCCACTTGAGGCCGCAAACTCAGGATCCCTCTCACATACCTAGAGCTGAGAGAAGCCTCCTCTTGAGGTGCTTGTGGTAAGGTGGTATTCCTCAGGAGTCGAAGCCAGGGACTAACCTCTCATCTCGTGTTGATTCTTGGTCCACGGAGCTCTTTCGTGTTGCTACAGTGACCTCAGGATCCCTCTATCCTTGAAACAGTGTTCTTGGGGTTTCTCTGGAGTGCCATGAAGGAAATCAAGGCTCCTTTCATGTGTGATGTGCAACACAGAATTGCTCTGCACGCAGTGCAGGGGAATCGGGCCTCATCTCGCGGCGAGGGGGAAGTCTCATGGTTTTTCTCGAGTTGCGACGGGAACCTGAGGTATATTCTCGAGTTACGACGGGGATGGCACTTCCACCCACGTGTTTCTTCAGTGACGTCAGGACTCCTGCCTAGTTGCGAGGGACAACTCAGGATTCTCCTCGAGGCTTTGCAGGGCAATTGGGACGCCTCTCCAGCTGAGACGAGAGACCAAGTGTCCCTTTCCACGTGCCACAGGAATCCTGGGTCTCCTATGAAGTTTCTCGAGGAGTCAGGCATCGTCTCCTTTGGAGGCACTGATCTCCGCATACCTCTGGAGTTTTCAAAGGATTTGAGGCCTCCTGTCGCGATGAGGTGGGGAACTAGGTCTTTCTCTGTGGTCTCCACAGGGGATTCAGACACCCTTTCGTCTTGGGAGATGCAAGACGAGCCTGCATTCCAGTCACTGCAGGGATATCCGGCCTTATTTCGAGTCAGGGCATCGCGGTGTCCATTCCACTTGAGGCCGCAAACTCAGGGTCCCTCTCACATACCTAGAGCTGAGAGAAGCCTCCTCTTGAGGTGCTTGTGGTAAAGTGGTATTCCTCTGGAGTCGAAGCCAGGGACTAACCTTTCATCTCGAGTTGATTTTTGGTCCACGGAGCTCTTTCGTGTTGCTACAGTGACCTCAGGATCCCTCTAGCCTTGAAACAGTGTTCTTGGGGTTTCTCTGGAGTGCCATGAAGGAAATCAAGGCACCTTTCATGTGTGATGTGCAACACAGAATTGCTCTGCACGCAGTGCAGGGGAATCGGGCCTCATCTCGCGGCGAGGGGGAAGTCTCATGGTTTTTCTCGAGTTGCGGCGGGAACCTGGGGTATATTCTCGAGTTACGACGGGGATGGCCCTTCCACACACGTGTTTGTTCAACCACGTCAGGACTCTTGCCTAGTTGCGAGACTCAACTCGGGATTCTCCTCGAGGCTTGGCAAGGCAATTGGGACGCCTCTCCAGCTGAGGCGGGAGACCAAGGGTCCCTTTCCACGTGCCACAGGAATCCTGGGACTCCTATCAAGATTCACGAGGAGTCAGGCATCATCTCCTTTGGAGGCACTGATCTCCGCGTACCTCTGGAGTTTTCAAAGGATGTGAGGCCTCCGGTCGCGATGAGGTGGGGAACTAGGTCTTTCTCTGTGGTCTCCACAGGGGATTCAGACATCCTTTCTTCTTGGGAGATGCAAGACGAGCCTGCATTCAAGTCACTGCAGGGATATCCAGCCTTATTTCGCATCAGGGCATCGCGGTGTCCATTCCACTTGAGGCCGCAAACTCAGGGTCCCTCTCACATACCTAGAGCTGAGAGAAGCCTCCTCTTGAGGTGCTTGTGGTAAGGTGGTATTCCTCTGGAGACGAATCCAGGGACTAACCTCTCTTTTCGAGTTGATTTTTGGTCCACAGAGTTCTTTCGTGTTGCTACAGTGACCTCAGGATCCCTCTATCCTTGAAACAGTGTTCTTGGGGTTTCTCTGGAGTGCCATCAAGGAAATCAAGGCTCCTTTCATGTGTGATGTGCAAGACGGAATTGCTCTGCACGCAGTACAGGGGAATCGGGCCTCATCTCCCATCGAGGGGGAAGTCTTATGGTTTTTCTCGAGTTGCGGCGGGAACCTGGGGTATATTCTCGAGTTACGACGGGGATGGCCCTTCCACACACGTGTTTGTTCAGCCACGTCAGGACTCCTGCCTAGTTGCGAGGGACAACTCGGGATTCTCCTCGAGGCTTGGCAGGGCTATTGGAACGCCTCTCCAGCTGAGGCGGGAGACCAAGGGTCCCTTTCCACGTGCCACAAGAATCCTGGGACTCCTATCAAGTTTCACGAGGAGTCAGGCATCGTCTCCTTTGGAGGCACTGATCTCCGCGTACCTCTGGAATTTTCAAAGGATGTGAGGCCTCCAGTCGCGATGAGGTGGGGAACTAGGTGTTTCTCTGTGGTCTCCACAGGGGATTCAGACATCCTTTCTTCTTGGGAGATGCAAGACGAGCCTGCATTCAAGTCACTGCAGGGATATCCGGCCTTATTTCGAGTCAGGGCATCGCTGTGTCCATTCCACTTGAGGCCGCAAACTCAGGATCCCTCTCACATACTTAGAGCTGAGAGAAGCCTCCTCTTGAGGTGCTTGTGGTAAGGTGGTATTCCTCAGGAGTCGAAGCCAGGGACTAACCTCTCATCTCCTGTTGATTCTTGGTCCACGGAGCTCTTTCGTGTTGCTACAGTGACCTCAGGATCCCTCTAGCCTTGAAACAGTGTTCTTGGGGTTTCTCTGGAGTGCCATGAAGGAAATCAAGGCTCCTTTCATGTGTGATGTGCAACACGGAATTGCTCTGCACGCAGTGCAGGGGAATCCGGCCTCATCTCGCGGCGAGGGGGAAGTCTCATGGTTTTTCTCGAGTTGCGGCGGGAACCTGGGGTATATTCTCGAGTTACGACGGGGATGGCCCTTCCACACACGTGTTTGTTCAGCCATGTCAGGACTCTTGCCTAGTTGCGAGACACAACTCGGGATTCTCCTAGAGGCTTGGCAAGGCAATTGGGACGCCTCTCCAGCTGAGGCGGGAGACCAAGTGTCCCTTTCTACGTGCCACAGGAATCCTGGGTCTCCTATCAAGTTTCACGAGGAGTCAGGCATCGTCTCCTTTGGAGGCACTGATCTCCGCATACCTCTGGAGTTTTCAAAGGATTTGAGGCCTCATGTCGCGATGAGGTGGGGAACTAGGTCTTTCTCTGTGGTCTCCACAGGGGATTCAGACACCCTTTCATCATGGGAGATGCAAGACGAGCCTGCATTCCAGTCACTGCAGGGATATCCGGCCTTATTTCGAGTCAGGGCATCGCGGTGTCCATTCCACTTGAGGCCGCAAATTCAGGGTCCCTCTCACATACCTAGAGCTGAGAGAAGCCTCCTCTTGAGGTGCTTGTGGTAAGGTGGTATTCCTCTGGAGTCGAAGCCAGGGACTAACCTCTCATCTCGAGTTGATTTTTGGTCCACAGAGCTCTTTCCTGTTGCTACAGTGACCTCAGGATCCCTCTAGCCTTGAAACAGTGTTCTTGGGGATTCTCTGGAGTGCCATGAAGGAAATCAAGGCTCCTTTCATGTGTGATGTGCAACACAGAATTGCTCTGCACGCAGTGCAGGGGAATCGGGCCTCATCTCGCGGCGAGGGGGAAGTCTCATGGTTTTTCTCGAGTTGCGGCGGGAACCTGGGGTATATTCTCGAGTTACGACGGGGATGGCCCTTCCACACACGTGTTTGTTCAGCCACGTCAGGACTCTTGCCTAGTTGCGAGACACAACTCGGGATTCTCCTCGAGGCTTGGCAAGGCAATTGGGACGCCTCTCCAGATGAGGCGGGAGACCAAGTGTCCCTTTCCACGTGCCACAGGAATCCTGGGACTCCTATCAAGTTTCACGAGGAGTCAGGCATCGTCTCCTTTGGAGGCACTGATCTCCGCGTACCTCTGGAGTTTTCAAAGGATGTGAGGCCTCCGGTCGCGATGAGGTGGGGAACTAGGTCTTTCTCTGTGGTCTCCACAGGGGATTCAGACATCCTTTCTTCTTGGGAGATGCAAGACGAGCCTGCATTCAAGTCACTGCAGGGATATCCAGCCTTATTTCGAGTCAGGGCATCGCGGTGTCCATTCCACTTGAGGCCGCAAACTCAGGGTCCCTCTCACATACCTAGAGCTGAGAGAAGCCTCCTCTTGAGGTGCTTGTGGTAAGGTGGTATTCCTCTGGAGTCGAAGCCAGGGACTAACCTCTCATCTCGAGTTGATTTTTGGCCCACGGAGCTCTTTCGTGTTGCTACAGTGACCTCAGGATCCCTCTAGCCTTGAAACAGTGTTCTTGGGGTTTCTCTGCAGTGCCATGAAGGAAATCAAGGCTCCTTTCATGTGTGATGTGCAACACGGAATTGCTCTGCACGCAGTGCATGGGAATCGGGCCTCATCTCGTGGCGAGGGGGAAGTCTCATGGTTTTTCTCGAGTTGCGGCGGGAACCTGGGGTATATTCTCGAGGTACGACGGGGATGGCCCTTCCACCCACGTGTTTCTTCAGCGACGTCAGGACTCCTGCCTAGTTGCGAGGGACAACTCTGGATTCTCCTCGAGGCTTGGCAGGGCAATTTTGACGCCTCTCCAGCTGAGGCGGGAGACCAAGTGTCCCTTTCCAAGTGCCACAGGAATCCTGGGACTCCTATCAAGTTTCACGAGGAGTCAGGCATCGTCTCCTTTGGAGGCACTGATCTCCGCGTACCTCTGGAGTTATCACAGGATGTGAGGCTATCGGTCGCGATGAGGTGGGGAACTAAGTCTTTCTCTGTGCTTTCCACAGGGTATTCAGACATCCTTTCGTCCTGGGAGATGCAAGACGAGCCTGCATTCAAGTCACTGCAGGGATATCCAGCCTTATTTCGAGTCAGGGCATCGCGGTGTCCATTCCACTTGAGGCCGCAAACTCAGGGTCCCTCTCACATACCTAGAGCTGAGAGAAGCCTCCTCTTGAGGTGCTTGTGGTAAGGTGGTATTCCTCTGGAGACGAAGCCAGGGACTAACCTCTCTTTTCGAGTTGATTTTTGGTCCACAGAGTTCTTTTGTGTTGCTACAGTGACCTCAGGATCCCTCTATCCTTGAAACAGTGTTCTTGGGGTTTCTCTGGAGTGCCATCAAGGAAATCAAGGCTCCTTTCATGTGTGATGTGCAAGACGGAATTGCTCTGCACGCAGTACAGGGGAATCGGGCCTCATCTCGCATCGATGGGGAAGTCTCATGGTTTTTCTCGAATTGCGGCGGGAACCTGGGGTATATTCTCGAGTTACGACGGGGATGGCCCTTCCACCCACGTGTTTGTTCAGTAACGTCAGGACTCCTGCCTAGTTGCGAGGGACAACTCGGGATTCTCCTCGAGGCTTGGCAGGGCAATTGGAACGCCTCTCCAGCTGAGGCGGGAGACCAAGGGTCCCTTTCCACGGGCCACAAGAATCCTGGGACTCCTATCAAGTTTCACGAGGAGTCAGGCATCGTCTCCTTTGGAGGCACTGATCTCCGCGTACCTCTGGAGTTTTCAAAGGATGTGAGGCCTCCGGTCGCGATGAGGTGGGGAACTAGGTCTTTCTCTGTGGTCTCCACAGGGGATTCAGACATCCTTTCTTCTTGGGAGATGCAAGACGAGCCTGCATTCCAGTCACTGCAGGGATATCCGGCCTTATTTCGAGTCAGGGCATCGCGGTGTCCATTCCACTTGAGGCCGCAAACTCAGGATCCCTCTCACATACCTAGAGCTGAGAGAAGCCTCCTCTTGAGGTGCTTGTGGTAAGGTCGTAATCCTCAGGAGTCGAAGTCAGGGACTAACCTCTCATTTCGTGTTGATTCTTGGTCCACGGAGCTCTTTCGTGTTGCTACAGTGACCTCAGGATCCCTCTAGCCTTGAATCAGTGTTCTTGGGGTTTCTCTGGAGTGCCATCAAGGAAATCAAGGCTCCTTTCATGTGTGATGTGCAACACGGAATTGCTCTGCACGCAGTGCAGGGGAATCGGGCCTCATCTCGCGGCGAGGGGGAAGTCTCATTGTTTTTCTCAAGTTGCGGCGGGAACCTGGGGTATATTCTCGAGTTACGACGGGGATGGCCCTTCCACCCACGTGTTTGTTCAGCCACGTCAGGACTCCTGCCTAGTTGCGAGGGACAGCTCTGGATTCTCCTTGAGGCTTTGCAGGGCAATTGGGACGCCTCTCCAGCTGAGACGGGAGAACAAGGGTCCCTTTCCACGTGCCACAGGAATCCTGGGTCTCCTATCAAGTTTCACGAGGAGTCAGGCATCGTCTCCTTTGGAGGCACTGATCTCCGCATACCTCTGGAGTTTTCAAAGGATTTGAGGCCTCCTGTCGCGATGAGGTGGGGAACTAGGTCTTTCTCTGTGGTCTCCACAGGGGATTCAGACACCCTTTCGTCTTGGGAGATGCAAGACGAGCCTGCATTCCAGTCACTGCAGGGATATCCGGCCTTATTTCGAGTCAGGGCATCGCGGTGTCCATTCCACTTGAGGCCGCAAACTCAGGGTCCCTCTCACATACCTAGAGCTGAGAGAAGCCTCCTCTTGAGGTGCTTGTGGTAAGGTGGTATTCCTCTGGAGTCGAAGCCAGGGACTAACCTCTCATCTCGAGTTGATTTTGGGTCCACGGAGCTCTTTCGTGTTGCTACAGTGACCTCAGGATCCCTCTAGCCTTGAAACAGTGTTCTTGGGGTTTCTCTGTAGTGCCATGAAGGAAATCAAGGCACCTTTCATGTGTGATGTGCAACACAGAATTGCTCTGCACGCAGTGCAGGGGAATCGGGCCTCATCTCGCGGCGAGGGGGAAGTCTCATGGTTTTTCTCGAGTTGCGGCGGGAACCTGGGGTATATTCTCGAGTTACGACGGGGATGGCCCTTCCACACACGTGTTTGTTCAACCACGTCAGGACTCTTGCCTAGTTGCGAGACACAACTCGGGATTCTCCTCGAGGCTTGGCAAGGCAATTGGAACGCCTCTCCAGCTGAGGCGGGAGACCAAGGGTCCCTTTCCACGTGCCACAGGAATCCTGGGACTCCTATCAAGATTCACGAGGAGTCAGGCATCATCTCCTTTGGAGGCACTGATCTCCGCGTACCTCTGGAGTTTTCAAAGGATGTGAGGCCTCCGGTCGCGATGAGGTGGGGAACTAGGTCTTTCTCTGTGGTCTCCACAGGGGATTCAGACATCCTTTCTTCTTGGGAGATGCAAGACGAGCCTGCACTCAAGTCACTGCAGGGATATCCAGCCTTATTTCGCATCAGGGCATCGCGGTGTCCATTCCACTTGAGGCCGCAAACTCAGGGTCCCTCTCACATACCTAGAGCTGAGAGAAGCCTCCTCTTGAGGTGCTTGTGGTAAGGTGGTATTCCTCTGGAGACGAATCCAGGGACTAACCTCTCTTTTCGTGTTGATTTTTGGTCCACAGAGTTCTTTCGTGTTGCTACAGTGACCTCAGGATCCCTCTATCCTTGAAACAGTGTTCTTGGGGTTTCTCTGGAGTGCCATGAAGGAAATCAAGGCTCCTTTCATGTGTGATGTGCAAGACGGAATTGCTCTGCACGCAGTACAGGGGAATCGGGCCTCATCTCGCATCGAGGGGGAAGTCTAATGGTTTTTCTCGAGTTGCGGCGGGAACCTGGGGTATATTCTCGAGTTACGACGGGGATGGCCCTTCCAACCACGTGTTTGTTCAGCCACGTCAGGACTCCTGCCTAGTTGCGAGGGACAACTCGGGATTCTCCTCGAGGCTTGGCAGGGCAATTGGAACGCCTCTCCAGCTGAGGCGGGACACCAAGGGTCCCTTTCCACGTGCCACAAGAATCCTGGGACTCCTATCAAGTTTCACGAGGAGTCAGGCATCGTCTCCTTTGGAGGCACTGATCTCCGCGTACCTCTGGAATTTTCAAAGGATGTGAGGCCTCCGGTCGCGATGAGGTGGGGAACTAGGTGTTTCTCTGTGGTCTCCACAGGGGATTCAGACATCCTTTCTTCTTGGGAGATCCAAGACGAGCCTGCATTCAAGTCACTGCAGGGATATCCGGCCTTATTTCGAGTCAGGGCATCGCTGTGTCCATTCCACTTGAGGCCGCAAACTCAGGATCCCTCTCACATACCTAGAGCTGAGAGAAGCCTCCTCTTGAGGTGCTTGTGGTAAGGTGGTATTCCTCAGGAGTCGAAGCCAGGGACTAACCTCTCATCTCGTGTTGATTCTTGGTCCACGGAGCTCTTTCGTGTTGCTACAGTGACCTCAGGATCCCTCTAGCCTTGAAACAGTGTTCTTGGGGTTTCTCTGGAGTGCCATGAAGGAAATCAAGGCTCCTTTCATGTGTGATGTGCAACACAGCATTGCTCTGCACGCAGTGCAGGGGAATCGGGCCTCATCTTGCGGCGAGGGGGAAGTCTCATGGTTTTTCTCGAGTTGCGGCGGGAACCTGGGGTATATTCTCGAGTTACGACGGGGATGGCCCTTCCACACACGTGTTTGTTCAGCCACGTCAGGACTCTTGCCTAGTTGCGAGACTCAACTCGGGATTCTCCTCGAGGCTTGGCAAGGCAATTGGGACGCCTCTCCAGCTGAGGCGGGAGACCAAGGGTCCCTTTCCACGTGCCACAGGAATCCTGGGTCACCTATCAAGTTTCACGAGGAGTCAGGCATCGTCTCCTTTGGAGGCACTGATCTCCGCGTACCTCTGGAGTTTTCAAAGGATGTGAGGCCTCCGGTCGCGATGAGGTGGGGAACTAGGTCTTTCTCTGTGGTCTCCACAGGGGATTCTGACATCCTTTCTTCTTGGGAGATGCAAGACGAGCCTGCATTCCAGTCACTGCAGGGATATCCGGCCTTATTTAGAGTCAGGGCATCGCGGTGTCCATTCCACTTGAGGCCGCAAACTCAGGATCCCTCTCACATACCTAGAGCTGAGAGAAGCCTCCTCTTGAGGTGCTTGTGGTAATGTGGTATTCCTCAGGAGTCGAAGCCAGGGACTAACCTCTCATCTCGTGTTGATTCTTGGTCCACGGAGCTCTTTCGTGTTGCTACAGTGACCTCAGGATCCCTCTAGCCTTGAAACAGTGTTCTTGGGGTTTCTCTGGAGTGCCATCAAGGAAATCAAGGCTCCTTTCATGTGTGATGTGCAACACAGAATTGCTCTGCACGCAGTGCAGGGGAATCCGGCCTCATCTCGCGGCGAGGGGGAAGTCTCATGGTTTTTCTCGAGTTGCGGCGGGAACCTGGGGTATATTCTCGAGTTACGACGGGGATGGCCCTTCCACGCACGTGTTTCTTCAGCGACCTCAGGACTCCTGGCTAGTTGCGAGGGACAACTCGGGATTCTCCTCGAGGCTTTGCAGGGCAATTGGGACGCCTCTCCAGCTGAGACGGGAGACCAAGTGTCCCTTTCCACGTGCCACAGGAATCCTGGGTCTCCTATGAAGTTTCACGAGGAGTCAGGCATCGTCTCCTTTGGAGGCACTGATCTCCGCAAACCTCTGGAGTTTTCAAAGGATTTGAGGCCTCCTGTCGCGATGAGGTGGGGAACTAGGTCTTTCTCTGTGGTCTCCACAGGGGATTCAGACACCCTTTCGTCTTGGGAGATGCAAGACGAGCCTGCATTCCAGTCACTGCAGGGATATCCGGCCTTATTTCGAGTCAGGGCATCGCTGTGTCCATTCCACTTGAGGCCGCAAACTCAGGGTCCCTCTCACATACCTAGAGCTGAGAGAAGCCTCCTCTTGAGGTGCTTGTGGTAAGGTGGTATTCCTCTGGAGTCGAAGCCAGGGACTAACCTCTCATCTCGAGTTGATTTTGAGTCCACGGAGCTCTTTCGTGTTGCTACAGTGACCTAAGGATCCCTCTAGCCTTGAAACAGTGTTCTTGGGGTTTCTCTGGAGTGCCATGAAGGAAATCAAGGCACCTTTCATGTGTGATGTGCAACAAAGCATTGCTCTGCACGCAGTGCAGGGGATTCGGGCCTCATCTCGCGGCGAGGGGGAAGTCTCATGGTTTTTCTCAAGTTGCGGCGGGAACCTGGGGTATATTCTTGAGTTACGACGGGGATGGCCCTTCCACACACGTGTTTGTTCAACCACGTCAGGACTCTTGCCTAGTTGCGAGACTCAACTCGGGATTCTCCTCGAGGCTTGGCAAGGCAATTGGGATGCCTCTCCAGCTGAGGCGGGAGACCAAGGGTCCCTTTCCACGTGCCACAGGAATCCTGGGACTCCTATCAAGATTCACGAGGAGTCAGGCATCATCTCCTTTGGAGGCACTGATCTCCGCGTACCTCTGGAGTTTTCAAAGGATGTGAGGCCTCCGGTCGCGATGAGGTGGGGAACTAGGTCTTTCTCTGTGGTCTCCACAGGGGATTCAGACATCCTTTCTTCTTGGGAGATGCAAAACGAGCCTGCATTCAAGTCACTGCAGGGATATCCAGCCTTATTTCGCATCAGGGCATCGCGGTGTCCATTCCACTTGAGGCCGCAAACTCAGGGTCCCTCTCACATACCTAGAGCTGAGAGAAGCCTCCTCTTGAGGTGCTTGTGGTAAGGTGGTATTCCTCTGGAGACGAATCCAGGGACTAACCTCTCTTTTCGAGTTGATTTTTGGTCCACAGAGTTCTTTCGTGTTGCTACAGTGACCTCAGGATCCCTCTATCCTTGAAACAGTGTTCTTGGGGTTTCTCTGGAGTGCCATCAAGGAAATCAAGGCTCCTTTCATGTGTGATGTGCAAGACGGAATTGCTCTGCACGCAGTACAGGGGAATCGGGCCTCATCTCGCATCGAGTGGGAAGTCTAATGGTTTTTCTCGAGTTGCGGCGGGAACCTGGGGTATATTCTCGAGTTACGACGGGGATGGCCCTTCCACACACGTGTTTGTTCAGCCACGTCAGGACTCCTGCCTAGTTGCGAGGGACAACTCGGGATTCTCCTCGAGGCTTGGCAGGGCAATTGGGACGCCTCTCCAGCTGAGGCGGGAGACCAAGGGTCCCTTTCAACGTGCCACAAGAATCCTGGGACTCCTATCAAGTTTCACGAGGAGTCAGGCATCGTCTCCTTTGGAGGCACTGATCTCCGCGTACCTCTGGAATTTTCAAAGGATGTGAGGCCTCCGGTCGCGATGAGGTGGGGAACTAGGTGTTTCTCTGTGGTCTCCACAGGGGATTCAGACATCCTTTCTTCTTGGGAGATGCAAGACGAGCCTGCATTCAAGTCACTGCAGGGATATCCGGCCTTATTTCGAGTCAGGGCATCGCTGTGTCCATTCCACTTGAGGCCGCAAACTCAGGATCCCTCTCACATACCTAGAGCTGAGAGAAGCCTCCTCTTGAGGTGCTTGTGGTAAGGTGGTATTCCTCAGGAGTCGAAGCCAGGGACTAACCTCTCATCTCGTGTTGATTCTTGGTCCACGGAGCTCTTTCGTGTTGCTACAGTGACCTCAGGATCCCTCTAGCCTTGAAATAGTGTTCTTGGGGTTTCTCTGGAGTGCCATGAAGGAAATCAAGGCTCCTTTCATGTGTGATGTGCAACACGGAATTGCTCTGCACGCAGTGCAGGGGAATCGGGCCTCATCTCGCGGCGAGGGGGAAGTCTCATGGTTTTTCTCGAGTTGCGGCGGGAACCTGGGGTATATTCTCGAGTTACGACGGGGATGGCCCTTCCACACACGTGTTTGTTCAGCCATGTCAGGACTCTTGCCTAGTTGCGAGACACAACTCGGGATTCTCCTCGAGGCTTGGCAAGGCAATTGGGACGCCTCTCCAGCTGAGGCGGGAGACCAAGTGTCCCTTTCCACGTGCCACAGGAATCCTGGGTCTCCTATCAAGTTTCACGAGGAGTCAGGCATCGTCTCCTTTGGAGGCACTGATCTCCGCATACCTCTGGAGTTTTCAAAGGATTTGAGGCCTCCTGTCGCGATGAGGTGGGGAACTAGGTCTTTCTCTGTGGTCTCCAGAGGGGATTCAGACACCCTTTCATCTTGGGAGATGCAAGGCGAGCCTGCATTCCAGTCACTGCAGGGATATCCGGCCTTATTTCGAGTCAGGGCATCGCGGTGTCCATTCCACTTGAGGCCGCAAATTCAGGGTCCCTCTCACATACCTAGAGCTGAGAGAAGCCTCCTCTTGAGGTGCTTGTGGTAAGGTGGTATTCCTCTGGAGTCGAAGCCAGGGACTAACCTCTCATCTCGAGTTGATTTTTGGTCCACAGAGCTCTTTCCTGTTGCTACAGTGACCTCAGGATCCCTCTAGCCTTGAAACAGTGTTCTTGGGGATTCTCTGGAGTGCCATGAAGGAAATCAAGGCTCCTTTCATGTGTGATGTGCAACACAGAATTGCTCTGCACGCAGTGCAGGGGAATCGGGCCTCATCTCGCGGCGAGGGGGAAGTCTCATGGTTTTTCTCGAGTTGCGGCGGGAACCTGGGGTATATTCTCGAGTTACGACGGGGATGGCCCTTCCACACACGTGTTTGTTCAGCCACGTCAGGACTCTTGCCTAGTTGCGAGACACAACTCGGGATTCTTCTCGAGGCTTGGCAAGGCAATTGGGACGCCTCTCCAGATGAGGCGGGAGACCAAGTGTCCCTTTCCACGTGCCACAGGAATCCTGGGACTCCTATCAAGTTTCACGAGGAGTCAGGCATCGTCTCCTTTGGAGGCACTGATCTCCGCGTACCTCTGGAGTTTTCAAAGGATGTGAGGCCTCCGGTCGGGATGAGGTGGGGAACTAGGTCTTTCTCTGTGGTCTCCACAGGGGATTCAGACATCCTTTCATCTTGGAAGATGCAAGACGAGCCTGCATTCAAGTCACTGCAGGGATATCCAGCCTTATTTCGCGTCAGGGCATCGCGGTGTCCATTCCACTTGAGGCCGCAAAATCAGGGTCCCTCTCACATACCTAGAGCTGAGAGAAGCCTCCTCTTGAGGTGCTTGTGGTAAGGTGGTATTCCTCTGGAGTCGAAGCCAGGGACTAACCTCTCATCTCGAGTTGATTTTTGGCCCACGGAGCTCTTTCGTGTTGCTACAGTGACCTCAGGATCCCTCTAGCCTTGAAACAGTGTTCTTGGGGTTTCTCTGGAGTGCCATCAAGGAAATCAAGGCTCCTTTCATGTGTGATGTGCAACACGGAATTGCTCTGCACGCAGTGCAGGGGAATCGGGCCTCATCTCGCGGCGAGGGGGAAGTCTCATGGTTTTTCTCGAGTTGCGGCGGGAACCTGGGGTATATTCTCGAGTTACGACGGGGATGGCCCTTCCACCCACGTGTTTCTTCAGCGACGTCAGGACTCCTGCCTAGTTGCGAGGGACAACTCTGGATTCTCCTCGAGGCATGGCAGGGCAATTGGGACGCCTCTTCAGCTGAGGCGGGAGACCAAGTGTCCCTTTCCAAGTGCCACAGGAATCCTGGGACTCCTATCAAGTTTCACGAGGAGTCAGGCATCGTCTCCTTTGGAGGCACTGATCTCCGCGTACCTCTGGAGTTTTCAAAGGATGTGAGGCTATCGGTCGCGATGAGGTGGGGAACTAAGTCTTTCTCTCTGCTTTCCCCAGGGGATTCAGACATCCTTTCGTCCTGGGAGATGCAAGACGAGCCTGCATTGAAGTCACTGCAGGGATATCCGGCCTTATTTCGAGTCAGGGCATCGCGGTGTCCATTCCACTTGAGGCCGCAAACTCAGGGTCCCTCTCACATACCTAGAGCTGAGAGAAGCCTCCTCTTGAGGTGCTTGTGGTAAGGTGGTATTCCTCTGGAGACGAATCCAGGGACTAACCTCTCTTTTCGAGTTGATTTTTGGTCCACAGAGTTCTTTCGTGTTGCTACAGTGACCTCAGGATCCCTCTATCCTTGAAACAGTGTTTTTGGGGTATCTCTGGAGTGCCATCAAGGAAATCAAGGCTCCTTTCATGTGTGATGTGCAAGACGGAATTGCTCTGCACGCAGTACAGGGGAATCGGGCCTCATCTCGCGGCGAGGGGGAAGTCTCATGGTTTTTCTCGAGTTGCGGCGGGAACCTGGGGTATATTCTCGAGTTACGACGGGGATGGCCCTTCCACCCACGTGTTTGTTCAGCCACGGCAGGACTCTTGCCTAGTTGCGAGACACAACTCGGGATTCTCCTCGAGGCTTGGCAGGGCAATTGGGACGCCTCTCCAGCTGAGGCGGGAGACCAAGGGTCCCTTTCCACGTGCCACAGGAATCCTGGGACTCCTATCAAGTTTCACGAGGAGTCAGACATCGTCTCCTTTGGAGGCACTGATCTCCGCGTACCTCTGGAGTTTTCAAAGGATGTGAGGCCTCCGGTCGCGATGAGGTGGGGAACTAGGTCTTTCTCTGTGGTCTCCACAGGGGATTCAAACATCCTTTCATCTTGGGAGATGCAAGACAAGCCTGCATTCAAGTCACTGCAGGGATATCCAGCCTTATTTCGCGTCAGGGCATCGCGGTGTCCATTCCACTTGAGGCCGCAAACTCAGGGTCCCTCTCACATACCTAGAGCTGAGAGAAGCCTCCTCTTGAGGTGCTTGTGGTAAGGTGGTATTCCTCTGGAGTCGAAGCCAGGGACTAACCTTTCATCTCGTGTTGATTTTTGGCCCACGGAGCTCTTTCGTGTTGCTACAGTGACCTCATGATCCCTCTAGCCTTGAAACAGTGTTCTTGGGGTTTCTCTGGAGTGCCATCAAGGAAATCAAGGCTCCTTTCATGTGTGATGTGCAACACGGAATTGCTCTGCACGCAGTGCAGGGGAATCGGGCCTCATCTCGCGGCGAGGGGGAAGTCTCATGGTTTTTCTCGAGTTGCGGCGGGAACCTGGGGTATATTCTCGAGTTACGACGTGGATGGCCCTTCCACCCACGTGTTTCTTCAGCGACGTCAGGACTCCTGCCTAGTTGCGAGGGACAACTCTGGATTCTCCTCGAGGCTTGGCAGGGCAATTGGGACGCCTCTCCAGCTGAGGCGGGAGACCAAGTGTCCCTTTCCAAGTGCCACAGGAATCCTGGGACTCCTATCAAGTTTCACGAGGAGTCAGGCATCGTCTCCTTTGGAGGCACTGATCTCCGCGTACCTCTGGAGTTTTCAAAGGATGTGAGGCTATCGGTCGCGATGAGGTGGGGAACTAAGTCTTTCTCTGTGCTTTCCACAGGGGATTCAGACATCCTTTCGTCCTGGGAGATGCAAGACGAGCCTGCATTCAAGTCACTGCAGGGATATCCAGCCTTATTTCGCGTCAGGGCATCGCGGTATCCATTCCACTTGAGGCCGCAAACTCAGGGTCCCTCTCACATACCTAGAGCTGAGAGAAGCCTCCTCTTGAGGTGCTTGTGGTAAGGTGGTATTCCTCTGGAGTCGAATCCAGGGACTAACCTCTCTTTTCGAGTTGATTTTTGGTCCACAGAGTTCTTTCGTGTTGCTACAGTGACCTCAGGATCCCTCTATCCTTGAAACAGTGTTCTTGGGGTTTCTCTGGAGTGCCATCAAGGAAATCAAGGCTCCTTTCATGTGTGATGTGCAAGACGGAATTGCTCTGCACGCAGTACAGGGGAATCGGGCCTCATCTCGCATCGAGGGGGAAGTCTCATGGTTTTTCTCGAGTTGCGGCGGGAACCTGGGGTATATTCTCGAGTTACGACGGGGATGGCCCTTCCACCCACGTGTTTGTTCAGCCATGTCAGGACTCCTGCCTAGTTGCGAGGGACAACTCGGGATTCTCCTCGAGGCTTGGCAGGGCAATTGGAACGCCTCTCCAGCTGAGGCGGGAGACCAAGGGTCCCTTTCCACGTGCCACAAGAATCCTGGGACTCCTATCAAGTTTCACGAGGAGTCAGGCATCGTCTCCTTTGGAGGCACTGATCTCCGCGTACCTCTGGAGTTTTCAAAGGATGTGAGGCCTCCGGTCGCGATGAGGTGGGGAACTAGGTGTTTCTCTGTGGTCTCCACAGGGGATTCAGACATCCTTTCTTCTTGGGAGATGCAAGACGAGCCTGCATTCAAGTCACTGCAGGGATATCCGGCCTTATTTCGAGTCAGGGCATCGCTGTGTCCATTCCACTTGAGGCCGCAAACTCAGGATCCCTCTCACATACCTAGAGCTGAGAGAAGCCTCCTCTTGAGGTGCTTGTGGTAAGGTGGTATTCCTCAGGAGTCGAAGCCAGGGACTAACCTCTGATCTCGTGTTGATTCTTGGTCCACGGAGCTCTTTCGTGTTGCTACAGTGACCTCAGGATCCCTCTATCCTTGAAACAGTGTTCTTGGGGTTTCTCTGCAGTGCCATGAAGGAAATCAAGGCTCCTTTCATGTGTGATGTGCAACACGGAATTGCTCTGCACGCAGTGCAGGGCAATCGGGCCTCATCTCGCGGCGAGGGGGAAGTCTCATGGTTTTTCTCGAGTTGCGGCGGGAACCTGGGGTATATTCTCGAGTTACGACGGGGATGGCCCTTCCACACACGTGTGTGTTCAGCCATGTCACGACTCCTGCCTAGTTGCGAGACACAACTCGGGATTCTCCTCGAGGCTTTGCAGGGCAATTGGGACGCCTCTCCAGCTGAGACGGGAGACCAAGGGTCCCTTACCACGTGCCACAGGAATCCTGGGTCTCCTATCAAGTTTCACGAGGAGTCAGGCATCGTCTCCTTTGGAGGCACTGATCTCCGCATACCTCTGGAGTTTTCAAAGGATTTGAGGCCTCCTGTCGCGATGAGGTGGGGAACTAGGTCTTTCTCTGTGGTCTCCACAGGGGATTCAGACACCCTTTCGTCTTGGGAGATGCAAGACGAGCCTGCATTCCCGTCACTGCAGGGATATCCGGCCTTATTTCGAGTCAGGGCATCGCGGTGTCCATTCCACTTGAGGCCGCAAACTCAGGGTCCCTCTCACATACCTAGAGCTGAGAGAAGCCTCCTCTTGAGGTGCTTGTGGTAAGGTGGTATTCCTCTGGAGTCGAAGCCAGGGACTAACCTCTCATCTCGAGTTGATTTTTGGCCCACGGAGCTCTTTCGTGTTGCTACAGTGACCTCAGGATCCCTCTAGCCTTGAAACAGTGTTCTTGGGGTTTCTCTGGAGTGCCATCAAGGAAATCAAGGCTCCTTTCATGTGTGATGTGCAACACAGAATTGCTCTGCACGCAGTGCAGGGGAATCGGGCCTCATCTCGCGGCGAGGGGGAAGTCTCATGGTTTTTCTCGAGTTGCGGCGGGAACCTGGGGTATATTCTCGAGTTACGACGGGGATGGCCCTTCCACACACGTGTTTTTTCAGCCACGTCAGGACTCTTGCCTAGTTGCGAGACACAACTCGGGATTCTCCTCGAGGCTTGGCAAGGCAATTGGGACGCCTCTCCAGCTGAGGCGGGAGACCAAGGGTCCCTTTCCACGTGCCACAGGAATCCTGGGACTCCTATCAAGTTTCACGAGGAGTCAGGCATCGTCTCCTTTGGAGGCACTGATCTCCGCGTACCTCTGGAGTTTTCAAAGGATGTGAGGCCTCCGGTCGCGATTAGGTGGGGAACTAGGTGTTTTTCTGTGGTCTCCACAGGGGATTCAGACATCCTTTCATCTTGGGAGATGCAAGACGAGCCTGCATTCAAGTCACTGCAGGGATATCCAGCCTTATTTCGCGTCAGGGCATCGTGGTGTCCATTCCACTTGAGGCCGCAAACTCAGGGTCCCTCTCACATACCTAGAGCTGAGAGAAGCCTCCTCTTGAGGTGCTTGTGGTAAGGTGGTATTCCTCTGGAGTCGAAGCCAGGGACTAACCTCTCATCTCGAGTTGATTTTTGGCCCACGGAGCTCTTTCGTGTTGCTACAGTGACCTCAGGTTCCCTCTAGCCTTGAAACAGTGTTCTTGGGGTTTCTCTGGAGTGCCATGAAGGAAATCAAGGCTCCTTTCATGTGTGATGTGCAACACGGAATTGCTCTGCACGCAGTGCAGGGGAATCGGGCCTCATCTCGCGGCGAGGGGGAAGTCTCATGGTTTTTCTCGAGTTGCGGCGGGAACCTGGGGTATATTCTCGAGTTACGACGGGGATGGCCCTTCCACACACGTGTTTTTTCAGCCACGTCAGGACTCTTGCCTAGTTGCGAGACACAACTTGGGATTCTCCTCGAGGCTTGGCAAGGCAATTGGGACGCCTCTCCAGCTGAGGCGGGAGACCAAGGGTCCCTTTCCACGTGCCACAGGAATCCTGGGACTCCTATCAAGTTTCACGAGGAGTCAGGCATCGTCTCCTTTGGAGGCACTGATCTCCGCGTACCTCTGGAGTTTTCAAAGGATGTGAGGCTATCGGTCGCGATGAGGTGGGGAACTAAGTCTTTCTCTGTGCTTTCCACAGGGGATTCAGACATCCTTTCGTCCTGGGAGATGCAAGACGAGCCTGCATTCAAGTCACTGCAGGGATATCCAGCCTTATTTCGCGTCAGGGCATCGCGGTATCCATTCCACTTGAGGCCGCAAACTCAGGGTCCCTCTCACATACCTAGAGCTGAGAGAAGCCTCCTCTTGAGGTGCTTGTGGTAAGGTGGTATTCCTCTGGAGTCGAATCCAGGGACTAACCTCTCTTTTCGAGTTGATTTTTGGTCCACAGAGTTCTTTCGTGTTGCTACAGTGACCTCAGGATCCCTCTATCCTTGAAACAGTGTTCTTGGGGTTTCTCTGGAGTGCCATCAAGGAAATCAAGGCTCCTTTCATGTGTGATGTGCAAGACGGAATTGCTCTGCACGCAGTACAGGGGAATCGGGCCTCATCTCGCATCGAGGGGGAAGTCTCATGGTTTTTCTCGAGTTGCGGCGGGAACCTGGGGTATATTCTCGAGTTACGACGGGGATGGCCCTTCCACCCACGTGTTTGTTCAGCCATGTCAGGACTCCTGCCTAGTTGCGAGGGACAACTCGGGATTCTCCTCGAGGCTTGGCAGGGCAATTGGAACGCCTCTCCAGCTGAGGCGGGAGACCAAGGGTCCCTTTCCACGTGCCACAAGAATCCTGGGACTCCTATCAAGTTTCACGAGGAGTCAGGCATCGTCTCCTTTGGAGGCACTGATCTCCGCGTACCTCTGGAGTTTTCAAAGGATGTGAGGCCTCCGGTCGCGATGAGGTGGGGAACTAGGTGTTTCTCTGTGGTCTCCACAGGGGATTCAGACATCCTTTCTTCTTGGGAGATGCAAGACGAGCCTGCATTCAAGTCACTGCAGGGATATCCGGCCTTATTTCGAGTCAGGGCATCGCTGTGTCCATTCCACTTGAGGCCGCAAACTCAGGATCCCTCTCACATACCTAGAGCTGAGAGAAGCCTCCTCTTGAGGTGCTTGTGGTAAGGTGGTATTCCTCAGGAGTCGAAGCCAGGGACTAACCTCTGATCTCGTGTTGATTCTTGGTCCACGGAGCTCTTTCGTGTTGCTACAGTGACCTCAGGATCCCTCTATCCTTGAAACAGTGTTCTTGGGGTTTCTCTGCAGTGCCATGAAGGAAATCAAGGCTCCTTTCATGTGTGATGTGCAACACGGAATTGCTCTGCACGCAGTGCAGGGCAATCGGGCCTCATCTCGCGGCGAGGGGGAAGTCTCATGGTTTTTCTCGAGTTGCGGCGGGAACCTGGGGTATATTCTCGAGTTACGACGGGGATGGCCCTTCCACACACGTGTGTGTTCAGCCATGTCACGACTCCTGCCTAGTTGCGAGACACAACTCGGGATTCTCCTCGAGGCTTTGCAGGGCAATTGGGACGCCTCTCCAGCTGAGACGGGAGACCAAGGGTCCCTTACCACGTGCCACAGGAATCCTGGGTCTCCTATCAAGTTTCACGAGGAGTCAGGCATCGTCTCCTTTGGAGGCACTGATCTCCGCATACCTCTGGAGTTTTCAAAGGATTTGAGGCCTCCTGTCGCGATGAGGTGGGGAACTAGGTCTTTCTCTGTGGTCTCCACAGGGGATTCAGACACCCTTTCGTCTTGGGAGATGCAAGACGAGCCTGCATTCCCGTCACTGCAGGGATATCCGGCCTTATTTCGAGTCAGGGCATCGCGGTGTCCATTCCACTTGAGGCCGCAAACTCAGGGTCCCTCTCACATACCTAGAGCTGAGAGAAGCCTCCTCTTGAGGTGCTTGTGGTAAGGTGGTATTCCTCTGGAGTCGAAGCCAGGGACTAACCTCTCATCTCGAGTTGATTTTTGGCCCACGGAGCTCTTTCGTGTTGCTACAGTGACCTCAGGATCCCTCTAGCCTTGAAACAGTGTTCTTGGGGTTTCTCTGGAGTGCCATCAAGGAAATCAAGGCTCCTTTCATGTGTGATGTGCAACACAGAATTGCTCTGCACGCAGTGCAGGGGAATCGGGCCTCATCTCGCGGCGAGGGGGAAGTCTCATGGTTTTTCTCGAGTTGCGGCGGGAACCTGGGGTATATTCTCGAGTTACGACGGGGATGGCCCTTCCACACACGTGTTTTTTCAGCCACGTCAGGACTCTTGCCTAGTTGCGAGACACAACTCGGGATTCTCCTCGAGGCTTGGCAAGGCAATTGGGACGCCTCTCCAGCTGAGGCGGGAGACCAAGGGTCCCTTTCCACGTGCCACAGGAATCCTGGGACTCCTATCAAGTTTCACGAGGAGTCAGGCATCGTCTCCTTTGGAGGCACTGATCTCCGCGTACCTCTGGAGTTTTCAAAGGATGTGAGGCCTCCGGTCGCGATTAGGTGGGGAACTAGGTGTTTTTCTGTGGTCTCCACAGGGGATTCAGACATCCTTTCATCTTGGGAGATGCAAGACGAGCCTGCATTCAAGTCACTGCAGGGATATCCAGCCTTATTTCGCGTCAGGGCATCGTGGTGTCCATTCCACTTGAGGCCGCAAACTCAGGGTCCCTCTCACATACCTAGAGCTGAGAGAAGCCTCCTCTTGAGGTGCTTGTGGTAAGGTGGTATTCCTCTGGAGTCGAAGCCAGGGACTAACCTCTCATCTCGAGTTGATTTTTGGCCCACGGAGCTCTTTCGTGTTGCTACAGTGACCTCAGGTTCCCTCTAGCCTTGAAACAGTGTTCTTGGGGTTTCTCTGGAGTGCCATGAAGGAAATCAAGGCTCCTTTCATGTGTGATGTGCAACACGGAATTGCTCTGCACGCAGTGCAGGGGAATCGGGCCTCATCTCGCGGCGAGGGGGAAGTCTCATGGTTTTTCTCGAGTTGCGGCGGGAACCTGGGGTATATTCTCGAGTTACGACGGGATGGCCCTTCCACCCACGTGTTTCTTCAGCGACGTCAGGACTCCTGCCTAGTTGCCAGGGACAACTCTGGATTCTCCTCGAGGCTTGGCAGGGCAATTGGGACGCCTCTCCAGCTGAGGCGGGAGACCAAATGTCCCTTTCCAAGTGCCACAGGAATCCTGGGACTCCTATCAAGTTTCACGAGGAGTCAGGCATCCTCTCCTTTGGAGGCACTGATCTCCGCGTACCTCTGGAGTTTTCAAAGGATGTGAGGCTATCGGTCGCGATGAGGTGGGGAACTAAGTCTTTCTCTGTGCTTTCCACAGGGGATTCAGACATCCTTTCGTCCTGGGAGATGCAAGACGAGCCTGCATTTAAGTCACTGCAGGGATATCTGGCCTTATTTCGAGTCAGGGCATCGCGGTGTCCATTCCACTTGAGGCCGCAAACTCAGGATCCCTCTCACATACCTAGAGCTGAGAGAAGCCTCCTCTTGAGGTGCTTGTGGTAAGGTGGTATTCCTCAGGAGTCAAAGCCAGGGACTAACCTCTCATCTCGTGTTGATTCTTGGTCCACGGAGCTCTTTTGTGTTGCTACAGTGACCTCAGGATCCCTCTAGCCTTGAAACAGTGTTCTTGGGGTTTCTCTGGAGTGCCATCAAGGAAATCAAGGCTCCTTTCATGTGTGATGTGCAACACGGAATTGCTCTGCACGCAGTGCAGGGGAACCGGGCCTCATCTCGCGGCGAGGGGGAAGTCTCATGGTTTTTCTCGAGTTGCGGCGGGAACCTGGGGTATATTCTCGAGTTACGACGGGGATGGCCCTTCCACACACGTGTGTGTTCAGCCATGTCAGGATTCCTGCCTAGTTGAGAGGGACAACTCGGGATTCTCCTCGAGGCTTTGCAGGGCAATTGGTACGCCTCTCCAGCTGAGACGGGAGACCAAGGGTCCCTTTCCACGTGCCACAGGAATCCTGGGTCTCCTATCAAGTTTCACGAGGAGTCAGGCATCGTCTCCTTTGGAGGCACTGATCTCCGCGTACCTCTGGAGTTTTCAAAGGATGTGAGGCCTCCGGTCGCGATGAGGTGGGGAACTAGGTCTTTCTCTGTGGTCTCCACAGGGGATTCAGACATCCTTTCATCTTGGGAGATGCAAGACGAGCCTGCATTCAAGTCACTGCAGGGATATCCAGCCTTATTTCGCGTCAGGGCATCGCGGTGTCCATTCCACTTGAGGCCGCAAACTCAGGGTCCCTCTCACATACCTAGAGCTGAGAGAAGCCTCCTCTTGAGGTGCTTGTGGTAAGGTGGTATTCCTCTGGAGTCGAAGCCAGGGACTAACCTCTCATCTCGAGTTGATTTTTGGCCCACGGAGCTCTTTCGTGTTGCTACAGTGACCTCAGGTTCCCTCTAGCCTTGAAACAGTGTTCTTGGGGTTTCTCTGGAGTGCCATGAAGGAAATCAAGGCTCCTTTCATGTGTGATGTGCAACACGGAATTGCTCTGCACGCAGTGCAGGGGAATCGGGCCTCATCTCGCGGCGAGTGGGAAGTCTCATGGTTTTTCTCGAGTTGCGGCGGGAACCTGGGGTATATTCTCGAGTTACGACGGGGATGGCCCTTCCACACACGTGTTTTTTCAGCCACGTCAGGACTCTTGCCTAGTTGCGAGACACAACTCGGGATTCTCCTCGAGGCTTGGCAAGGCAATTGGGACGCCTCTCCAGCTGAGGCGGGAGACCAAGGGTCCCTTTCCACGTGCCACAGGAATCCTGGGACTCCTATCAAGTTTCACGAGGAGTCAGGCATCGTCTTCTTTGGAGGCACTGATCTCCGTGTACCTCTGGAGTTTTCAAAGGATGTGAGGCCTCCGGTCGCGATGAGGTGGGGAACTAGGTCTTTCTCTGTGGTCTCCACAGGGGATTCAGACATCCTTTCATCTTGGGAGATGCAAGACGAGCCTGCATTCAAGTCACTGCAGGGATATCCAGCCTTATTTCGCGTCAGGGCATCGCGGTGTCCATTCCACTTGAGGCCGCAAACTCAGGGTCCCTCTCACATACCTAGAGCTGAGAGAAGCCTCCTCTTGAGGTGCTTGTGGTAAGGTGGTATTCCTCTGGAGTCGAAGCCAGGGACTAACCTCTCATCTCGAGTTGATTTTTGGCCCACGGAGCTCTTTCGTGTTGCTACAGTGACCTCAGGTTCCCTCTAGCCTTGAAACAGTGTTCTTGGGGTTTCTCTGGAGTGCCATCAAGGAAATCAAGGCTCCTTTCATGTGTGATGTGCAACACGGAATTGCTCTGCACACAGTGCAGGGGAATCGGGCCTCATCTCGCGGCGAGGGGGAAGTCTCATGGTTTTTCTCGAGTTGCGGCGGGAACCTGGGGTATATTCTCGAGTTACGACGGGGATGGCCGTTCCACCCACGTGTTTCTTCAGCGACGTCAGGACTCCTGCCTAGTTGCGAGGGACAACTCTGGATTCTCCTCGAGGCTTGGCAGGGCAATTGGGACGCCTCTCCAGCTGAGGCGGGAGACCAAGTGTCCCTTTCCAAGTGCCACAGGAATCCTGGGACTCCTATCAAGTTTCACGAAGAGTCAGGCATCGTCTCCTTTGGAGGCACTGATCTCCGAGTACCTCTGGAGTTTTCAAAGGATGTGAGGCTATCGGTCGCGATGAGGTGGGGAACTAAGTCTTTCTCTGTGCTTTCCACAGGGGATTCAGACATCCTTTCGTCCTGGGAGATGCAAGACGAGCCTGCATTGAAGTCACTGCAGGGATATCCGGCCTTATTTCGAGTCAGGGCATCGCGGTGTCCATTCCACTTGAGGCCGCAAACTCAGGGTCCCTCTCACATACCTAGAGCTGAGAGAAGCCTCCTCTTGAGGTGCTTGTGGTAAGGTGGTATTCCTCTGGAGACGAATCCAGGGACTAACCTCTCTTTTCGAGTTGATTTTTGGTCCACAGAGTTCTTTCGTGTTGCTACAGTGACCTCAGGATCCCTCTATCCTTGAAACAGTGTTTTTGGGGTTTCTCTGGAGTGCCATCAAGGAAATCAAGGCTCCTTTCATGTGTGATGTGCAAGACGGAATTGCTCTGCACACAGTACAGGGGAATCGGGCCTCATCTCGCATCGAGGGGGAAGTCTCATGGTTTTTCTCGAGTTGCGGCGGGAACCTGGGGTATATTCTCGAGTTACGACGGGGATGGCCCTTCCACCCACGTGTTTGTTCAGCCACGTCAGGACTCCTGCCTAGTTGCGAGGGAAAACTCGGGATTCTCCTCGAGGCTTGGCAGGGCAATTGGAACGCCTCTCCAGCTGAGGCGGGAGACCAAGGGTCCCTTTCCACATGCCACAAGAATCCTGGGACTCCTATCAAGTTTCACGAGGAGTCAGGCATCGTCTCCTTTGGAGGCACTGATCTCCGCGTACCTCTGGAGTTTTCAAAGGATGTGAGGCCTCCGGTCGCGATGAGGTGGGGAACTCGGTGTTTCTCTGTGGTCTCCACAGGGGATTCAGACATCCATTCTTCTTGGGAGATGCAAGACGAGCCTGCATTAAAGTCACTGCAGGGATATCCGGCCTTATTTCGAGTCAGGGCATCGCGGTGTCCATTCCACTTGAGGCCGCAATCTCAGGATCCCTCTCACACACCTAGAGCTGAGAGAAGCCTCCTCTTGAGGTGCTTGTGGTAAGGTGGTATTCCTCAGGAGTCGAAGCCAGGGACTAACCTCTCATCTCGTGTTGATTCTTGGTCCACGGAGCTCTTTCGTGTTGCTACAGTGACCTCAGGATCCCTCTAGCCTTGAAACAGTGTTCTTGGGGTTTCTCTGGAGTGCCATGAAGGAAATCAAGGCTCCTTTCATGTGTGATGTGCAACACGGAATTGCTCTGCACGCAGTGCAGGGGAATCGTGCCTCATCTCGCGGCGAGGGGGAAGTCTCATGGTTTTTCTCGAGTTGCGGCGGGAACCTGGGGTACATTCTCGAGTTACGACGGGGATGGCCCTTCCACACACGTGTGTGTTCAGCCATGTCAGGACTCCTGCCTAGTTGCGAGGGACAACTCGGGATTCTCCTCGAGGCTTGGCAGGGCAATTGGGACGCCTCTCCAGCTGAGACGGGAGACCAAGGGTCCCTTTCCACGTGCCACAGGAATCCTGGGTCTCCTATCAAGTTTCACGAGGAGTCAGGCATCGTCTCCTTTGGAGGCACTGATCTCCGCATACCTCTGGAGTTTTCAAAGGATTTGAGGCCTCCTGTCGCGATGAGGTGGGGAACTAGGTGTTTCTCTGTGGTCACCACAGGGGATTCAGACACCCTTTCGTCTTGGGAGATGCAAGACGAGCCTGCATTCCAGTCACTGCAGGGATATTCGGCCTTATTTCGAGTCAGGGCATCGCGGTGTCCATTCCACTTGAGGCCGCAAACTCAGGGTCCCTCTCACATACCTAGAGCTGAGAGAAGCCTCCTCTTGAGGTGCTTGTGGTAAGGTGGTATTCCTCTGGAGACGAAGCCAGGGACTAACCTCTCATCTCGAGTTGATTTTTGGTCCACGGAGCTCTTTCGTGTTGCTACAGTGACCTCAGGATTCCTCTAGCCTTGAAACAGTGTTCTTGGGGTTTCTCTGGAGTGCCATCAAGGAAATCAAGGCTCCTTTCATGTGTGATGTGCAACACAGAATTGCTCTGCACGCAGTGCAGGGGAATCGGGCCTCATCTCGCGGCGAGGGGGAAGTCTCATGCTTTTTCTCGAGTTGCGGCGGGAACCTGGGGTATATTCTCGACTTACGACGGGGATGGCCCTTCCACACACGTGTGTGTTCAGCCATGTCAGGACTCCTGCCTAGTTGCGAGGGACAACTCGGGATTCTCCTCGAGGCTTGGCAGGGCAATTGGGACGCCTCTCCAGCTGAGGCGGGAGACCAAGGGTCCCTTTCCACGTGCCACAGGAATCCTGGGTCTCCTATCAAGTTTCACGAGGAGTCAGGCATCGTCTCCTTTGGAGGCACTGATCTCCGCATACCTCTGGAGTTTTCAAAGGATTTGAGGCCTCCTGTCGCGATGAGGTGGGGAACTAGGTCTTTCTCTGTGGTCTCCACAGGGGATTCAAACACCCTTTCGTCTTGGGAGATGCAAGACGAGCCTGCATTCCAGTCACTGCAGGGATATCCAGCCTTATTTCGTGTCAGGGCATCGCGGTGTCCATTCCACTTGAGGCCGCAAACTCAGGGTCCCTCTCACACACCTAGAGCTGAGAGAAGCCTCCTCTTGAGGTGCTTGTGGTAAGGTGGTATTCCTCTGGAGTCGAAGCCAGGGACTAACCTCTCATCTCGAGTTGATTTTTGGCCCACGGAGCTCTTTCGTGTTGCTACAGTGACCTCAGGATCCCTCTAGCCTTGAAACAGTGTTCTTGGGGTTTCTCTGGAGTACCATCAAGGAAATCAAGGCTCCTTTCATGTGTGATGTGCAACACGGAATTGCTCTGCACACAGTGCAGGGGAATCGGGCCTCATCTCGCGGCGAGGGGGAAGTCTCATGGTTTTTCTCGAGTTGCGGCGGGAACCTGGGGTATATTCTCGAGTTACGACGGGGATGGCCCTTCCACCCACGTGTTTCTTCAGCGACGTCAGGACTCCTGCCTAGTTGTGAGGGACAACTCTGGATTCTCCTCGAGGCTTGGCAGGGCAATTGGGACGCCTCTCCAGCTGAGGCGGGAGACCAAGTGTCCCTTTCCAAGTGCCACAGGAATCCTGGGACTCCTATCAAGTTTCACGAGGAGTCAGGCATCGTCTCCTTTGGAGGCACTGATCTCCGCGTACCTCTGGAGTTTTCAAAGGATGTGAGGCTATCGGTCGCGATGAGGTGGGGAACTAAGTCTTTCTCTGTGCTTTCCACAGGGGATTCAGACATCCTTTCGTCCTGGGAGATGCAAGACGAGCCTGCATTGAAGTCACTGCAGGGATATCCGGCCTTATTTCGAGTCAGGGCATCGCGGTGTCCATTCCACTTGAGGCCGCAAACTCAGGGTCCCTCTCACATACCTAGAGCTGAGAGAAGCCTCCTCTTGAGGTGCTTGTGGTAAGGTGGTATTCCTCTGGAGACGAATCCAGGGACTAACCTCTCTTTTCGAGTTGATTTTTGGTCCACAGAGTTCTTTCGTGTTGCTACAGTGACCTCAGGATCCCTCTATCCTTGAAACAGTGTTTTTGGGGTTTCTCTGGAGTGCCATCAAGGAAATCAAGGCTCCTTTCATGTGTGATGTGCAAGACGGAATTGCTCTGCACACAGTACAGGGGAATCGGGCCTCATCTCGCATCGAGGGGGAAGTCTCATGGTTTTTCTCGAGTTGCGGCGGGAACCTGGGGTATATTCTCGAGTTACGACGGGGATGGCCCTTCCACCCACGTGTTTGTTCAGCCACGTCAGGACTCCTGCCTAGTTGCGAGGGACAACTCGGGATTCTCCTCTAGGCTTGGCAGGGCAATTGGGACGCCTCTCCAGCTGAGGCGGGAGACCAAGGGTCCCTTTCCACGTGCCACAAGAATCCTGGGACTCCTATCAAGTTTCACGAGGAGTCAGGCATCGTCTCCTTTGGAGGCACTGATCTCCGCGTACCTCTGGAGTTTTCAAAGGATGTGAGGCCTCCGGTCGAGATGAGGTGGGGAACTCGGTGTTTCTCTGTGGTCTCCACAGGGGATTCAGACATCCATTCTTCTTGGGAGATGCAAGACGAGCCTGCATTCAAGTCACTGCAGGGATATCCGGCCTTATTTCGAGTCAGGGCATCGCGGTGTCCATTCCACTTGAGGCCGCAATCTCAGGATCCCTCTCACATACCTAGAGCTGAGAGAAGCCTCCTCTTGAGGTGCTTGTGGTAAGGTGGTATTCCTCAGGAGTCGAAGCCAGGGACTAACCTCTCATCTCGTGTTGATTCTTGGTCCACGGAGCTCTTTCGTGTTGCTACAGTGACCTCAGGATCCCTCTAGCCTTGAAACAGTGTTCTTGGGGTTTCTCTGGAGTGCCATGAAGGAAATCAAGGCTCCTTTCATGTGTGATGTGCAACACGGAATTGCTCTGCACGCAGTGCAGGGGAATCGTGCCTCATCTCGCGGCGAGGGGGAAGTCTCATGGTTTTTCTCGAGTTGCGGCGGGAACCTGGGGTACATTCTCGAGTTACGACGGGGATGGCCCTTCCACACACGTGTGTGTTCAGCCATGTCAGGACTCCTGCCTAGTTGCGAGGGACAACTCTGGATTCTCCTCGAGGCTTGGCAGGGCAATTGGGACGCCTCTCCAGCTGAGACGGGAGACCAAGGGTCCCTTTCCACGTGCCACAGGAATCCTGGGACTCCTATCAAGTTTCACGAGGAGTCAGGCATCGTCTCCTTTGGAGGCACTGATCTCCGCATACCTCTGGAGTTTTCAAAGGATTTGAGGCCTCCTGTCGCGATGAGGTGGGGAACTAGGTGTTTCTCTGTGGTCTCCACAGGGGATTCAGACACCCTTTCGTCTTGGGAGATGCAAGACGAGCCTGCATTCCAGTCACTGCAGGGATATTCGGCCTTATTTCGAGTCAGGGCATCGCGGTGTCCATTCCACTTGAGGCCGCAAACTCAGGGTCCCTCTCACATACCTAGAGCTGAGAGAAGCCTCCTCTTGAGGTGCTTGTGGTAAGGTGGTATTCCTCTGGAGTCGAAGCCAGGGACTAACCTCTCATCTCGAGTTGATTTTTGGTCCACGGAGCTCTTTCGTGTTGCTACAGTGACCTCAGGATTCCTCTAGCCTTGAAACAGTGTTCTTGGGGTTTCTCTGGAGTGCCATGAAGGAAATCAAGGCTCCTTTCATGTGTGATGTGCAACACAGAATTGCTCTGCACGCAGTGCAGGGGAATCGGGCCTCATCTCGCGGCGAGGGGGAAGTCTCATGGTTTTTCTCGAGTTGCGGCGGGAACCTGGGGTATATTCTCGAGTTACGACGGGGATGGCCCTTCCACACACGTGTTTTTTCAGCCACGTCAGGACTCTTGCCTAGTTGCGAGACACAACTCGGGATTCTCCTCGAGGCTTGGCAAGGCAATTGGGACGCCTCTCCAGCTGAGGCGGGAGACCAAGTGTCCCTTTCCAAGTGCCACAGGAATCCTGGGACTCCTATCAAGTTTCACGAGGAGTCAGGCATCGTCTCCTTTGGAGGCACTGATCTCCGCGTACCTCTGGAGTTTTCAAAGGATGTGAGGCTATCGGTCGCGATGAGGTGGGGAACTAAGTCTTTCTCTGTGCTTTCCACAGGGGATTCAGACATCCTTTCGTCCTGGGAGATGCAAGACGAGCCTGCATTGAAGTCACTGCAGGGATATCCGGCCTTATTTCGAGTCAGGGCATCGCTGTGTCCATTCCACTTGAGGCCGCAAACTCAGGATCCCTCTCACATACCTAGAGCTGAGAGAAGCCTCCTCTTGAGGTGCTTGTGGTAAGGTGGTATTCCTCAGGAGTCAAAGCCAGGGACTAACCTCTCATCTCGTGTTGATTCTTGGTCCACGGAGCTCTTTCGTGTTGCTACAGTGACCTCAGGATCCCTCTAGCCTTGAAACAGTGTTCTTGGGGTTTCTCTGGAGTGCCATCAAGGAAATCAAGGCTCCTTTCATGTGTGATGTGCAACACGGAATTGCTCTGCACGCAGTGCAGGGGAACCGGGCCTCATCTCGCGGCGAGGGGGAAGTCTCATGGTTTTTCTCGAGTTGCGGCGGGAACCTGGGGTATATTCTCGAGTTACGACGGGGATGGCCCTTCCACACACGTGTGTGTTCAGCCATGTCAGGACTCCTGCCTAGTTGCGAGGGACAACTCGGGATTCTCCTCGAGGCTTTGCAGGGCAATTGGTACGCCTCTCCAGCTGAGACGGGAGACCAAGGGTCCCTTTCCACGTGCCACAGGAATCCTGGGTCTCCTATCAAGTTTCACGAGGAGTCAGGCATCGTCTCCTTTGGAGGCACTGATCTCCGCATACCTCTGGAGTTTTCAAAGGATTTGAGGCCTCCTGTCGCGATGAGGTGGGGAACTAGGTCTTTCTCTGTGGTCTCCACAGGGGATTCAGACACCCTTTCGTCTTGGGAGATGCAAGACGAGCCTGCATTCCAGTCACTGCAGGGATATCCGACCTTATTTCGAGTCAGGGCATCGCGGTGTCCATTCCACTTGAGGCCGCAAACTCAGGGTCCCTCTCACATACCTAGAGCTGAGAGAAGCCTCCTCTTGAGGTGCTTGTGGTAAGGTGGTATTCCTCTGGAGTCGAAGCCAGGGACTAACCTCTCATCTCGAGTTGATTTTTGGTCCACGGAGCTCTTTCGTGTTGCTACAGTGACCTCAGCATCCCTCTAGCCTTGAAACAGTGTTCTTGGGTTTTCTCTGGAGTGCCATGAAGGAAATCAAGGCTCCTTTCATGTGTGATGTGGAACACAGAATTGCTCTGCACGCAGTGCAGGGGAATCGGGCCTCATCTCGCGGCGAGGGGGAAGTCTCATGGTTTTTCTCGAGTTGCGGCGGGAACCTGGGGTATATTCTCGAGTTACGACGGGGATGGCCCTTCCACACACGTGTGTGTTCAGCCACGTCAGGACTCTTGCCTAGTTGCGAGACACAACTCGGGATTCTCCTCGAGGCTTGGCAAGGCAATTGGGACGCCTCTCCAGCTGAGGTGGGAGACCAAGGGTCCCTTTCCACGTGCCACAGGAATCCTGGGACTCCTATCAAGTTTCACGAGGAGTCAGGCATCGTCTCCTTTGGAGGCACTGATCTCCGCGTACCTCTGGAGTTTTCAAAGGATGTGAGGCCTCCGGTCGCGATGAGGTGGGGAACTAGGTCTTTCTCTGTGGTCTCCACAGGGGATTCAGACATCCTTTCATCTTGGGAGATGCAAGACGAGCCTGCATTCAAGTCACTGCAGGGATATCCAGCCTTATTTCGCGTCAGGGCATCGCGGTGTCCATTCCACTTGAGGCCGCAAACTCAGGGTCCCTCTCACATACCTAGAGCTGAGAGAAGCCTCCTCTTGAGGTGCTTGTGGTAAGGTGGTATTCCTCAGGAGTCGAAGCCAGGGACTAACCTCTCATCTCGAGTTGATTTTTGGCCCACGGAGCTCTTTCGTGTTGCTACAGTGACCTCAGGTTCCCTCTAGCCTTGAAACAGTGTTCTTGGGGTTTCTCTGGAGTGCCATCAAGGAAATCAAGGCTCCTTTCATGTGTGATGTGCAAGACGGAATTGCTCTGCACGCAGTGCAGGGGAATCGGGCCTCATCTCGCGGCGAGGGGGAAGTCTCATGGTTTTTCTCGAGTTGCGGCGGGAACCTGGGGTATATTCTCGAGTTACGACGGGGATGGCCCTTCCACACACGTGTTTGTTCAGCCACGTCAGGACTCTTGCCTAGTTGCGAGACACAACTCGGGATTCTCCTCGAGGCTTGGCAAGGCAATTGGGACGCCTCTCCAGCTGAGGCGGGAGACCAAGGGTCCCTTTCCACGTGCCACAGGAATCCTGGGACTCCTATCAAGTTTCACGAGGAGTCAGGCATCGTCTTCTTTGGAGGCACTGATCTCCGCGTACCTCTGGAGTTTTCAAAGGATGTGAGGCCTCCGGTCGAGATGAGGTGGGGAACTAGGTCTTTCTCTGTGGTCTCCACAGGGGATTCAGACATCCTTTCATCTTGGGAGATGCAAGACGAGCCTGCATTCAAGTCACTGCAGGGATATCCAGCCTTATTTCGCGTCAGGGCATCGCGGTGTCCATTCCACTTGAGGCCGCAAACTCAGGGTCCCTCTCACATACCTAGAGCTGAGAGAAGCCTCCTTTTGAGGTGCTTGTGGTAAGGTGGTATTCCTCTGGAGTCGAAGCCAGGGACTAACCTCTCATCTCGAGTTGATTTTTGGCCCACGGAGCTCTTTCGTGTTGCTACAGTGACCTCAGGTTCCCTCTATCCTTGAAACAGTGTTCTTGGGGTTTCTCTGGAGTGCCATCAAGGAAATCAAGGCTCCTTTCATGTGTGATGTGCAACACGGAATTGCTCTGCACGCAGTGCAGGGGAATCGGGCCTCATCTCGCGGCGAGGGGGAAGTCTCAGGTTTTTCTCGAGTTGCGGCGGGAACCTGGGGTATATTCTCGAGTTACGACGGGGATGGCCCTTCCACACACGTGTGTCTTCAGCGACGTCAGGACTCCTGCCTAGTTGCGAGGGACAACTCTGGATTCTCATCGAGGCTTGGCAGGGCAATTGGGACGCCTCTCCAGCTGAGGCGGGAGACCAAGTGTCCCTTTCCAAGTGCCACAGGAATCCTGGGACTCCTATCAAGTTTCACGAGGAGTTAGGCATCGTCTCCTTTGGAGGCACTGATCTCCGCGTACCTCTGGAGTTTTCAAAGGATGTGAGGCTATCGGTCGCGATGAGGTGGGGAACTAAGTCTTTCTCTGTGCTTTCCACAGGGGATTCAGACATCCTTTCGTCCTGGGAGATGCAAGACGAGCCTGCATTGAAGTCACTGCAGGGATATCCGGCCTTATTTCGAGTCAGGGCATCGCGGTGTCCATTCCACTTGAGGCCGCAAACTCAGGGTCCCTCTCACATACCTAGAGCTGAGAGAAGCCTCCTCTTGAGGTGCTTGTGGTAAGGTGGTATTCCTCTGGAGACGAATCCAGGGACTAACCTCTCTTTTCGAGTTGATTTTTGGTCCACAGAGTTCTTTCGTGTAGCTACAGTGACCTCAGGATCCCTCTATCCTTGAAACAGTGTTCTTGGGGTTTCTCTGGAGTGCCATCAAGGAAGTCAAGGCTCCTTTCATGTGTGATGTGCAAGACGGAATTGCTCTGCACGCAGTACAGGGGAATCGGGCCTCATCTCGCATCGAGGGGGAAGTCTCATGGTTTTTCTCGAGTTGCGGCGGGAACCTGGGGTATATTCTCGAGTTACGACGGGGATGGCCCTTCCACCCACGTGTTTTTTCAGCCACGTCAGGACTCTTGCCTAGTTGCGAGACACAACTCGGGATTCTCCTCGAGACTTGGCAAGGCAATTGGGACGCCTCTCCAGCTGAGGCGGGAGACCAAGGGTCCCTTTCCACGTGCCACAGGAATCCTGGGACTCCTATCAAGTTTCACGAGGAGTCAGGCATCGTCTCCTTTGGAAGCACTGATCTCCGCGTACCTCTAGAGTTTTCAAAGGATGTGAGGCCTGCGGTCGCGATGAGGTGGGGAACTAGGTCTTTCTCTGTGGTCTCCACAGGGGATTCAGACATCCTTTCATCTTGGGAGATGCAAGACGAGCCTGCATTCAAGTCACTGCAGGGATATCCAGCCTTATTTCGCGTCAGGGCAACGCGGTGTCCATTCCACTTGAGGCCGCAAACTCAGGGTCCCTCTCACATACCTAGAGCTGAGAGAAGCCTCCTCTTGAGGTGCTTGTGGTAAGGTGGTATTCCTCTGGAGTCGAAGCCAGGGACTAACCTCTCATCTCGAGTTGATTTTTGGCCCATGGAGCTCTTTCGTGTTGCTACAGTGACCTCAGGATCCCTCTAGCCTTGAAACAGTGTTCTTGGGGTTTCTCTGGAGTGCCATCAAGGAAATCAAGGCTCCTTTCATGTGTGATGTGCAACACGGAATTGCTCTTCACGCAGTGCAGGGGAATCGGGCCTCATCTTGCGGCGAGGGGGAAGTCTCATGGTTTTTCTCGAGTTGCGGCGGGAACCTGGGGTATATTCTCGAGTTACGACGGGGATGGCCCTTCCACACACGTGTGTGTTCAGCCATGTCAGGACTCCTGCCTAGTTACGAGGGACAACTCGGGATTCTCCTCAAGGCTTGGCAGGGCAATTGGGACGCCTCTCCAGCTGAGGCGGGAGACCAAGGGTCCCTTTCCACGTGCCACAGGAATCCTGGGTCTCCTATCAAGTTTCACGAGGAGTCAGGCATCGTCTCCTTTGGAGGCACTGATCTCCGCATACCTCTGGAGTTTTCAAAGGATTTGAGGCCTCCTGTCGCGATGAGGTGGGGAACTAGGTCTTTCTCTGTGGTCTCCACAGGGGATTCAAACACCCTTTCGTCTTGGGAGATGCAAGACGAGCCTGCATTCCAGTCACTGCAGGGATATCCAGCCTTATTTCGCGTCAGGGCATCGCGGTGTCCATTCCACTTGAGGCCGCAAACTCAGGGTCCCTCTCACATACCTAGAGCTGAGAGAAGCCTCCTCTTGAGGTGCTTGTGGTAAGGTGGTATTCCTCTGGAGTCGAAGCCAGGGACTAACCTCTCATCTCGAGTTGATTTTTGGCCCACGGAGCTCTTTCGTGTTGCTACAGTGACCTCAGGATCCCTCTAGCCTTGAAACAGTGTTCTTGGGGTTTCTCTGAAGTACCATCAAGGAAATCAAGGCTCCTTTCATGTGTGATGTGCAACACGGAATTGCTCTGCACACAGTGCAGGGGAATCGGGCCTCATCTCGCGGCGAGGGGGAAGTCTCATGGTTTTTCTCGAGTTGCGGCGGGAACCTGGGGTATATTCTCGAGTTACGACGGGGATGGCCCTTCCACCCACGTGTTTCTTCAGCGACGTCAGGACTCCTGCCTAGTTGTGAGGGACAACTCTGGATTCTCCTCGAGGCTTGGCAGGGCAATTGGGACGCCTCTCCAGCTGAGGCGGGAGACCAAGTGTCCCTTTCCAAGTGCCACAGGAATCCTGGGACTCCTATCAAGTTTCACGAGGAGTCAGGCATCGTCTCCTTTGAAGGCACTGATCTCCGCGTACCTCTGGAGTTTTCAAAGGATGTGAGGCTATCGGTCGCGATGAGGTGGGGAACTAAGTCTTTCTCTGTGCTTTCCACAGGGGATTCAGACATCCTTTCGTCCTGGGAGATGCAAGACGAGCCTGCATTGAAGTCACTGCAGGGATATCCGGCCTTATTTCGAGTCAGGGCATCGCGGTGTCCATTCCACTTGAGGCCGCAAACTCAGGGTCCCTCTCACATACCTAGAGCTGAGAGAAGCCTCCTCTTGAGGTGCTTGTGGTAAGGTGGTATTCCTCTGGAGACGAATCCAGGGACTAACCTCTCTTTTCGAGTTGATTTTTGGTCCACAGAGTTCTTTCGTGTTGCTACAGTGACCTCAGGATCCCTCTATCCTTGAAACAGTGTTTTTGGGGTTTCTCTGGAGTGCCATCAAGGAAATCAAGGCTCCTTTCATGTGTGATGTGCAAGACGGAATTGCTCTGCACGCAGTACTGGGGAATCGGGCCTCATCTCGCATCGAGGGGGAAGTCTCATGGTTTTTCTCGAGTTGCGGCGGGAACCTGGGGTATATTCTCGAGTTACGACGGGGAAGGCCCTTCCACCCACGTGTTTGTTCAGCCACGTCAGGACTCCTGCCTAGTTGCGAGGGACAACTCGGGATTCTCCTCGAGGCTTGGCAGGGCAATTGGAACGCCTCTCCAGCTGAGGCGGGAGACCAAGGGTCCCTTTCCACGTGCTACAAGAATCCTGGGACTCCTATCAAGTTTCACGAGGAGTCAGGCATCGTCTCCTTTGGAGGCACTGATCTCCGCGTACCTCTGGAGTTTTCAAAGGATGTGAGGCCTCCGGTCGCGATGAGGTGGGGAACTAGGTGTTTCTCTGTGGTCTCCACAGGGGATTCAGACATCCATTCTTCTTGGGAGATGCAAGACGAGCCTGCATTCAAGTCACTGCAGGGATATCCGGCCTTATTTCGAGTCAGGGCATCGCGGTGTCCATTCCACTTGAGGCCGCAATCTCAGGATCCCTCTCACATACCTAGAGCTGAGAGAAGCCTCCTCTTGAGGTGCTTGTGGTAAGGTGGTATTCCTCAGGAGTCGAAGCCAGGGACTAACCTCTCATCTCGTGTTGATTCTTGGTCCACGGAGCTCTTTCGTGTTGCTACAGTGACCTCAGGATCCCTCTAGCCTTGAAACAGTGTTCTTGGGGTTTCTCTGGAGTGCCATCAAGGAAATCAAGGCTCCTTTCATGTGTGATGTGCAACACGGAATTGCTCTGCACGCAGTGCAGGGGAATCGTGCCTCATCTCGCGGCGAGGGGGAAGTCTCATGGTTTTTCTCGAGTTGCGGCGGGAACCTGGGGTACATTCTCGAGTTACGACGGGGATGGCCCTTCCACACACGTGTGTGTTCAGCCATGTCAGGACTCCTGCCTAGTTGCGAGGGACAACTCTGGATTCTCCTCGAGGCTTTGCAGGGCAATTGGGACGCCTCTCCAGCTGAGACGGGAGACCAAGGGTCCCTTTCCACGTGCCACAGGAATCCTGGGTCTCCTATCAAGTTTCACGAGGAGTCAGGCATCGTCTCCTTTGGAGGCACTGATCTCCGCATACCTCTGGAGTTTTCAAAGGATTTGAGGCCTCCTGTCGCGATGAGGTGTGGAACTAGGTGTTTCTCTGTGGTCTCCACAGGGGATTCAGACACCCTTTCGTCTTGGGAGATGCAAGACGAGCCTGCATTCCAGTCACTGCAGGAATATCAGGCCTTATTTCGAGTCAGGGCATCGCGGTGTCCATTCCACTTGAGGCCGCAAACTCAGGGTCCCTCTCACATACCTAGAGCTGAGAGAAGCCTCCTCTTGAGGTGCTTGTGGTAAGGTGGTATTCCTCAGGAGTCGAAGCCAGGGACTAACCTCTCATCTCGAGTTGATTTTTGGTCCACGGAGCTCTTTCGTGTTGCTACAGTGACCTCAGGATTCCTCTAGCCTTGAAACAGTGTTCTTGGGGTTTCTCTGGAGTGCCGTGAAGGAAATCAAGGCTCCTTTCATGTGTGATGTGCAACACAGAATTGCTCTGCACGCAGTGCAGGGGAATCGGGGATCATCTCGCGGCGAGGGGGAAGTCTCATGGTTTTTCTCGAGTTGCGGCGGGAACCTGGGGTATATTCTCGAGTTACGACGGGGATGGCCCTTCCACACACGTGTTTTTTCAGCCACGTCAGGACTCTTGCCTAGTTGCGAGACACAACTCGGGATTCTCCTCGAGGCTTGGCAAGGCAATTGGGACGCCTCTCCAGCTGAGGCGGGAGACCAAGGGTCCCTTTCCACGTGCCACAGGAATCCTGGGACTCCTATCAAGTTTCACGAGGAGTCAGGCATCGTCTCCTTTGGAAGCACTGATCTCCGCGTACCTCTGGAGTTTTCAAAGGATGTGAGGCCTCCGGTCGCGATGAGGTGGGGAACTAGGTCTTTCTCTGTGGTCTCCACAGGGGATTCAGACATCCTTTCATCTCGGGAGATGCAAGACGAGCCTGCATTCAAGTCACTGCAGGGATATCCAGCCTTATTTCGCGTCAGGGCATCGCGGTGTCCATTCCACTTGAGGCCGCAAACTCAGGGTCCCTCTCACATACCTAGAGCTGAGAGAAGCCTCCTCTTGAGGTGCTTGTGGTAAGGTGGTATTCCTCTGGAGTCGAAGCCAGGGACTAACCTCCCATCTCGATTTGATTTTTGGCCCACGGAGCTCTTTCGTGTTGCTACAGTGACCTCAGGATCCCTCTAGCCTTGAAACAGTGTTCTTGGGGTTTCTCTGGAGTGCCATGAAGGAAATCAAGGCTCCTTTCATGTGTGATGTGCAACACGGAATTGCTCTGCACGCAGTGCAGGGGAATCGGGCCTCATCTCGCGGCGAGGGGGAAGTCTCATGGTTTTTCTCGAGTTGCGGCGGGAACCTGGGGTATATTCTCGAGTTACGACGGGGATGGCCCTTCCACCCACGTGTTTGTTCAGCCACGTCAGGACTCCTGCCTAGTTGCGAGGGACAACTCGGGATTCTCCTCGAGGCTTGGCAGGGCAATTGGAACGCCTCTCCAGCTGAGGCGGGAGACCAAGGGTCCCTTTCCACGTGCCACAAGAATCCTGGGACTCCTATCAAGTTTCACGAGGAGTCAGGCATCGTCTCCTTTGGAGGCACTGATCTCCGCGTACCTCTGGAGTTTTCAAAGGATGTGAGGCCTCCGGTCGCGATGAGGTGGGGAACTAGGTGTTTCTCTGTGGTCTCCACAGGGGATTCAGACATCCATTCTTCTTGGGAGATGCAAGACGAGCCTGCATTCAAGTCACTGCAGGGATATCGGGCCTTATTTCGAGTCAGGGCATCGCGGTGTCCATTCCACTTGAGGCCGCAATCTCAGGATCCCTCTCACATACCTAGAGCTGAGAGAAGCCTCCTCTTGAGGTGCTTGTGGTAAGGTGGTATTCCTCAGGAGTCGAAGCCAGGGACTAACCTCTCATCTCGTGTTGATTCTTGGTCCACGGAGCTCTTTCGTGTTGCTACAGTGACCTCAGGATCCCTCTAGCCTTGAAACAGTGTTCTTGGGGTTTCTCTGGAGTGCCATCAAGGAAATCAAGGCTCCTTTCATGTGTGATGTGCAACACGGAATTGCTCTGCACGCAGTGCAGGGGAATCGTGCCTCATCTCGCGGCGAGGGGGAAGTCTCATGGTTTTTCTCGAGTTGCGGCGGGAACCTGGGGTACATTCTCGAGTTACGACGGGGATGGCCCTTCCACACACGTGTGTGTTCAGCCATGTCAGGACTCCTGCCTAGTTGCGAGGGACAACTCGGGATTCTCCTCGAGGCTTGGCAGGGCAATTGGGACGCCTCTCCAGCTGAGACGGGAGACCAAGGGTCCCTTTCCACGTGCCACAGGAATCCTGGGTCTCCTATCAAGTTTCACGAGGAGTCAGGCATCGTCTCCTTTGGAGGCACTGATCTCCGCATACCTCTGGAGTTTTCAAAGGATTTGAGGCCTCCTGTCGCGATGAGGTGGGGAACTAGGTGTTTCTCTGTGGTCTCCACAGGGGATTTAGACACCCTTTCGTCTTGGGAGATGCAAGACGAGCCTGCATTCCAGTCACTGCAGGGATATCAGGCCTTATTTCGAGTCAGGGCATCGCGGTGTCCATTCCACTTGAGGCCGCAAACTCAGGGTCCCTCTCACATACCTAGAGCTGAGAGAAGCCTCCTCTTGAGGTGCTTGTGGTAAGGTGGTATTCCTCAGGAGTCGAAGCCAGGGACTAACCTCTCATCTCGAGTTGATTTTTGGTCCACGGAGCTCTTTCGTGTTGCTACAGTGACCTCAGGATTCCTCTAGCCTTGAAACAGTGTTCTTGGGGTTTCTCTGGAGTGCCATGAAGGAAATCAAGGCTCCTTTCATGTGTGATGTGCAACACAGAATTGCTCTGCACGCAGTGCAGGGGAATCGGGCCTCATCTCGCGGCGAGGGGGAAGTCTCATGGTTTTTCTCGAGTTGCGGCGGAAACCTGGGGTATATTCTCGAGTTACGACGGGGATGGCCCTTCCACACACGTGTTTTTTCATCCACGTCAGGACTCTTGCCTAGTTGCGAGACACAACTCGGGATTCTCCTCGAGGCTTGGCAAGGCAATTGGGACGCCTCTCCAGCTGAGGCGGGAGACCAAGGGTCCCTTTCCACGTGCCACAGGAATCCTGGGACTCCTATCAAGTTTCACGAGGAGTCAGGCATCGTCTCCTTTGGAAGCACTGATCTCCGCGTACCTCTGGAGTTTTCAAAGGATGTGAGGCCTCCGGTCGCGATGAGGTGGGGAACTAGGTCTTTCTCTGTGGTCTCCACAGGGGATTCAGACATCCTTTCATCTTGGGAGATGCAAGACGAGCCTGCATTCAAGTCACTGCAGGGATATCCAGCCTTATTTCGCGTCAGGGCATCGCGGTGTCCATTCCACTTGAGGCCGCAAACTCAGGGTCCCTCTCACATACCTAGAGCTGAGAGAAGCCTCCTCTTGAGGTGCTTGTGGTAAGGTGGTATTCCTCTGGAGTCGAAGCCAGGGACTAACCTCTCATCTCGAGTTGATTTTTGGCCCACGGAGCTCTTTCGTGTTGCTACAGTGACTTCAGGATCCCTCTAGCCTTGAAACAGTGTTCTTGGGGTTTCTCTGGAGTGCCATCAAGGAAATCAAGGCTCCTTTCATGTGTGATGTGCAACACGGAATTGCTCTGCACGCAGTGCAGGGGAATCGGGCCTCATCTTGCGGTGAGGGGGAAGTCTCATGGTTTTTCTCGAGTTGCGGCGGGAACCTGGGGTATATTCTCGAGTTACGACGGGGATGGCCCTTCCACCCACGTGTTTCTTCAGCGACGTCAGGACTCCTGCCTAGTTGCGAGGGACAACTCTGGATTCTCCTCGAGGCTTGGCAGGGCAATTGGGACGCCTCTCCAGCTGAGGCGGGAGACCAAGTGTCCCTTTCCAAGTGCCACAGGAATCCTGGGACTCCTATCAAGTTTCACGAGGAGTCAGGCATCGTCTCCTTTGGAGGCACTGATCTCCGCGTACCTCTGGAGTTTTCAAAGGATGTGAGGCTATCGGTCGCGATGAGGTGGGGAACTAAGTCTTTCTCTGTGCTTTCCACAGGGGATTCAGACATCCTTTCGTCCTGGGAGATGCAAGACGAGCCTGCATTGAAGTCACTGCAGGGATATCCGGCCTTATTTCGAGTCAGGGCATCGCGGTGTCCATTCCACTTGAGGCCGCAAACTCAGGGTCCCTCTCACATACCTAGAGCTGAGAGAAGCCTCCTCTTGAGGTGCTTGTGGTAAGGTGGTATTCCTCTGGAGACGAATCCAGGGACTAACCTCTCTTTTCGAGTTGATTTTTGGTCCACAGAGTTCTTTCGTGTTGCTACAGTGACCTCAGGATCCCTCTATCCTTGAAACAGTGTTCTTGGGGTTTCTCTGGAGTGCCATCAAGGAAATCAAGGCTCCTTTCATGTGTGATGTGCAAGACGGAATTGCTCTGCACGCAGTACAGGGGAATCGGGCCTCATCTCGCATCGAGGGGGAAGTCTCATGGTTTTTCTCGAGTTGCGGCGGGAACCTGGGGTATATTCTCGAGTTACGACGGGGATGGCCCTTCCACCCACGTGTTTCTTCAGCGACGTCAGGACTCCTGCCTAGTTGCGAGGGACAACTCTGGATTCTCCTCGAGGCTTGGCAGGGCAATTTGGACGCCTCTCCAGCTGAGGCGGGAGACCAAGTGTCCCTTTCCAAGTGCCACAGTAATCCTGGGACTCCTATCAAGTTTCACGAGGAGTCAGGCATCGTCTCCTTTGAAGGCACTGATCTCCGCGTACCTCTGGAGTTTTCAAAGGATGTGAGGCTATCGGTCGCGATGAGGTGGGTAACTAAGTCTTTCTCTGTGCTTTCCACAGGGCATTCAGACATCCTTTCGTTCTGGGAGATGCAAGACGAGCCTGCATTGAAGTCACTGCAGGGATATCCGGCCTTATTTTGAGTCAGGGCATCGCGGTGTCCATTCCACTTGAGGCCGCAAACTCAGGGTCCCTCTCACATACCTAGAGCTGAGAGAAGCCTCCTCTTGAGGTGCTTGTGGTAAGGTGGTATTCCTCTGGAGAAGAATCCAGGGACTAACCTCTCTTTTCGAGTTGATTTTTGGTCCACAGAGTTCTTTCGTGTTGCTACAGTGACCTCAGGATCCCTCTAGCCTTGAAACAGTGTTCTTGGGGTTTCTCTGGAGTGCCATCAAGGAAATCAAGGCTCCTTTCATGTGTGATGTGCAAGACGGAATTGCTCTGCACGCAGTACAGGGGAATCGGGCCTCATCTCGCGGCGAGGGGGAAGTCTCATGGTTTTTCTCGAGTTGCGGCGGGAACCTGGGGTATATTCTCGAGTTCCGACGGGGATGGCCCTTCCACACACGTGTGTGTTCAGCCATGTCAGGACTCCTGCCTAGTTGCGAGACACAACTCTGGATTCTCCTCGAGGCTTTGCAGGGCAATTGGGACGCCTCTCCAGCTGAGACGGGAGACCAAGAGTCCCTTTCCACGTGCCACAGGAATCCTGGGTCTCCTATCAAGTTTCACGAGGAGTCAGGCATCGTCTCCTTTGGAGGCACTGATCTCCGCATACCTCTGGAGTTTTCAAAGGATTTGAGGCCTCCTGTCGCGATGAGGTGGGGAACTAGGTCTTTCTCTGTGGTCTCCACAGGGGATTCAGACACCCTTTCGTCTTGGGAGATGCAAGACGAGACTGCATTCCAGTCACTGCAGGGATATCCGGCCTTATTTCGAGTCAGGGCATTGCGGTGTCCATTCCACTTGAGGCCGCAAACTCAGGGTCCCTCTCACATACCTAGAGCTGAGAGAAGCCTCCTCTTGAGGTGCTTGTGGTAAGGTGGTATTCCTCTGGAGTCGAAGCCAGGGACTAACCTCTCATCGCGAGTTGATTTTTGGTCCACAGAGCTCTTTCCTTTTGCTACAGTGACCTCAGGATCCCTCTAGCCTTGAAACAGTGTTCTTGGGGTTTCTCTGGAGTGCCATGAAGGAAATCAAGGCTCCTTTCATGTGTGATGTGCAACACGGAATTGCTCTGCACGCAGTGCAGGGGAATCGGGCCTCATCTCGCGGCGAGGGGGAAGTCTCATGGTTTTTCTCGAGTTGCGGCGGGAACCTGGGGTATATTCTCGAGTTACGACGGGGATGGCCGTTCCACCCACGTGTTTCTTCAGCGACGTCAGGACTCCTGCCTACTTGCGAGGGACAACTCTGGATTCTCCTCGAGGCTTGGCAGGGCAATTGGGACGCCTCTCCAGCTGAGGCGGGAGACCAAGTATCCCTTTCCAAGTGCCACAGAAATCCTGGGACTCCTATCAAGTTTCACGAGGAGTCAGGCATCGTCTCCTTTGGAGGCACTGATCTCCGCGTACCTCTGGAGTTTTCAAAGGATGTGAGGCTATCGGTCGCGATGAGGTGGGGAACTAAGTCTTTCTCTGTGCTTTCCACAGGGCATTCAGACATCCTTTCCTCCTGGGAGATGCAAGACGAGCCTGCATTGAAGTCACTGCAGGGATATCCGGCCTTATTTCGAGTCAGGGCATCGCGGTGTCCATTCCACTTGAGGCCGCAAACTCAGGGTCCCTCTCACATACCTAGAGCTGAGAGAAGCCTCCTCTTGAGGTGCTTGTGGTAAGGTGGTATTCCTCTCGAGAAGAATCCAGGGACTAACCTCTCTTTTCGAGTTGATTTTTGGTCCACAGAGTTCTTTCGTGTTGCTACAGTGACCTCAGGATCCCTCTAGCCTTGAAACAGTGTTCTTGGGGTTTCTCTGGAGTGCCATCAAGGAAATCAAGGCTCCTTTCATGTGTGATGTGCAACACGGAATTGCTCTGCACGCAGTACAGGGGAATCGGGCTTCATCTCGCGGCGAGGGGGAAGTCTCATGGTTTTTCTCGAGTTGCGGCGGGAACCTGGGGTATATTCTCGAGTTACGACGGGGATGGCCCTTCCACCCACGTGTTTCTTCAGCGACGTCAGGACTCCTGCCTACTTGCGAGGGACAACTCTGGATTCTCCTCGAGGCTTGGCAGGGCAATTGGGACGCCTCTCCAGCTGAGGTGGGAGACCAAGTATCCCTTTCCAAGTGCCACAGAAATCCTAGGACTCCTATCAAGTTTCACGAGGAGTCAGGCATCGTCTCCTTTGGAGGCACTGATCTCCGCGTACCTCTGGAGTTTTCAAAGGATGTGAGGGCTCCGGTCGCGATGAGGTGGGGAACTAGGTCTTTCTTTGTGGTCTCCACAGGGGATTCAGACATCCTTTCTTCTTGGGAGATGCAAGACGAGCCTGCATTCAAGTCACTGCAGGGTTATCCGGCCTTATTTCGAGTCAGGGCATCGCGGTGTCCATTCCACTTGAGGCCGCAAACTCAGGATCCCTCTCACATACCTAGAGCTGAGAGAAGCCTCCTCTTGAGGTGCTTGTGGTAAGGTGGTATTCCTCTGGAGTCGAAGCCAGGGACTAACTTCTCATCTCGAGTTGATTTTTGGCCCACGGAGCTCTTTCGTGTTGCTACAGTGACCTCAGGATCCCTCTAGCCTTGAAACAGTGTTCTTGGTGTTTCTCTGGAGTGCCATCAAGGAAATCAAGGCTCCTTTCATGTGTGATGTGCAAGACGGAATTGCTCTGCACGCAGTACAGGGGAATCGGGCCTCATCTCGCATCGAGGGGGAAGTCTCATGGTTTTTCTCGAGTTGCGGCGGGAACCTGGGGTATATTCTCGAGTTACGACGGGGATGGCCCTTCCACCCATGTGTTTGTCCAGCCACGTCAGGACTCCTGCCTAGTTGCGAGGGACAACTCGGGATTCTCCTCGAGGCTTGGCAGGGCAATTGGGACGCCTCTCCAGCTGAGGCGGGAGACCAAGGGTCCCTTTCCACGTGCCACAAGAATCCTGGAATTCCTATCAAGTTTCACGAGGAGTCAGGCATCGTCTCCTTTGAAGGCACTGATCTCCGCGTACCTCTGGAGTTTTCAAAGGATGTGAGGCCTCCGGTCGCGATGAAGTGGGGAACTAGGTCTTTCTTTGTGGTCTCCACAGGGGATTCAGACATCCTTTCTTCTTGGGAGATGCAAGACGAGCTTGCATTCAAGTCACTGCAGGGATATCCGGCCTTATTTCGAGTCAGGGCATCGCGGTGTCCATTCCACTTGAGGCCGCAAACTCAGGATCCCTCTCACATACCTAGAGCTGAGAGAAGCCTCCTCTTGAGGTGCTTGTGGTAAGGTGGTATTCCTCAGGAGTCGAAGCCAGGGACTAACCTCTCATCTCGTGTTGATTCTTGGTCCACGGAGCTCTTTCGTGTTGCTACAGTGACCTCAGGATCCCTCTAGCCTTGAAACAGTGTTCTTGGGGTTTCTCTGGAGTGCCATCAAGTAAATCAAGGCTCCTTTCATGTGTGATGTGCAACACGGAATTGCTCTGCATGCAATGCAGGGGAATCGGGCCTCATCTCGCGGCAAGGGGGAAGTCTCATGGTTTTTCTCGAGTTGCGGCGGGAACCTGGGGTATATTCTCGAGTTCCGACGGGGATGGCCCTTTCACACACGTGTGTGTTCAGCCATGTCAGGACTCCTGCCTAGTTGCGAAGGACAACTCGGGATTCTCCTCGAGGCTTTGCAGGGCAATTGGGACGCCTCTCCAGCTGAGACGGGAGACCAAGGGTCCCTTTCCACGTGCCACAGGAATCCTGGGTCTCCTATCAAGTTTCACGAGGAGTCAGGCATCGTCTCCTTTGGAGGCACTGATCTCCGCATACCTCTGGAGTTTTCAAAGGATTTGAGGCCTCCTGTCGCGATGAGGTGGGGAACTAGGTCTTTCTCTGTGGTCTCCACAGGGGATTCAGACACCCTTTCGTCTTGGGAGATGCAAGACGAGCCTGCATTCCAGTCACTGCAGGGATATCCGGGTTTATTTCGAGTCAGGGCATCGCGGTGTCCATTCCACTTGAGGCCGCAAACTCAGGGTCCCTCTCACATACCTAGAGCTGAGAGAAGCCTCCTCTTGAGGTGCTTGTGGTAAGGTGGTATTCCTCTGGAGTCGAAGCCAGGGACTATCCTCTCATCTCGAGTTGATTTTTGGCCCACGGAGCTCTTTCGTGTTGCTACAGTGACCTCAGGATTCCTCTAGCCTTGAAACAGTGTTCTTGGGGTTTCTCTGGAGTGCCATCAAGGAAATCAAGGCTCCTTTCATGTGTGATGTGCAACACGGAATTGCTCTGCACGCAGTGCAGGGGAATCGGGCCTCATCTCGCGGCGAGGGGGAAGTCTCATGGTTTTTCTCGAGTTGCGGCGGGAACCTGGGGTATATTCTCGAGTTACGACGGGGATGGCCCTTCCACCCACGTGTTTCTTCAGCGACGTCAGGATTCCTGCCTAGTTGCGAGGGACAACTCTGGATTCTCCTCGAGGCTTGGCAGGGCAATTGGGACGCCTCTCCAGCTGAGGCGGGAGACCAAGTGTCCCTTTCAAAGTGCCACAGGAATCCTGGGACTCCTATCAAGTTTCACGAGGAGTCAGGCATCGTCTCCTTTGGAGGCACTGATCTCCGCGTACCTCTGGAGTTTTCAAAGGATGTGAGGCTATCGGTCGCGATGAGGTGGGGAACTAAGTCTTTCTCTGTGCTTTCCACAGGGGATTCAGACATCCTTTCGTCCTGGGAGATGCAAGACGAGCCTGCATTGAAGTCACTGCAGGGATATCCGGCCTTATTTCGAGTCAGGGCATCGCGGTGTCCATTCCACTTGAGGCCGCAAACTCAGGGTCCCTCTCACATACCTAGAGCTGAGAGAAGCCTCCTCTTGAGGTGCTTGTGGTAAGGTGGTATTCCTCTGGAGACGAATCCAGGGACTAACCTCTCTTTTCGAGTTGATTTTTGGTCCACAGAGTTCTTTCGTGTTGCTACAGTGACCTCAGGATCCCTCTATCCTTGAAACAGTGTTCTTGGGGTTTCTCTGGAGTGCCATCAAGGAAATCAAGGCTCCTTTCATGTGTGATGTGCAAGACGAAATTGCTCTGCACGCAGTACAGTGGAATCGGGCCTCATCTCGCATCGAGGGGGAAGTCTCATGGTTTTTCTCGAGTTGCGGCGGGAACCTGGGGTATATTCTCGAGTTACGACGGGGATGGCCCTTCCACCCACGTGTTTGTTCAGCCACGTCAGGACTCCTGCCTAGTTGCGAGACACAACTCTGGATTCTCCTCGAGGCTTTGCAGGGCAATTGGGACGCCTCTCCAGCTGAGACGGGAGACCAAGAGTCCCTTTCCACGTGCCACAGGAATCCTGGGACTCCTATCAACTTTCCCGAGGAGTCAGGCATCCTCTCCTTTGGAGGCACTGATCTCCGCATACCTCTGGAGTTTTCAAAGGATTTGAGGATTCCTGTCGCGATGAGGTGGGGAACTAGGTCTTTCTCTGTGGTCTCCACAGGGGATTCAGACACCCTTTCGTCTTGGGAGATGCAAGACGAGACTGCATTCCAGTCACTGCAGGGATATCCGGCCTTATTTCGAGTCAGGGCATCGCGGTGTCCATTCCACTTGAGGCCGCAAACTCAGGATCCCTCTCACATACCTAGAGCTGAGAGAAGCCTCCTCTTGAGGTGCTTGTGGTAAGGTGGTATTCCTCTGGAGACGAATCCAGGGACTAACCTCTCTTTTCGAGTTGATTTTTGGTCCACAGAGTTCTTTCGTGTTGCTACAGTGACCTCAGGATCCCTCTATCCTTGAAACAGTGTTCTTGGGGTTTCTCTGGAGTGCCATCAAGGAAATCAAGGCTCCTTTCATGTGTGATGTGCAAGACGGAATTGCTCTGCACGCAGTACAGGGGAATCGGGCCTCATCTCGCATCGAGGGGGAAGTCTCATGGTTTTTCTCGAGTTGCGGCGGGAACCTGGGGTATATTCTCGAGTTCCGACGGGGATGGCCCTTTCACACACGTGTGTGTTCAGCCATGTCAGGACTCCTGCCTAGTTGCGAAGGACAACTCGGGATTCTCCTCGAGGCTTTGCAGGGCAATTGGGACGCCTCTCCAGCTGAGACGGGAGACCAAGGGTCCCTTTCCACGTGCCACAGGAATCCTGGGTCTCCTATCAAGTTTCACGAGGAGTCAGGCATCGTCTCCTTTGGAGGCACTGATCTCCGCATACCTCTGGAGTTTTCAAAGGATTTGAGGCCTCCTGTCGCGATGAGGTGGGGAACTAGGTCTTTCTCTGTGATCTCCACAGGGGATTCAGACACCCTTTCGTCTTGGGAGATGCAAGACGAGCCTGCATTCCAGTCACTGCAGGGATATCCGGCCTTATTTCGAGTCAGGGCATCGCGGTGTCCATTCCACTTGAGGCCGCAAACTCAGGATCCCTCTCACATACCTAGAGCTGAGAGAAGCCTCCTCTTGAGGTGCTTGTGGTAAGGTGGTATTCCTCAGGAGTCAAAGCCAGGGACTAACCTCTCATCTCGTGTTGATTCTTGGTCCACGGAGCTCTTTCGTGTTGCTACAGTGACCTCAGGATCCCTCTAGCCTTGAAACAGTGTTCTTGGGGTTTCTCTGGAGTGCCATCAAGGAAATCAAGGCTCCTTTCATGTGTGATGTGCAACACGGAATTGCTCTGCACGCAGTGCAGGGGAATCGGGCCTCATCTCGCGGCGAGGGGGAAGTCTCATGGTTTTTCTCGAGTTGCGGCGGGAACCTGGGGTATATTCTCGAGTTACGACGGGGATGGCCCTTCCACCCACGTGTTTGTTCAGCCACGTCAGGACTCTTGCCTAGTTGCGAGACACAACTCGGGATTCTCCTCGAGGCTTGGCAAGGCAATTGGGACGCCTCTCCAGCTGAGGCGGGAGACCAAGGGTCCCTTTCCACGTGCCACAGGAATCCTGGGACCCCTATCAAGTTTCACGAGGAGTCAGGCATCGTCTCCTTTGGAGGCACTGATCTCCGCGTACCTCTGGAGTTTTCAAAGGATGTGAGGCCTCCGGTCGCCATGAGGTGGGGAACTAGGTCTTTCTCTGTGGTCTCCACAGGGGATTCAGACATCCTTTCATCTTGGGAGATGCAAGACGAGCCTGCATTCAAGTCACTGCAGGGATATCCAGCCTTATTTCACGTCAGGGCATCGCGGTGTCCATTCCACTTGAGGCCGCAAACTCAGGGTCCCTCTCACATACCTAGAGCTGAGAGAAGCCTCCTCTTGAGGTGCTTGTGGTAAGGTGGTATTCCTCTGGAGTCGAAGCCAGGGACTAACCTCTCATCTCGAGTTGATTTTTGGCCCACAGAGCTCTTTCGTGTTGCTACAATGACCTCAGGATCCCTCTAGCCTTGAAACAGTGTTCTTGGGGTTTCTCTGGAGTGCCATCAAGGAAATCAAGGCTCCTTTCATGTGTGATGTGCAACACGGAATTGCTCTGCACGCAGTGCAGGGGAATCGGGCCTCATCTCGCGGCGAGGGGGAAGTCTCATGGTTTTTCTCGAGTTGCGGCGGGAACCTGGGGTATATTCTCGAGTTACGACTGGGATGGCCCTTCCACCCACGTGTTTCTTCAGCGACGTCAGGACTCCTGCCTAGTTGCGAGGGACAACTCTGGATTCTCCTCGAGGCTTGGCAGGGCAATTGGGACGCCTCTCCAGCTGAGGCGGGAGACCAAGTGTCCCTTTCCAAGTGCCACAGGAATCCTGGGACTCCTATCAAGTTTCACGAGGAGTCAGGCATCGTCTCCTTTGGAGGCACTGATCTCCGCGTACCTCTGGAGTTTTCAAAGGATGTGAGGCTATCGGTCGCGATGAGGTGGGGAACTAAGTCTTTCTCTGTGCTTTCCACAGGGGATTCAGACATCCTTTCGTCCTGGGAGATGCAAGACGAGCCTGCATTGAAGTAACTGCAGGGATATCCGGCCTTATTTCGAGTCCGGGCATCGCGGTGTCCATTCCACTTGAGGCCGCAAACTCAGGGTCCCTCTCACATACCTAGAGCTGAGAGAAGCCTCCTCTTGAGGTGCTTGTGGTAAGGTGGTATTCCTCTGGAGACGAATCCAGGGACTAACCTCTCTTTTCGAGTTGATTTTTGGTCCACAGAGTTCTTTCGTGTTGCTACAGTGACCTCAGGATCCCTCTATCCTTGAAACAGTGTTCTTGGGGTTTCTCTGGAGTGCCATCAAGGAAATCAAGGCTCCTTTCATGTGTGATGTGCAAGACGGAATTGCTCTGCACGCAGTACAGGGGAATCGGGCCTCATCTCGCATCGAGGGGCAAGTCTCATGGTTTTTCTCGAGTTGCGGCGGGAACCTGGGGTATATTCTCGAGTTACGACGGGGATGGCCCTTCCACCCACGTGTTTGTTCAGCCACGTCAGGACTCCTGCCTAGTTGCGAGGGACAACTCGGGATTCTCCTCGAGGCTTGGCAGGGCAATTGGAACGCCTCTCCACCTGAGGCGGGAGACCAAGGGTCCCTTTCCACGTGCCACAGGAATCCTGGGACTCCTATCAAGTTTCACGAGGAGTCAGGCATCGTCTCCTTTGGAGGCACTGATCTCCGCGTACCTCTGGAGTTTTCAAAGGATGTGAGGCCTCCGGTCGCGATGAGGTGGGAACTAGGTGTTTCTCTGTGGTCTCCACAGGGGATTCAGACATCCTTTCTTCTTGGGAGATGCAAGACGAGCCTGCATTCAAGTCACTGCCGGGATATTCGGCCTTATTTCGAGTCAGGGCATCGCGGTGTCCATTCCACTTGAGGCCGCAAACTCAGGATCCCTCTCACATACCTAGAGCTGAGAGAAGCCTCCTCTTGAGGTGCTTGTGGTAAGGTGGTATTCCTCAGGAGTCAAAGCCAGGGACTAACCTCTCATCTCGTGTTGATTCTTGGCCCACGGAGCTCTTTCGTGTTGCTACAGTGACCTCAGGATCCCTCTAGCCTTGAAACAGTGTTCTTGGGGTTTCTCTGGAGTGCCATCAAGGAAATCAAGGCTCCTTTCATGTGTGATGTGCAACACGGAATTGCTCTGCACGCAGTACAGGGGAATCGGGCCTCATCTCGCATCGAGGGGGAAGTCTCATGGTTTTTCTCGAGTTGCGGCGGGAACCTGGGGTATATTCTCGAGTTACAACGGGGATGGCCCTTCCACCCACGTGTTTGTTCAGCCACGTCAGGACTCCTGCCTAGTTGCGAGGGACAACTCGGGATTCTCCTCAAGGCTTGGCACGGCAATTGGAACGCCTCTCCAGCTGAGGCGGGAGACCAAGTGTCCCTTTCCAAGTGCCACAAGAATCCTGGGACTCCTATCAAGTTTCACGAGGAGTCAGGCATCGTCTCCTTTGGAGGCACTGATCTCCGCGTACCTCTGGAGTTTTCAAAGGATGTGAGGCCTCCGGTCGCGATGAGGTGGGGAACTAGGTGTTTCTCTGTGGTCTCCACAGGGGATTCAGACATCCTTTCTTCTTGGGAGATGCAAGACGAGCCTGCATTCCAGTCACTGCAGGGATATCCGGCCTTATTTCGCGTCAGGGCATCGCGGTGTCCATTCCACTTGAGGCCGCAAACTCAGGGTCCCTCTCACATACCTAGAGCTGAGAGAAGCTTCCTCTTGAGGTGCTTGTGGTAAGGTGGTATTCCTCTGGAGTCGAAGCAAGGGACTAACCTCTCATCTCGAGTTGATTTTTGGTCCACGGAGCTCTTTCGTGTTGCTACAGTGACCTCAGGATCCCTCTAGCCTTGAAATAGTGTTCTTGGGGTTTCTCTGGAGTGCCATGAAGGAAATCAAGGCTCCTTTCATGTGTGATGTGCAACACAGAATTGCTCTGCACGGAGTGCAGGGGAATCGGGCCTCATCTCGCGGCGAGGGGGAAGTCTCATGGTTTTTCTCGAGTTGCGGCGGGAACCTGGGGTATATTCTCGAGTTCCGACGGGGATGGCCCTTCCACACACGTGTTTGTTCAGCCACGTCAGGACTCTTGCCTAGTTGCGAGACACAACTCGGGATTCTCCTCGAGGCTTGGCAAGGCAATTGGGACGCCTCTCCAGCTGAGGCGGGAGACCAAGGGTCCCTTTCCACGTGCCACAGGAATCCTGGGACTCCTATCAAGTTTCACGAGGAGTCAGGCATCGTCTCCTTTGGAGGCACTGATCTCCGCGTACCTCTGGAGTTTTCAAAGGATGTGAGGCCTCCGGTCGCCATGAGGTGGGGAACTAGGTCTTTCTCTGTGGTCTCCACAGGGGATTCAGACATCCTTTCATCTTCGGAGATGCAAGACGAGCCTGCATTCAAGTCACTGCAGGGATATCCGGCCTTATTTCGAGTCAGGGCATCGCGGTGTCCATTCCACTTGAGGCCGCAAACTCAGGGTCCCTCTCACATACATAGAGCTGAGAGAAGCCTCCTCTTGAGGTGCTTGTGGTAAGGTGGTATTCCTCTGGAGTCGAAGCCAGGGACTAACCTCTCATCTCGAGTTGATTTTTGGCCCACGGAGCTCTTTCGTGTTGCTACAGTGACCTCAGGATCCCTCTAGCCTTGAAACAGTGTTCTTGGGGTTTCTCTGGAGTGTCATCAAGGAAATCAAGGCTCCTTTCATGTGTGATGTGCAACACGGAATTGCTCTGCACGCAGTGCAGGGGAATCGGGCCTCATCTCGCGGCGAGGGGGAAGTCTCATGGTTCTTCTCGAGTTGCGGCGGGAACCTGGGGTATATTCTCGAGTTACGACGGGGATGGCCCTTCCACCCACGTGTTTCTTCAGCGACGTCAGGACTCCTGCCTAGTTGCGAGGGACAACTCTGGATTCTCCTCGAGGCTTGGCAGGGCAATTGGGACGCCTCTCCAGCTGAGGCGGGAGACCAAGTGTCCCTTTCCAAGTGCCACAAGAATCCAGGGACTCCTATCAAGTTTCACGAGGAGTCAGGCATCGTCTCCTTTGGAGGCACTGATCTCCGCGTACCTCTGGAGTTTTCAAAGGATGTGAGGCTATCGGTCGCGATGAGGTGGGGAACTAAGTCTTTCTCTGTGCTTTCCACAGGGGATTCAGACATCCTTTCGTCCTGGGAGATGCAAGACGAGCCTGCATTGAAGTCACTGCAGGGATATCCGGCCTTATATCGAGTCAGGGCATCGCGGTGTCCATTCCACTTGAGGCCGCAAACTCAGGGTCCCTCTCACATACCTAGAGCTGAGAGAAGCCTCCTCTTGAGGTGCTTGTGGTAAGGTGGTATTCCTCTGGAGACGAATCCAGGGACTAACCTCTCTTTTCGAGTTGATTTTTGGTCCACAGAGTTCTTTCGTGTTGCTACAGTGACCTCAGGATCCCTCTATCCTTGAAACAGTGTTCTTGGGGTTTCTCTGGAGTGCCATCAAGGAAATCAAGGCTCCTTTCATGTGTGATGTGCAAGACGGAATTGCTCTGCACGCAGTACAGGGGAATCGGGCCTCATCTCGCATCGAGGGGGAAGTCTCATGGTTTTTCTCGAGTTGCGGCGGGAACCTGGGGTATATTCTCGAGTTACGACGGGGATGGCCCTTCCACCCACGTGTTTGTTCAGCCACGTCAGGACTCCTGCCTAGTTGCGAGGGACAACTCGGGATTCTCCTCGAGGCTTGGTAGGGCAATTGGAACGCCTCTCCAGCTGAGGCGGGAGACCAAGTGTCCCTTTCCACGTGCCACAAGAATCCTGGGACTCCTATCAAGTTTCACGAGGAGTCAGGCATCGTCTCCTTTGGAGCCACTGATCTCCGCGTACCTCTGGAGTTTTCAAAGGATGTGAGGCCTCCGGTCGTGATGAGGTGGGGAACTAGGTCTTTCTCTGTGGTCTCCACAGGGGATTCAGACATCCTTTCTTCTTGGGAGATGCAAGACGAGCCTGCATTCAAGTCACTGCAGGGATATTCGGCCTTATTTCGAGTCAGGGCATCGCGGTGTCCATTCCACTTGAGGCCGCAAACTCAGGATCCCTCTCACATACCTAGAGCTGAGAGAAGCCTCCTCTTGAGGTGCTTGTGGTAAGGTGGTATTCCTCAGGAGTCAAAGCCAGGGACTAACCTCTCATCTCGTGTTGATTCTTGGTCCACGGAGCTCTTTCGTGTTGCTACAGTGACCTCAGGATCCCTCTAGCCTTGAAACAGTGTTCTTGGGGTTTCTCTGGAGTGCCATCAAGGAAATCAAGGCTCCTTTCATGTGTGATGTGCAACACGGAATTGCTCTGCACGCAGTGCAGGGGAATCGGGCCTCATCTCGCGGCGAGGGGGAAGTCTCATGGTTTTTCTCGAGTTGCGGCGGGAACCTGGGGTATATTCTCGAGTTTCGGCGGGGATGGCCCTTCCACCCACGTGTTTGTTCAGCCACGTCAGGACTCCTGCCTAGTTGCGAGACACAACTCGGGATTCTCCTCGAGGCTTGGCAGGGCAATTGGGACGCCTCTCCAGCTGAGGCGGGAGACCAAGGGTCCCTTTCCACGTGCCACAGGAATCCTGGGACTCCTATCAAGTTTCACGAGGAGTCAGGCATCGTCTCCTTTGGAGGCACTGATCTCCGCGTACCTCTGGAGTTTTCAAAGGATGTGAGGCCTCCGGTCGCCATGAGGTGGGGAACTAGGTCTTTCTCTGTGGTCTCCACAGGGGATTCAGACATCCTTTCATCTTGGGAGATGCAAGACGAGCCTGCATTCAAGTCACTGCAGGGATATCCGGCCTTATTTCGAGTCAGGGCATCGCGGTGTCCATTCCACTTGAGGCCGCAAATTCAGGGTCCCTCTCACATACCTAGAGCTGAGAGAAGCCTACTCTTGAGGTGCTTGTGGTAAGGTGGTATTCCTCTGGAGTCGAAGCCAGGGACTAACCTCTCATCTCGAGTTGATTTTTGGCCCAGGGAGCTCTTTCGTGTTGCTACAGTGACCTCAGGATCCCTCTAGCCTTGAAACAGTGTTCTTGGGGTTTCTCTGGAGTGCCATCAAGGAAATCAAGGCTCCTTTCATGTGTGATGTGCAACACGGAATTGCTCTGCACGCAGTGCAGGGGAATCGGGCCTCATCTCGCGGCGAGGGGGAAGTCTCATGGTTTTTCTCGAGTTGCGGCGGAAACCTGGGGTATATTCTCGAGTTACGACGGGGATGGCCCTTCCACCCACGTGTTTGTTCAGCGACGTCAGGACTCCTGCCTAGTTGCGAGGGACAACTCTGGATTCTCCTCGAGGCTTGGCAGGGCAATTGGGACGCCTCTCCAGCTGAGGCGGGAGACCAAGTGTCCCTTTCCAAGTGCCACAGGAATCCTGGGACTCCTATCAAGTTTCACGAGGAGTCAGGCATCGTCTCCTTTGGAGGCACTGATCTCCGCGTACCTCTGGAGTTTTCAAAGGATGTGAGGCTATCGGTCGCGATGAGATGGGGAACTAAGTCTTTCTCTGTGCTTTCCACAGGGGATTCAGACATCCTTTCGTCCTAGAAGATGCAAGACGAGCCTGCATTGAAGTCACTGCAGGGATATCCGGCCTTATTTCGAGTCAGGGCATCGCGGTGTCCGTTCCACTTGAGGCCGCAAACTCAGGGTCCCTCTCACATACCTAGAGCTGAGAGAAGCCTCCTCTTGAGGTGCTTGTGGTAAGGTGGTATTCCTCTGGAGACGAATCCAGGGACTAACCTCTCTTTTCGAGTTGATTTTTGGTCCACAGAGTTCTTTCGTGTTGCTACAGTGACCTCAGGATCCCTCTATCCTTGAAACAGTGTTCTTGGGGTTTCTCTGGAGTGCCATCAAGGAAATCAAGGCTCCTTTCATGTGTGATGTGCAAGACGGAATTGCTCTGCACGCAGTGCAGGGGAACCGGGCCTCATCTCGCGGCGAGGGGGAAGTCTCATGGTTTTTCTCGAGTTGCGGCGGGAACCTGGGGTATATTCTCGAGTTACGACGGGGATGGCCCTTCCACCCACGTGTTTGTTCAGCCACGTCAGGACTCCTGCCTAGTTGCGAGGGACAACTCGGGATTCTCCTCGAGGCATGGCAGGGCAATTGGAACGCCTCTCCAGCTGAGGCGGGAGACCAAGGGTCCCTTTCCACGTGCCACAAGAATCCTGGGACTCCTATCAAGTTTCACGAGGAGTCAGGCATCGTCTCCTTTGGAGGCACTGATCTCCGCGTACCTCTGGAGTTTTTAAAGGATGTGAGGCCTCCGGTCGCGATGAGGTGGGGAACTAGGTGTTTCTCTGTGGTCTCCAGAGGGGATTCAGACATCCTTTCATCTTGGGAGATGCAAGACGAGCCTGCATTCAAGTCACTGCAGGGATATCCGGCCTTATTTCGCGTCAGGGCATCGCGGTGTCCATTCCACTTGAGGCCGCAAACTCAGGGTCCCTCTCACATACCTAGAGCTGAGAGAAGCCTCCTCTTGAGGTGCTTGTGGTAAGGTGGTATTCCTCTGGAGTCGAAGCCAGGGACTAACCTCTCATCTCGAGTTGATTTTTGGCCCACGGAGCTCTTTCGTGTTGCTACAGTGACCTCAGGATCCCTCTAGCCTTGAAACAGTGTTCTTGGGGTTTCTCTGGAGTGCCATCAAGGAAATCAAGGCTCCTTTCATGTGTGATGTGCAACACGGAATTGCTCTGCACGCAGTGCAGGGGAATCGGGCCTCATCTCGCGGCGAGGGGGAAGTCTCATGGTTTTTCTCGAGTTGCGGCGGGAACCTGGGGTATATTCTCGAGTTACGACGGGGATGGCCCTTCCACCCACGTGTTTCTTCAGCGACGTCAGGACTCCTGCCTAGTTCCGAGGGACAACTCTGGATTCTCCTCCAGGCTTGGCAGGGCAATTGGGACGCCTCTCCAGCTGAGACGGGAGACCAAGTGTCCCTTTCCAAGTGCCACAGGAATCCTGGGACTCCTATCAAGTTTCACGAGGAGTCAGGCGTCGTCTCCTTTGGAGGCACTGATCTCCGCGTACCTCTGGAGTTTTCAAAGGATGTGAGGCTATCGGTCGCGATGAGGTGGGGAACTAAGTCTTTCTCTGTGCTTTCCACAGGGGATTCAGACATCCTTTCGTCCTGGGAGATGCAAGATGAGCCTGCATTGAAGTCACTGCAGGGATATCCGGCCTTATTTCGAGTCAGGGCATCGCGGTGTCCATTCCACTTGAGGCCGCAAACTCAGGGTCCCTCTCACATACCTAGAGCTGAGAGAAGCCTCCTCTTGAGGTGCTTGTGGTAAGGTGGTATTCCTCTGGAGACGAATCCAGGGACTAACCTCTCTTTTCGAGTTGATTTTTGGTCCACAGAGTTCTTTCGTCTTGCTTCAGTGACCTCAGGATCCCTCTAGCCTTGAAACAGTGTTCTTGGGGTTTCTCTGGAGTGCCATCAAGGAAATCAAGGCTCCTTTCATGTGTGATGTGCAACACGGAATTGCTCTGCACGCAGTGCAGGGGAATCGGGCCTCATCTCGCATCGAGGGGGAAGTCTCATGGTTTTTCTCGAGTTGCGGCGGGAACCTGGGGTATATTCTCGAGTTACGACGGGGATGGCCCTTCCACCCACGTGTTTCTTCAGCCACGTCAGGACTCCTGCCTAGTTGCGAGGGACAACTCGGGATTCTCCTCGAGGCTTGGCAGGGCAATTGGAACGCCTCTCCAGCTGAGGCGGGAGACCAAGGGTCCCTTTCCACGTGCCACAAGAATCCTGGGACTCCTATCAAGTTTCACGAGGAGTCAGGCATCGTCTCCTTTGGAGGCACTGATCTCCGCGTACCTCTGGAGTTTTCAAAGGATGTGAGGCCTCCGGTCGCGATGAGGTGGGGAACTAGGTGTTTCTCTGTGGTCTCCACAGGGGATTCAGACATCCTTTCTTCTTGGGAGATGCAAGACGAGCCTGCATTCAAGTCACTGCAGGGATATTCGGCCTTATTTCGAGTCAGGGCATCGCGGTGTCCATTCCACTTGAGGCCGCAAACTCAGGATCCCTCTCACATACCTAGAGCTGAGAGAAGCCTCCTCTTGAGGTGCTTGTGGTAAGGTGGTATTCCTCAGGAGTCAAAGCCAGGGACTAACCTCTCATCTCGTGTTGATTCTTGGTCCACGGAGCTCTTTCGTGTTGCTACAGTGACCTCAGGATCCCTCTAGCCTTGAAACAGTGTTCTTGGGGTTTCTCTGGAGTGCCATCAAGGAAATCAAGGCTCCTTTCATGTGTGATGTGCAACACGGAATTGCTCTGCACGCAGTGCAGGGGAATCGGGCCTCATCTCGCGGCGAGGGGGAAGTCTCATGGTTTTTCTCGAGTTGCGGCGGGAACCTGGGGTATATTCTCGAGTTACGACGGGGATGGCCCTTCCACCCACGTGTTTCTTCAGCGACGTCAGGACTCCTGCCTAGTTGCGAGGGACAACTCTGTATTCTCCTCGAGGCTTGGCAGGGCAATTGGGACGCCTCTCCAGCTGAGGCGGGAGACCAAGTGTCCCTTTCCAAGTGCCACAGGAATCCTGGGACTCCTATCAAGTTTCACGAGGAGTCAGGCATCGTCTCCTTTGGAGGCACTGATCTCCGCGTACCTCTGGAGTTTTCAAAGGATGTGAGGCTATCGGTCGCGATGAGGTGGGGAACTAAGTCTTTCTCTGTGCTTTCCACAGGGGATTCAGACATCCTTTCGTCCTGGGAGATGCAAGACGAGCCTGCATTGAAGTAACTGCAGGGATATCCGGCCTTATGTCGAGTCAGGGCATCGCGGTGTCCATTCCACTTGAGGCCGCAAACTCAGGGTCCCTCTCACATACCTAGAGCTGAGAGAAGCCTCCTCTTGAGGTGCTTGTGGTAAGGTGGTATTCCTCAGGAGTCGAAGCCAGGGACTAACCTCTCTTTTTGAGTTGATTTTTGGTCCACAGAGTTCTTTCGTGTTGCTACAGTGACCTCAGGATCCCTCTATCCTTGAAACAGTGTTCTTGGGGTTTCTCTGGAGTGCCATCAAGGAAATCAAGGCTCCTTTCATGTGTGATGTGCAAGACGGAATTGCTCTGCACGCAGTACAGGGGAATCGGGCCTCATCTCGCATCGAGGGGGAAGTCTCATGGTTTTTCTCGAGTTGCGGCGGGAACCTGGGGTATATTCTCGAGTTACGACGGGGATGGCCCTTCCACCCACGTGTTTGTTCAGCCACGTCAGGACTCCTGCCTAGTTGCGAGGGACAACTCGGGATTCTCCTCGAGGCTTGGCAGGGCAATTGGAACGCCTCTCCAGCTGAGGCGGGAGACCAAGGGTCCCTTTCCACGTGCCACAAGAATCCTGGGACTCCTATCAAGTTTCACGAGGAGTCAGGCATCGTCTCCTTTGGAGGCACTGATCTCCGCGTACCTCTGGAGTTTTCAAAGGATGTGAGGCCTCCGGTCGCGATGAGGTGGGGAACTAGGTCTTTCTCTGTGGTCTCCACAGGGGATTCAGACATCCTTTCTTCTTGGGAGATGCAAGACAAGCCTGCATTCAAGTCACTGCAGGGATATTCGGCCTTATTTCGAGTCAGGGCATCGCGGTGTCCATTCCACTTGAGGCCGCAAACTCAGGATCCCTCTCACATACCTAGAGCTGAGAGAAGCCTCCTCTTGAGGTGCTTGTGGTAAGGTGGTATTCCTCAGGAGTCAAAGCCAGGGACTAACCTCTCATCTCGTGTTGATTCTTGGTCCACGGAGCTCTTTCGTGTTGCTACAGTGACCTCAGGATCCCTCTAGCCTTGAAACAGTGTTCTTGTGGTTTCTCTGGAGTGCCATCAAGGAAATCAAGGATCCTTTCATGTGTGATGTGCAACACGGAATTGCTCTGCACGCAGTGCAGGGGAATCGGGCCTCATCTCGCGGCGAGGGGGAAGTCTCATGGTTTTTCTCGAGTTGCGGCGGGAACCTGGGGTATATTCTCGAGTTACGACGGGGATGGCCCTTCCACACACGTGTTTGTTCAGCCACGTCAGGACTCTTGCCTAGTTGCGAGACACAACTCGGGATTCTCCTCGAGGCTTGGCAAGGCAATTGGGACGCCTCTCCAGCTGAGGCGGGAGACCAAGGGTCCCTTTCCACGTGCCACAGGAATCCTGGGACTCCTATCAAGTTTCACGAGGAGTCAGACATCGTCTCCTTTGGAGGCACTGATCTCCGCGTACCTCTGGAGTTTTCAAAGGATGTGAGGCCTCCGGTCGCCATGAGGTGGGGAACTAGGTCTTTCTCTGTGGTCTCCACAGGGGATTCAGACATCCTTTCATCTTGGGAGATGCAAGACGAGCCTGCATTCAAGTCACTGCAGGGATATCCAGCCTTATTTCGCGTCAGGGCAACGCGGTGTCCATTCCACTTGAGGCCGCAAACTCAGGGTCCCTCTCACATACCTAGAGCTGAGAGAAGCCTCCTCTTGAGGTGCTTGTGGTAAGGTGGTATTCCACTGGAGTCGAAGCCAGGGACTAATCTCTCATCTCGAGTTGATTTTTGGCCCACGGAGCTCTTTCGTGTTGCTACAGTGACCTCAGGATCCCTCTAGCCTTGAAACAGTGTTCTTGGGGTTTCTCTGGAGTGCCATCAAGGAAATCAAGGCTCCTTTCATGTGTGATGTGCAACACGGAATTGCTCTGCACGCAGTACAGGGTAATCGGGCCTCATCTCGCATCGAGGGGGAAGTCTCATGGGTTTTCTCGAGTTGCGGTGGGAACCTGGGGTATATTCTCGAGTTACGACGGGGATGGCCCTTCCACCCACGTGTTTGTTCAGCCACGTCAGGACTCCTGCCTAGTTGCGAGGGACAACTCGGGATTCTCCTCGAGGCTTGGCACGGCAATTGGAACGCCTCTCCAGCTGAGGCGGGAGACCAAGAGTCCCTTTCCACGTGCCACAAGGATCCTGGGACTCCTATCAAGTTTCACGAGGAGTCAGGCATCGTCTCCTTTGGAGGCACTGATCTCCGCGTACCTCTGGAGTTTTCAAAGGATGTGAGGCCTCCGGTCGCGATGAGGTGGGGAACTAGGTGTTTCTCTGTGGTCTCCACAGGGCATTCAGACATCCTTTCTTCTTGGGAGACGCAAGACGAGCCTGCATTCCAGTCACTGCAGGGATATCCGGCCTTATTTCGAGTCAGGGCATCGCGGTGTCCATTCCACTTGAGGCCGCAAACTCAGGGTCCCTCTCACATACCTAGAGCTGAGAGAAGCCTCCTCTTGAGGTGCTTGTGGTAAGGTGGTATTCCTCTGGAGTCGAAGCCAGGGACTAACCTCTCATCTCGAGTTGATTTTTGGTCCACGGAGCTCTTTCGTGTTGCTACAGTGACCTCAGGATCCCTCTAGCCTTGAAACAGTGTTCTTGGGGTTTCTCTGGAGTGCCATCAAGGAAATCAAGGCTCCTTTCATGTGTGATGTGCAACACAGAATTGCTCTGCACGCAATTCAGGGGAATCGGGCCTCATCTCGCGGCGAGGGGGAAGTCTCATGGTTTTTCTCGAGTTGCGGCGGGAACCTGGGGTATATTCTCGAGTTACGACGGGGATGGCCCTTCCACCCACGTGTTTGTTCAGCCACGTCAGGACTCTTGCCTAGTTGCGAGACACAACTCGGGATTCTCCTCGAGGCTTGGCAAGGCCATTGTGACGCCTCTCCAGCTGAGGCGGGAGACCAAGTGTCCCTTTCCAAGTGCCACAGGAATCCTGGGACTCCTATCAAGTTTCACGAGGAGTCAGCCATCGTCTCCTTTGGAGGCACTGATCTCCGCGTACCTCTGGAGTTTTCAAAGGATGTGATGCCTCCGGTCGCCATGAGGTGGGGAACTAGGTCTTTCTCTGTGGTCTCCACAGGGGATTCAGACACCCTTTCATCTTGGGAGATGCAAGACGAGCCTGCATTCAAGTCACTGCAGGTATATCCGGCCTTATTTCGAGTCAGGGCATCGCGGTGTCCATTCCACTTGAGGCCGCAAACTCAGGGTCCCTCTCACATACCTAGAGCTGAGAGAAGCCTCCACTTGAGGTGCTTGTGGTAAGGTGGTATTCCTCTGGAGTCGAAGCCAGGGACTAACCTCTCATCTCGAGTTGATTTTT